>NC_082662.1:109886651-110202628 GCF_025265405.1 Mesoplodon densirostris | reverse complement strand
AATATCGGCTTTGTCAGCCCACACCACAACTCTGAAAAAGGCTCTTTGTAACCGTACTACAGACCCCTGCCGAAAAAACATCGGAAATTCATCCAGTTCCCTTGTTTATGACCCTATACCTGCAACTGTCAACCTCAAACTCTTACCTTAGAGAGTCTGAGAAAATAATCCAACTTGCTAGGTTGGGCAAGTGAAATTCTCATCCAGGCAAGAAATAAGAAACAGAAGCAGAATTAGACTGGAATTAGAGGAAGGAAAGGGCCAGAATCAAGAGATAACGAAGAAACACACCATTGTTTTGTACAAGAATAGTGAGTCATTTTTGTAACCATTATAACAATATTATGCATCTGCTTTTTAAGGTGTTCAAAGCATTTGGAAGGATATGTGATATATCATAATTATTAAAAGATTAATTACTATTGTTTGCAACCAATGTTTGATTATATGGGAGAAGCTAATCTCCCAAATGGGACTCCATGTTGTGCTGAGTTTTAGCATTTGTGACTCTGAGATGCACGTGGGGTGTAGGCTTTGGTGTTTTGATTATATAAGGAGCAGACTAATTTTTAGAATAGTGTCGAGGTTAACATATTGGCCCTCTGATGAAATTGAAATACAGAGAGATTTCTTTCCCAATTTTTCCTGGGTGAAATTACACTGAAGAAAGGAACCTGGCGGGGTGGCTCCCCCACATGTTGGAACTTAGGAACCATTATGACTTTCTGAAAGATAGGAGCTGCAGACGTGCAGTCATGCTTCTCTTGCGGAGAAGCCAAGCTAGGTGGAGGCTGAGTCAGAAACTTGAACTCAACAAGGAAAACGACCATCCCCTTGACCTTGAAGAGCTTTGGTTCTATCTGCCCTCTGCCCAACACCCAAGACACATGCCAGCTCTGGCCATCACGCTTTCATTTACCACCGACATCAACCAGATCTACATGTATTCCCACACCCCTTTCTAAACTACAAACCTGCACTTTAAACTCACAACTCCTAAATCACAAATCAATGCCCCCATGCGTCTCAGAGTCACAAATGCTAAAACTCAACACACCAGTGAGTTCCCTGTCAGCATCACACACCACCCTCTGCCTCGACAGGTTTGGGAGGCACCAAGCGATGTGGGGGGCAAAGAGAATGATTGCATCATCAGTGAGGAAATGAAGCCCACAGTATTTTGATGTGAAAGCCACAGCTTGATGGTATTGCCTGACTTAAGCCTCCTATGCAAGCCTTTGCTCTGGGTGTTTTTTTTGTTTGTTTGTTTGTTTTTTCAGTTTGTTCTGCATGTCTACCAAAGAGGCCTGTTGTTTTCAGAACTCTTTTCAAAGTCCTTCCTGAGCCTCTTCCAGAGAAATCCTAGTCGAGCAGCACAGGTGGAAACATTGGTGGCTCAATGGTAGAATTCTCACCTTCCATGCGGTAGAACCGGGTTTGATTCCAGGCCAGTGCTTGCTTTTCTTCGGTTGCCTCTCCCCTTTTCCATGGGCAATATCCTTGGCACAGATAGGTCGTTCCTTATCCTGAATTATACCAAGACCGGCAAACTCAGGTGTACCAAGGTCAGAGGCCCCACTCCCCAACTTCCTTCATCTCCGCACGAGTTCCTCCCCAGAAATGTCCCCCTCCCCGGGCCCCTGAGGCCCCTCCCGTCACAGCTACAGTCCTTCAGTGACCTTCATTTCTTCATCCCCACTCCAAGTGCAATGTAGCCCAAGGATAGGATAGAAGAAAGGATAATAGTAAAAATGGTTTCAGTTTCAAGTATTCCAAACAGTAGAGATCCAGCAGACACACTTGGAGCTTGAAAAACATGCTCTCTTCACGGTATTGGGGATGGCAGTAAAGGGAGGAAAATGGCAAGTGTGCCCATTTAGTTAATTCCCCAGAAGACTTCAAGAAATTGCCCTCAACAGGATATGTTTTTGGTTTTGTTTCATTGTTTGTTTGTATGTTTTGCAGCCCTCCGCGGAGGTGAGACGTCCGCTGGCACAAAGGAAGGTAGGCACTCAAGGAACCCCAGGATAGAAAACAAGAGGGGGGAAGAGGAAGGGGGGGAGGAGGAGGGGAGGAGGGGAGGAGGGGGAGGAGGCGGAGTACGGGGAGGAGGGAAGGAGGGGGAGGAGGGGATGAGGGGGTGGAAGAGGAGGGGAGGAGGGGGTGGAAGAGGAGGGGAGGAGGGGAGGAGGGGGAGGAGGCGGAGTACGGGGAGGAGGGAAGGAGGGGGAGGAGGGGAGGAGGGGGTGGAAGAGGAGGGGAGGAGGGGGTGGAAGAGGAGGGGAGGAGGGGAGGAGGGGGAGGAGGGGGAGTACGGGGAGGAGGGAAGGAGGGGGAGGAGGGGAGGAGGGGGTGGAAGAGGAGGGGAGGAGGGGGTGGAAGAGGAGGGGAGGAGGGGGAGGAAAGGGAGGAGGGGGAGGAGGCGGAGAAGGAGGCCTCAGCCAGGTGAGTTTTCCGCAGCAGCTGGATAACCCTGGTCGAGAAAGGGCGTTCTTGCTCCACAAGCCTCTCTGCGACCACAGGCTTCGGCGCTGCTGCCTTCTTGGAAGACACCCTCCTTCCCTCTTTTGTCTCAGACAGGACGCTGAAGAGCGCGTCGTGCTAGATGATTTCTCCGCTCCCCAAAGCCCTAGGAGGGAAGGACAGACCGACGGAAGCGTTGCTCCGAAGTGGTCCATCGCGCAGCGTCCGGCCTTGTGTTGGATGATTTCCCGGGTGCCTCTCCTGGGTAAGAGTGGACCCCACAGGATATTCCTGCTGTTTCTTGAGGAGCAGTGGGAGGGACGCCAACTTGGCCGGCTCCTCGGGCCGCGCGAGACCCAGGCCCCTGAGCTAGGCCCCTCGATGGGCTGAGCCCAGAGAACCAGCAAGGGAACGGGTTGCCTCCTGCCGCCGCAGGTTCTCTCTCCTCCCGTTGCAGGAAAACACTGATCCAACTCCCGCCGTAAGCACCGGAGAGGCAGCTAGATCATTTCTGAGGGCTGGGGGAGTGGGGTGGGGTGGGGTGGGCGGGGGGCGCCGAGGGGCGGGTGGAGGGAGCGCTAACTCTCCGCAGGAACACGGCTGGGGTGGAAGAGGAGATGGCGGAAGGCGAGGCCGGGTGGAAGGCCAGAAGGGCTGGCTAGCCCAGGCAAGGCTACTGCGCGCCGGCTCCGGGAGCCTCCTTGCGAAGGCAGGCCTCGGGCCTCCTTGCTCCTGGAAGGGGTGCCTCTTTCCCATCTGGCCCCCAAGGGACTGTGGAGCGCGAGGCCTTCAGGCGACGTTCTCACGCTTTCGCAACACCGCGGCCGCGTGGCCTTTCTCCTGCAGATGCCTGCCGGCCAGCCTGCGGGAACTGCCCAGACCAGAGCAGGGCCCAGTGGGCGGGTCCCAGCGCGCGCACACACACGCTCGTGGCCGGCAGCGGGCTGGAGGAGAAGGCACGTCCCGCACTTGTGAACAGACAGGAGGCGTGGCTCAAGACGCAGGACCTATCCACACACTCTGGTCACGCAACAGGAAAGCCGGGAAGATGCGGATGCAGACTCGATTTCCCAAACTGTGGAGCGCCGGCTGGGGGTGCTCCTCTCGCCCTGCGCCCGGGGAGCAGAGCGCCGCGAGACACCACGGAAGAGACGTCGTCTGTCATGAACCGAGGGGTATCAGGGGAGAGCACGAACGCAGTCTCTCATGAGCACAAATCCCTACATCAGCACGCCCCGAGTGCAGTAGACGAGCCTCGTCCTGGGAAAACTACCTTCGTGACCACAGTCTCTCCCGAGCCCCGTAACTATGAGCGTACACCCCGCAGGCACGGTCAACACCCTGCCCTCCCCTCCCCTCGCTGTTCTTCCAAACCGATCTCCGAAAAGCCACCGATCGCCCACTCCCGCCTGCCCAACACACAGGAGATCCCACTGCCCGGCCCACAAGACTGACCGCCTTTCAGCAGTGGCGCCCAACCCACCGACCCGCAGCCACTGCGCTGTCTCATCATCTACACACGCCACCTGCTGCCTCTGAGGATCCCTCCGCAACACCTGCCACGGCTCTCGCTCTCTCCTGTTGCCTTACAGTGGACGCAACACTTATCCCAACAGGTCTTCGGAGTGAGCGTTGAAGGGAAGAGGGAAAACGCACCCAGTGCCTGGAAGAGTGTGCAGGGTTTAAATGCAACAGCCATTGTAGAAACCGTGGGACTTGATTGTGGTGGGTAGCATCGTTTTGACGTAGCGGTGTTGATTTTTACTCCTACCTTCTGCTTATGGCAGCAGTGTAACAGTTTTCCATTCTGTGCGTACTTCACCTGCTGCCTTTGTTGGGTCAGTTAACTATGTTAGCTCCCTACACCGCTTAATCTACAAGTGCAACAACCCTCCAGGATCCGACCCAGAGCTCACCTTCCTCTCAACCCTCGTGGATATCGCCTCCAGGCACCTCTGCCGAGCGCCTAATAAGCATTTCATCCAGGGCGTCTATTGATACTAACACCAAGACTTGGCTTGGCCTCTCTCGGTTATTCAGAGCTCAACATGACCTGCACCCCGGGTGGCAACAGGCGTGGGTTTGAACCCCACAGGGAGCTGAACCTCTGCAGGGCTGTGTAAACCGGAGCAAGATGCTCGGAAGCCCTGGAAAGCCACTTGTGCGGTGGAGATGAGGGGATGTGGCGCTGTGCGGGCGCAGGTTGGGTAGGGCTACCCTGGAGATAAGCACGACCTAGGTGCCCTGGGAATCGGCCACTCTGGTTTTTCTCGGAGCGGGGAACACACAGCAACACAATTCAGGGGATGGAAAGCTGCCCAAAAGGATTCCCTGACCGGGAGTCATACCTGGGCCGGTCGCGGCGGTTAAAGCGCAGAAACCTAGCCACGGGACCACCAGGGAGCTGCAGGTGGATGGCTTTTCTCGTGCTTCTGACTACAGTGACCTTTTCCCTTTGCTCTGGAAGGCCTTGAGCCTTCCTTAAGGGTCATCCGTCGTTCCAGAAAGCCTTCCCTAAGGCCGTTCCCTCCGTGCTTCCTCCAAAAACGGAACCCGAATGCCCGCGAGGCCTGCTGGGTCCCCACATCCAAGTAGTCAGGAATTCGTGTTTTCTCCTCTCTCAAGTGTGTGGACATTGATCTACACCGGGGTTTCTCAACTTCTGCAGTGTTGATATTTTGGACGGGATCATTTTTTGTGGGGGAGGGCTGTGCCTGAGGACGGAAGCATGTTTAGTGACACCCCTGGCTTCTGCTGACTGGATGCCAGGTGGAAACTCTCCGTCCCCCTTCTCCCAGTCTTAACAATAATAACAATAAAAAAAAATGTGTCCAGACAAGGCCCAGTGTCACAGAGGCGGCCGGGGATGAAGGTGGGAGCCCAAATTGCCCCCGTTTGAGAACCAGAGATGTGCACAGTTGCTCCTGTTCCTGGCCTCTGAACTAATGCAGATGAGTCTCCTGATCAGGGCACAGGGGTGGATTTCAACTTGGCCCCCTGCTCATCTAGACGTTAGGATTTTAAGACTTTCATGTCCATCGAGATCGCGGGGATTTCTGCCATGAAGCCTTTTCTTTGGCTCCATCCTCGACATCAGCTTCTTTTGAGCCTGCCCAGGAGAGGCAGCCAGGAAGAAGTCTGAGTCTGCTCAGTGAGGTTCCTCTTGCCCCTTCTGAAACTTCACGCCTCTTTGGGTTCAGCCCACAGAGAAGCTTTAGGGGCCGCTTTATTCCAGCTGCCCCGAGCATCCGCGAGGAGGAGGTGCACGGGGAAGAATAGGGTTTGACTGTGGCACCTGCCGCCTGGGGCCCACACCTCCACCACCGCTAGTGCAGCCTTCTGGGCTCCCCGCGGTCCCACCAGCCGGGGGTTCCGTATTGGGCCAGCCTGAGCTCCGGAGACGCCCAAGCCAGGAGAGACACCAAGGGGGAACCAGAGGCCCACTTCAGTCCTGTCCACAAGGGACCCCCAAAAGGGTCCTGACTGAGAGAGAAAGGCAGGGAATCCTCTCTTACTGGGCAGGCAGAAGAGACATGAAAGGGAAAGTGAAGAAAAATCCTATGAAGTCTCAGGATCTGGAGTCACCATGAAGTTGACCGCCTCTGGAACCGCGTCCTCCCCCTGGCTGGCGAAGTCGAGTGGAGTCCCCTTGTTCAGTCCAGTCCAAGTAGACACAGCAGACAACGATGGCCCGGGTACCAGTGAGTAGGCAGTCCCCAGTCTTCCCACTTGGGAGTACTTGAACTTCCATAGCCATGAAATCCGTGCATTTCCAGGATGCAACTCACTGAATTCTTTTTCTCAACAGCTTGAGCAAAGGAGGAAAGGATTTGAGGAAAGGATCGATCGATCGGGTGTGGAGCATATAAGAAAACCACTGCAGTAAGGGAAGCAACCATTGTTGAGACCGTCTCATTTCTCTCTCACCCACCCCCTTAAAATGAATTGCACTTTCCCAGGTAGAGTACCCAGGTTGGACCCATTTTACTTTTAATGCACAGCTGGTGGCACCTAAGAGGAGTCTAGGAGGTTCACAGATGAATATTTGAAGCATGGTAGTCACTTTTGTTTAAGCATGCATTCCAAAAAGCAACGAACGAATCAAGCTCACCTGTGCCTTATCTACAAAGATGGGAAAGGAGAAGTACATATAAACGAATGGAAAACGTCATAAAATAGCCTTAAGTGTCTGCTCTTTCCAACGAAGTCCTTCCCTGGATATGCTCATCAATGTCTTCTCTTTCTCCAAAATCTGACATCCAGGGCCAGACCCTACGATCGCTTTTCAGGATCCAGCCTATTATTCCCCTCTCTGTATCTCCGCTTCTTCCTCATTTTCTTCTATTCACACAAAACAAAACATGATAGAGCTCTCCCTCAGCCTCCAGTTTTCAACATCGCACCCAGCGAACAATTTCGCAAATTAGGTATGCTCTGTGGGACTCTCTCTGCCTAGAAAGAAGAGGAAATGCTAAGCAGCACAAAGCTTTGTACTTTCCACGGTTCGGAATTACTAAAGGAAACTTTCTCTAAGACCAAAGGCCTGAAAAGTGAGCTAACTTCGCGCCGCCCCCGCCCCTGCATCCGAAAATTCCGACTGTTTTGAGTCTTGTAGAACTTTCTGGCAAGGTTCAGCTGCCCTGCAGGCAACTGGGCGTTTGTTATCCCCAGAGAGTACAATAGAGGCTCTTTGGCCACAAGGGGGCAGCCAGTACATGGGAGGGAGGGCCTGCGTCCCACAAGGAAATGAGAAGCATGATGTGATGGCATGCATATCTTGACCTGGGGGATGGTTACTTGAGTTATTACATGTTGCAAAATGTATCGCTCTCTGTGGAAAAGAACGGAATGGGGAGACTTGCACTACCTGACCTTAAGAGTTACTGTGACCGCCCCACCCCCAACATAGACCAGCAGTGTGCAAGTGGCATCAGGGTACACAACTGGAAAATGGACTGAGTTCAGAGACCTGAAACCGACCCATAGCTCAATTAGTGAATGAGTTTTCAAGAAAAGCAGTTCAATGGGGAAAGGAAATAGGTTCCTTATTGGGAGGGGCGGCAGCTGTGTTTCTATCTCACACTACACACAAAAGTTAATCTGAAGTGCATCATAGACCAAGACATAGAAGTTAAAGGTATAAGGCATTTTGAGGATACCTCGTGATTTGGTGGTAGGCAAAGATTTACTAACCAGGACCCAAAGAATGTATAAAACAAAGATAAATGATAAATTAGAGTTCATCAACGTTAGCCGCATCTTCTCATCCAAGGAGGCCACTAAAATGGAAAAGCAAGCGAGAGACAGGGGGAAAATATTCACAACACATAGCTGACAACCCTCACCGCCTGTCATTATAATGCATAATGAGCTCCTCCAACCCAGTAACAAGTTTTTCAAAGATCAAAAACCCCATTTTTTCCCAAATGGGTTAAAAAATATACACAGATACTTCAGATAAGAAGATACGCACATGGCCTAAAAAGCATACCAGGAGTCCTCAATATGTTTAGCTGTCAGAGAAAAGGACATTAAAACCATGTTGAGATACCACTACTCTTAGCAGCGTGGTTAAAATTATAAGGAGAGGAAACACCAACAATCTTGGCAAAGATGTCAAATAACCACAACTGTCATATTGTTGGTGGTAACATAAAATGGTACAACTGCTTTGGGAAAAGCTTTGGTGGTTTTTATGAAGTGGAGCATATACTACTCTTTGGTACCAGCTATTCTTCACCGAGAGAAATGAAAACCTACGTCCACAAAATCTCTTTTGGAAAGACTGTTCCAAGCAGCTTTATTCACAATAGCCAATACTGGATACAGCTCAAATGCTCATTATCGAGTGAATGGTAAACAGACTGTGCTATGTGACTGCCATGGAATACAACTCAGCAATGAAAGAGGAATGACATCTGCTTTACTCAACAATCGATAAAGTCAGAGACGTTGTGCAAAGATGAAGAGGTGTGCAGGCAAGAGTGTGTGCACTATGATCCCATTTCCATGACATTCTAGAAGAGTCAAAGGTAAAGTGAAAGGAGTCTGGACAGTGATGGTTAACAAATAAAACAGAGGACAATGGCAATGATTTTAATGACTCTGCATGACTGACTGAGTAGTCACTAAGTCCAGGCACATGGGACAACAGCAGCATGATGTGGAGTTCCCTTGTTGGTCCAGTCTGGTAGATGAAAATGTCAAGGCACCGTCAAAGTTCAGATATAGCAGACGTTAAACCACTGGTGACCACCGAAACAGCAATTAGTGAAGGTTTACCGTGCACAAAAGGGTTTACCGTTCAGGAACTGGGAGCACTCCAACGGAATATGGAAGGAGGCTCAGAGGTGGTACACTGTTAGAAAGCAACTTATATCGTGAGGTGGCGGTGGCTGTTTTGTCCTTCGCAGTGGTCGGTTATAACATTAGAGTTTTCCTCGTGATAGGGAATTGGTTAAAAGTGGTTACCTCCCATCAATTTCGGCGAACAGTTTTAGGCTTTGTTTATGATTTTCAGAGGCATAAACAAGAAGGGGCCCAAGGTAAGTTTCACTTGTTTTGCAAAATAAGCTAAATGAGCTCTTCCTTGTATGACTAAACGGGTTTGTCTGCTCAGGGAAGTTTCAAGTGTGATCTCCATTTGTGTCTGATTTTTAACTATTCCCCGCTTTTGGTCACGCTCTCAGTCTAACGGTACTCTCGGGTAACAGCATTGATGTAGTCAGGCAGAAGAATCACACATATTCGCCGTCTCCACTAGCTGGGTCGTCAGGGCGGAGGGTGCTGTAGTCACCGTTATCATCATTTCTGCGGTGACTGTTAAGGTCTTCCAGTTGTCCAGTCCTGATGGATACCATTTGTCTCGTGAGTGGCTGCCGACAGGCATTTAAAATCCTTGAGAGTATAGAAAGGTACTAGAGGTTTACTTCGGTGACTCTGAAGGGAACAATAGCCAAGGATTGAAAAAGTCCTCGGAGCAGAGATTCCCAGGAGCCAAGATTAAACCAGCAAAACAGGTCTAGGCAGGGGGAGTCGCCTATCTGATAAAATGTTTTATCTGGTCTTTAAGATCCTGCAGATTTTGAGTAACACAGCGACAACATTTTTCACCAGTTACAGCACAGGAGGCTCCTTGCAGGGCTTCCCTATTTTGGAGCAGGACCGAAGAGAAACCACTGCCCTGGGTTTCCTTCTGCTCAGACACGAGGTGAGTGCCCTGTGTGGGGTTTCCTTCCCTTCTCCTGACCTCCTGCCGCCAGGTGGCCTGGGGAAAGCAGTGCTCTCTGGCCCCCAGGCCGGTGCAAGTTTCAAGACAAAGTAAAAGGGGAGCCGGCGTGCCACGTGAGACAAAGGAGGGTGCCGTGACTCGGATTCGAACCGAGGTTGCTGCGGCCACAACGCAGAGTACTAACCACTATACGATCACGGCGCGCCACGGTCCCCGCGGCGGCAGGAATTCTTGCTCTTACGATGTTGACGTAAAATCATTCCAATTACTGCGCTGTGCCTGGACAAATGTAGGTATTCAAAGTCTTCTCTCCCGCCCGCTCTCCGTTTTCCACTCCCTCTCTCTCAATTCTGATACATGATGATCAAAACAAACCAAAGCAAACCAAAACCCAATTCTCATCTCCCCAAATCCGGCACGTGCCTCTGCACAGGCCTCCTGGGAAGTCAAGTTGTCCTCGTGCCCACCTCGCCGGCTTCCTTCCCGCCTCTTCGCGTTTGCCCCTTTGGACCAACCCTCCGCAGCCCCTGGTTCCGGCTCGCGCCCCACCGACCGCGGCCGAGCGGAGGGCGGGCAGCGCGCGCGGAGGGAACGCGGAGCCGTCACGGAGCCAAACCCGGCCTTCAGCTTCCCTCGGGGGCCCCCTCAGCTCAGGCCCGGGGGCGTCTCCGGGGCGCTGGCATCTGCGGCGGGGACACTCGGCTGCCCTTCTGCCTTCGGAATCGCCCGACGCACGGCTTTTCCACGGGACGAACGCGCTGCGTCGACTCCACGTCTGCGGTTGTCCTAGGCTTTGATGCCGTCGCCGCTGTCCTGCGAAAGGCGAGTGACTCCGCCTGGCGCGGAAGCGGTGTTTGATCTCTACAGGGTGAGAGGGCAGCAGTGCACGTGTGTCTCTGTGGCGCAATCGGCTAGCGCGTTCGGCTGTTAACCGAAAGGTTGGTGGTTCGAGCCCACCCAGGGACGCCTTTCTCCTGCCTCTTTTAGAAAGTAAAAGCTTCGTGGTTCTTTCTGCTCTGCACCACCTCTCCCGTAACGGCCGAAAAAGGCTCCTCCACTACTACCTTCCTGTCCCCCGTGTCTCGTTCACAGCACGAGGACGTAAGGTGCGATCGGTGCGATCGGAAGAGGTCGCCTGGAAATCCTCGAAAGAGTACCGCTGTCATCACTAGTTTCTGAATTCCTTTTCACGATGGACTTTCTTCTGTCCGTATTTGCACGTACTAGTATTTATTTAACCCATTTCCATATACTTTTGAAATTAAGTTGGTCCTACGATTTCACGGTTACAAAGAATGCTGCAGTCATCCTTCTTGTACAGGTATCTTTGGCCCCTTGTACAAGGTCTTCTTAGAGGGAAGAGTCCTGGAGAAGCAGTTGCTCGATCACATAGTGCTGACATGGTTCGTATGATTCCAGTTCCGCTCCTTTGTTGGCTTATTAGGTATCACTCTTTCTTTTCTTATTTTAGCGACTGCTTGAGTCTTTATAACAGACTTCTGTAACTTACCACAGTCTGCCTTCAAGCGATGCCACACCTCTTCGCATTTCTTCCCTGCCGGCCGTTATGCTATTGTCATCATGCATCTCACTTTGCATGTGTCCTAAACCCCACAATCCATCGTTATTACTTTAGAAAAATCGGTCCCATGTTTCTAAAGAGACTTAAATAATAAGAAAAATCTTACGTATTTTCCCAGGCAGATACCTTTTCTATTGTCTTTCGCCCCTTTGTGTACCTCCAGATTTCCATCTGGTGTCAGTGTACTCCTTTAACATTTCTTATAGTGTGGGTCGGCGGGTGATGAATTCTTTCAGCATTTGTATGTCTGTAGATGCCATTACTCACTTTCATTTTTGAAAGACATTTCTTGGGGAGGAGGCATAGAATTCCACGTTCTTTAAAGATGTTGCTCCACTGTCTTCTCACTGCTTCTGAGGAGAAATCTGACATAATCTTTATTTTTGTTTTGTGTATGTACTGTGTCTTTTCCCTCTGACTGCTTTGAAGATATTGTTCTATTTCAATGGAGTTTTTTTAAACAACTTTATTGGAGTATAATTGCTTCACAATGGTGTATTACTTTCTGCTTTATAACAAAGTGAATCAGTTATACATATACATCTGTTCCCATATCGCTTCCCTCTTGCGTCTCCCTCCCTCCCACCCTCCCTATCCCACCCCTCCAGTCGGTCACAAAGCAATGCACAGTTTAATTATGATGTGGCTAATTGTGGTTTGCTTCGTGTTTCTTGTACTCACAGTGTTCATTTGGCTCTTTGGAAATTTTTCTGTCAGTGTTTCTTCAAGAATTGTTCCTTCTCTTCTGGTCTTTTCAGGGACTCCAAATTACTCATATATTAGGCCTTTTAAACTTACCTTACCACTCAGTGATGCTATGTTCATTAAAAAGCTTCTTTTGTATGTAGTTTCATTTTAGGATACTGTCAGTCGTTCATGGCTTTACGTTCCCTGATCCTTTTTTTTTTTCTTTCTTTTTTTTTATTCCCCCTGCAGTGTCTAATCTGCTATTAATTCTATCTGGTGAATTACATAATATCAGATGTGATCATTTCCATGTCTAAAGTTTGATTCTGGCCATTTGTATGTGTTCTACATTTCTACTTAACTCATGGGACATATGCGACACAGTCATAATAACTGTCTTAAAGTCCTCTCTGCCAATTTTAACATCATGTCAGTTGTGGTTCAGTTTTGATTGATTAGTCTCCTCCTTACACCTCATGTTTTCCTGCCTCTTGTCATGCCTGGCATTCTTTGATTGGATGCCAGACATTGTCAAAGTTTCCCTTCTTGGGCACTGGCTATTTTGGTATTCCTCTAAACTTCCAAATAAATTATATTTCCCTCCTTTGATTTCTTACAAAACAAACAAACAAACAAACAAAAGCAACCAAAAAGACTGGGTCACTTGTACATACTTGGACTTTTCTTATAATACTTACCTGATTGTATATTGAAAGTTCTTGCTGGAAGCATGTGCAAAATATTGTCTACCATGAACTAAACTGTCATCATGCCTGTCCAAGGTCCAAGAAACTGATGAAGTTAGATCCAGTTCCCCCAATTGCAGTTAGATCATCACTTAGATCAACATCAAAACCAACCACTTTTCCAGATGGTGATCACTAATATGGGGCAGAAGAGATCAGTTAAACCATTAAACACTCATTTATCTGGGGAATGTTGAAAGTCAGCAGTGGTACAGTTAGAAGTGGAAATAATACCAGATTTCTCGGAGCTTCACTGTGTGACCAGCACTGTTCCTCGGGGCTTTACTGTGCAAGAACTTATTAAGTCCACATAACAACCCTAAAAGATAGTGTAGGATATTACCACCCCCCTGTTGCAGAGGAGAACACTGAAAAGCTGAGCTAACCTTTTAAGGGTCCCGCCCCCGTGACAGTGAGAGTCAGCACTCAGACCCAGGCAGTCGGCCTCCAGCGCCCTTTCCCTTGGCCATCATGCTCAGGGGTAACTGAGAAAACTTCACAAAGATTTGCATCCCCTTCTTCTTGTTCAACCTCCAAGATTTCAAAGAGAAAACGAAGATTGTAAGGAAGGCCTACAAAACACTCAGAAGCAATTAATGCAATGAAGAAGAGGAGAGAGACTAAACAGAACCATTTAGTCTTCCCAAGAAACAGACTCTATGCCTCTGGGGAGGATGCAATCACATCTCTAACCAGATGACTTTATGGGCCTTGATTTTCCTGATCTGAACTAGGGAGTTCCCAGAGGGGCTCCCAGAAAAAGTGACAGTGCCTTCCGTGTTCAAGTTTAGAGGGAACAGCTAAGCATTCCTTCCTTCTTGACTTCAGGTGAGAAGAAGTGCTCCTCGAGGAAAAAGAGGTAGGGAGGACATCCCATAGAAATCAGACAAAAGCATGCTTTTCTAAGTTCATTAATGAACAGGTCACTTTCATATTTAGCCATATTCATGTACCTTTATCATTGATTGCCTGACATTTTTCATGCTTTGATTCACATTTTTACTTGGAAAATTTATTTTGAAAATGAATTACATCTCACTACCACAACTGAAATACCACTATGAATTGCCACAAGCAGGATGTAATTCTAAAATTAAATAAAAAGAAAACAGGTGTTATTATGGCTAATAGCAGAGTTAATAAGCAGAGCTCGTGAGTTTGCACAAACATTCCCTGGAGGTCTGGGCAGGGAGGTCTTTAGAGCAATCTAGAGCAGCACTGGGGATGCAGTGACCAATGTGAGAAAACCCTGGTTGTGCCTGGTTTACCACTGCCCTATAGTAGCCCTTAGGGTATGGACTGCTGCTTCTTTTCCAGCCGAGGGAACCTCTAAAGTGGTTCTCTCAATCAAAGCTCAGAGACCACATAGAGATCAGTATAGACCCAGGAGCTACTGGTACTAGGGATGAACGAAATGGACTAGAATGAATGTAATGTTGAGTGAGAAGTCAGGGCCTTGAAATTTAAAAATCTTATGTGTACTGACTCGCTAGATGAATGACCTTGATCTGCATTATCTAATACAGTGGCCACTACACACACGTGGCAACTGAGTGCTTGAAATGCCGCTAGTGTGGAGATGTTGAATATTTCTTTTTTTTACTTCATAATATGTAATTAATTTAAATTTAAATACTCTCATGTGGCTATTGGCTACATTATAAGACAGCACAGGTTAGAGAATAACCATTATACCATAAAATCATCTGCTTTATTTCCCTGTAGCGATAAACAGATTTCATAAGATCTCACATCTAATAACAATTCTGAATGCCTTTCTCCATCTGCTTAGATACAGTTGAATGTCAATCCAGCCGCGGGTACTCCGGGGTGGGGCCGGCTGTGCAGCTGCCTTTGCTTCCTCATCAGATCCAGACACCTTCACCAAGGGAGTAAGAGCCTCAGCCAGTCCTGCTCTCTCACAGAGGGGTCTCAGCTGCCTTGGCTAGTCACACAGCTCTACCTAGGGGTCGAGCTTCCCTCCTTTCCTTCCACGTTTGATTATTATCGCTGCAGCACTCTGCAGGCGCCTATGTTGTATACTGCAGGGATTTCCTTGTTTTGGAAGGCAGCTGGGAAGAGAGTAAGGCAGTCATATCAGCAGTTGCAGGACAGTGGTCAAATTTTTGTCCCTCCGGCGCCACGTGAGGTGTGGGGCTCCCGACCTGGCGAAAGGGGCCCCACTGAGGCGGCCCGGCCCTGCCCCCGGCCCTCGAGGACAGGCCCAGAAGAGGCCAATTTGGACCGGCGGAGCCAAGAAAGGGCTCAAGCGCGGCCCGACCCCACGCTCCGGAGGTTAAAGGTCTCAAACCCTGAACCCTTGGCTGACCGAGGGTTGCGAGTTGAATCAATCTCCACGCCTTTATCAGGAGAGTCGAGGGCCAAAATCAGACCAAGAAAAATATGTGTGTGGGCTTCCCTGGTGGCGCAGTGGTTGAGAGTCCGCCTGCTGATGCAAGGGATATGGGCTCGTGCCCCGGTCCGGGAAGATCCCACATGCCACAGAGAGGCCGGGTCAGTGAGCCATGGCCGCTGAGCCTGCGCTTCCGGAGCCTGTGCTCCGCAATGGGAGAGGCCACAACAGTGAGAGGCCCGCGTACCGCAAAAATAAATAAATAAATAAATAAAGTGTGGCTCAAAGTGTGCAATTAATCAAAGAAAAAATACGATTTTCTGACAAATTGGCCTGAGCATACGGATCATCAACTAAGGCTGGAAAGCTGCAATTGCCGCAGGTTTTAGGGGAAACACCCGGAATTTCGTTCAGAGCCCTGGGGCCTTCCTTGAAAGCCTTTTCCACCCAGGTCGTCCCCGTTCCCACATCCGTCGTCCTTTATGATATTGGAGATCCTGGGTCTCACTCTGGGAGCCTCCCGTCCCCCACCTCCTTTTTTGGAAGACAAAATTCCAAAGGTTTGCACCACTCGAATGTTTGCTTTTCAACTATCAGTCAAGGTCCTGAAAGCATCTGGACCACACTAATCAAAGGAGTAACTGACCAACAGCAGTCCTCTGATGTGCCTGAACTTCTGACTTCTGAATTCATTCAACTCAGTTCTCTGGCAGCTGGCATGGAGGCCCCTAAAGATCCCTCTAGGGAAACTCACTAGAGGAACGTTAGTAGTCAAGTCTCAGAGGTGTCATTGGAGTACCCTGACCTTTGTACAGGCACAGTTTTGGATTCCAGACCCCAGGTGGGAATTTGTAGCCTTGAGGAGGAATTGGATCCTAGTTGCAGTTCTGGTCCAGTTGCTTCTTTCCACACCACGCTCCCAAACCACAAGGGCTCTCAGTGTAGTTGGCAGCTGTGGTGTCCCCAAGTCCAGATATGGTGGTTGCAGAACGTGAACTATTGAGAGTGTTATGAGCTTGCACCCAACCTTGAAATTAGAACATCGGTAGTTCAATGGCAGTATCTGCGGTTTCATGTGCAGTACCCGGTTTTGACTCCTGGCCAAGGTATGTGTTTGCCATTCACTCTGCCACAGTTTATTTTCTGCCTCTGCAGAGCATGTGTGGGAATCTTTATTGTGCATGCAAGATTAGAAGAGTCACCCTTTTTACTATCTCTGCTGGACTGTTTATTGCACGGGTAAGTCTGTTCCATGCAGAGATCCAGCAGCCAGGAGCAATGATGCTGTCAACTGAAGAAATTGTGGAGAACCCAGCCGTGATTTTGGAATAAAAGATATTCAAGAGTTTGTCTAAACAGTAGCTTGGCAGCCTTGGGGGCCAGGTTGTGATCCTGCAGGGATTAGTGCTTGGCCTGAGGTGAAACAAACGCTCCTCCAGGTTGTATATTCCATGGTGGGAAGTCGGTTCTGGGGTGTTTCTGTAGTGTGGAACATGTGGAAATAATCTCCTTGGCATATTCACCTACATCTCTGGCTGATCTAGACAAAGCATCCTCAGGTCACTGTTTAACCCTGATTTGCAAGCTGGCCCTTGGGCTGGTCACTGGTAGCTTCTCAGTGTGCTGTAGGGATGAAGGAAGTGAACCTGCAGGAAGGAGAGTAGCCCTTGGGTGGGACATATCCATGCAAAAGTGTCTGCGATGTTAGAGGCCATGGCCTCAGGGGTGCATGGAAGGGCAAGGCTTGAATGTACTAATCTATTTATTGCTGACAGGAAGCTTGAGGAGGGTACTGGGCTTTCCAGGTAAGTGGTGTTCAGAGTCTAGATGTATCAGGAGCCTGTGGCTTCCAAGCACACCAGCAGCCTGTGCTCAGCACCCTGCCCTCAACAGTATCATTGGCTCCAGAGAGCCATACACACGTGAGAGAAGAGAAGAGGCTGAACAAAGCCCTGGCAGTTGTGTTCCCCAATTTAGACAGATGCAGTAACCTGCAAGAAGACAAGGATGGTCAGAGGCAGTGGGAATCCATCTGAATCTGTATAGCACGCACTATAAATGCATTTTGGAAGGTGACAGTGAATGTATATAGGTAGCAGTAATTATGAAGCTGTAGGACTGAGGAATTTGTTTCTTTGCCTGAGGCTCCCCCAACCTTCAAAGCCAGCAAAGCCTCACTGAATCCCTCACAAGCTTGGACTCTCTCCAACTCTCTAGTTCTGACCTCTTGACCCAGATTTTAAAGGGTTCCTGTGATTAGATCAGTCCACCTGGATAGTCTCCCCATTTTAAGGTCAACTGTATTACCTCGGCAAAGTACCTCTTGCCACGTAATGTAACATAGTTATGCAAATAATAGCCATAAAGAAGCTGGAGTGGCTATACTAACACCAGACAAAATAGACAGGAGACTTTGCAACAATAAAATGTTACCAGAGATACAGAGTGCTATTTTATAACAATAAAAGGGTTAATCCATCAGGATGATGTAATAGTTTTAAACACAGTGCACCTAACAGAGTCCCAAAATACATGAAGCAAAAACTGACAGAATCAAAGGGAGAAACAGACAATTCAACAATAATTATGGGAGACTTCAGTACCACACTTTCAGCAGTGGATAGAACAACCAGGCAGAAGAGCAGAAGGAGACACAAGATTTAAACAATGTGACCTAACAGACATGTATAGACACTCCACCCAACAAGAGCAGAATAGTATTTCTCTCAAGTGCGCTGAGAACATTCTCCAGGAGACTATTCACTAAGACATAAAATAAGCTAAAATACATTTAAAGGGGTTGAAGTCATATACAATTTGGGACATCTCACACACCAACACTACAGTGTAGAAGCAGGGTGGCAAGCGGGTTGGGTAGTCTGTCCTCCTTCCTTCACTTTGTCATGAATGTTCAGTGGCACTTACGGAGGTGGCCGTGGTCCCACATGTTATGTATAGGGCATCAGCCTGGAAAAGCTAGGCAGCTGAAGAGAAGAGACAGATATTTCAGGGAAGTTGCCCTAGTCTCAGCCTCACAAAATCAGGGACGAATTGATACATAGGAAGTAAGCAGAGGTCAGATCACTTTCTGTCCTGCCTGTCTGTGCCTCTCTTTAAAACCTCAGCTTCTATGTCACTAGATCCCACTGCACAGGAGTGCTATGGGTCACCACCAACAACCATAGACCCATGATCTTAATGTTTACTGTGCTCTGGCTGAGAATACAACCACAGGTCAATAGCTTTGGGTCAACACAAACTATCAGTCAGAGTTCTACGAAAACTGCTCTGGGCATAAGGAACAGCATTCGTTTCCTAGTCATCCCAAATTAGGTGGCCACTGCATGTATTGAAAGAAACATATAAAAAGTATTTCAGTGACTTTGACAAGTTAGAAAGAAACCCTGTGGTGCTAGGATGACATTTACAGGTGACAAGCATGACATCTTATATATAGATTAAAACACAAAGCAACCTACAGGAGAAGAGGAGGGTGGGACTGGAGGCAGGGAAGTCAAACCTGATTTCAAGTTTAATGAGAAGCCTACACGCTTCCCCAGTCAGTGAAAAGAAGCCACCATAACATTGGTCTCCAGCAAGAAGGTAAATAAGACACAATCTGGCTGGTAATCCTTATAAATTAATTATGCACACACGGAGCACAGAATTATACTCAGGATTTTTCCCCCACAATATTAAAATGGTGTGGAAAAAACTAGAGAATCAAAGAAGAACACCAAGACTATCTAAAAGTTTTCAATTTTTCTTTTTTTGAAATTTTAAAATTTGTGTAAGGGTTGACATGTAGTATCATTTATAATTTAAATTTTTTTCATATTTATTTTATCCCTTTTCCCTTTTTAAAGTTTATTTTTCTCTCCTTTTTTCTTTGATTAAATTTTCCAGAAAGTTGCCAATTTTACTGTATTTCATTATTTTTTTCTCAAAAGAACCAGATTTTAAAGTTTATTTCATTTTTCATTCTACTGCTTTTCTCTTTACTGACTCCTTACTTCTTTTTATTAGAGCTTTGAGATATAATTTACATATACCCAAAATTCACCATTTTAAAGTATGTAGTTAAGTGATTTTTAGTATATTCACAAAATTTTGCAGCCATTCGATTCATCATTTAAAGTTTTTTGCTTTATTATTTTCTCTTTTCTGCTTTCTTTGAAGTTGCACGTTTTTGTTCTTTTTCTTGCTTGTTAGGCTAATACTTCATTTTTATTCCTTTAAAAATAATAAAATAATTTTGACTGTGTATTTACCCCCTTAATATAACTAAAAGTTTTCAATTTTTCTGTAAGAAAAGTGTCTTCATGACAGTCCTTAAGACAATGAAAGAATTTGGGTTAATCTCGATCCCTTGATGTTTTCTATGCTTGTAAGAATAAACAGTATAAAATAGGCTTGAATTTTAGAAAGAGACAGGTCTGTGGTTTCAGTACAAGAGAGACTAGCTGCTGAGGGGTTGTCCCCATCAGTGGTGACCTTCAGAACAGACCCGGTGGCCTTGAGTCTCAGTGTGGCCTAGGCAACTAGAAGACAGGGGCTCCCAAGGTTCCATGACAGCGCCACCTTCCATTTCTGTTACTGCGACGCCGCATGGTTACCTGCACACTGGGCCCTCCCTCGGGCACTCTTGTCAGAGCCTAACCTCTGAGCTTTGCCATCTTGTGCCTTATTTTTGTGGTTAAGGATTCTCAGTTGTGGACTGCTGACAAAGTCTGGCGTGAACTAAGTAATGAATTACATCTGCATTCTTTACACCTGTTTAAATACATTTTTTCACTTAATGAAACCTTATTGAGGTATAATTTACATACTATAAAACTCACCCAATATAATTGTATGCTTCAGTGATTTTAGTAATTTACCAGGCAGTGCGGCCATCACCAGAATCCATCACTTGTTTTTAATTTATTATTTGTTTGGGTTTCTTCTCCCCAGGTTTCGGCTCTACTTCTTCCACCATAAGCTTCAGCATGGCAGTATCTCGCACCACTTTCTCTGGTCAGAGAACAGAAATGAGCATCCTGGAAACCAACCAGTACTTGTGCTTCCATCTGGAAAAAAGCAAACAGGAGTTCGAGACCTCACAGAGAAATTCCTCATGTCCCAAGCTACTGCTAGCTGCAGAAATACAGTAAGTCTTATGGGTTCACAGTCACCAGAGTGATAAATGATTGTCCATCTTCCCTCCAAGCACCTAAACACCCTCCAGACTTTCTTTTCTCTTCTTCATCAAATCAAATCAAATAACTCTCATCCTTACTGTACTCCTAGAAAGGTGGAAGTGGGTAGTTTACCCTCATTTTGCAGAGGATGGAAACACTGAGGCACAAAGGAGTAAAGTTTGCAGTGAGAGTGTATGGAGGAATAGAGGCTGAGATCTCGGTTCAGGCACTAAACTTTCTTTTCTCTCCCAGGAATACGTGTCAGATTCTTGTTGGCTTAAACATGTCAGAATTTAATTCAAACTTTTATGAGCACCCGTTTGCAAAGCACAGTTCTAGCTGCACTCAGGGAGAAAGAAGTGATAGGAGACCCCATCTACCTTAAAGGAGTTTAAAGCTCTCTGTTCCCAAGTGCACCACAGATATCCGGAGATGAGAACATCAATAACAGAGTGGAGGGGTGGAGCTGTAGTGACTGAGGAACAGGGGAGCAAGGGCACTAGAGGGACAGGGATATAAGGGGAGGATTCTTACTGACCCTGAAATTGAGTTTGCTTTCAAATTTCTACCAGTATTTTTCAATAAACCAATGGAGTATAAAATTTGCTATCCAACTTACTGACATGGGCCGAAAAGTAGAAATTAAAGCCTACTTGTCAAAGAAGTGAAAAGACAAGCTTTGGGGTGTGGGAATGTTAGGATTTTAGTATCAATTATTATAATCATAATGCAGCTTTTTTTGAAACTGCAGAAGAATAAAGGTATCATCCAACATCTTTGTGTAAAGGTAATACAGTGCAGTGATTAAGAGCATGTACCCTGGCACCAGACTTCCTGGATTTAAAACCAAGTTATTTATCTTATCTCTGCCTCAGTTTCTGCATCTGTAATGCTACTAGGACTAGTATCTACCTCCTCAGGTAGCGGTGATGATCACAGGATGATAATTCTCGAAAATCTACTAGAAGAGGGCCTTGGCAAACACTGTGTATTAGTTCTGCCTCCAGACTAACACACAGCACCTGTTAGCATTTGAGCATATGTCTTTCAGACTTTTTTCCCTTCATACACATTTTTACACAGTTTGTATCCAGATAAACTTTAAAACTTTTTAGGGACCTCCCTGGTGGCGCAGTGGTTAAGAATCCACCTGCCAATGCAGAGGACATGGGTTTGAGCCCTGGTCGGGGAAGATCCCACATGGCGCGGAGGAACTAAGAGCGGGCACTATAACTACTGAGCCCGCCCACCTAGAACCTGTACTCCACAGTGAGAGAAGCCACCACGATGAGAAGCCCGCACAATGAAGAGTAGCCCCCGCTCACTGCAACTAGAGAAACCCCACGCACAGCAATGAAGACCTAACACAGCCAAAAATAAATGAATAAATAAAAAATTTTTTAAATCTTTTAAATATTGGGGAATTACAGAAACACTCAATGTGGGACAACTGTCAGCCCTACAGTCCTTGGAGCCTTCCCCAAAACACGGGAAATTCCTACTCCATGCCCCAGGTTAATATTCTACTTAAGAGGCTGCAAGGCTTGGTAAAGTTTTGGAGTCAGAATTCAGGGTATGTGAATTCTGACTTTGCTTCATTCCAGTTGAGTCATCTTGAGCAAGTTATTATACCTGCCTGTGAGCTTCTCTTTCCTCAGCTCTAACATGGGGAGGAATCAAATGCCAAGTAGTTGGGAGGCTGAGGAATCAGATGTGGAAATCCCTGCGTAGAGCCTGCTTCCAAGGTTACATCAGTCCCCAGGATGGACCCTGCCTCCTCCCTTGAAGGCAGTGACCACAGCAGCCTGTCCAGCTTTCCCCTGAGGCAGCGTCTCCTTTTCCCCAGAGTGTGAAGAGTACAAAGACCTCATTGAATCTGTGCTGGAGGAGGAAGTGCTGCTTGAGGAGGGGGAGCTGGCAGAGAAGATGAGACCGGCTGCAAGGCTTGGGTAAGGAGGAAGCTGTGTGGGAAAGTGTGTGAAGTGGGGAAGCCCAGGCTGATAGAATAAAGAGCAAATCTGTGCAAGGAGAAGGGCAGAAATGTACACGGCAGGCCCAGAACTAGACAAAGACAGCCTGTGGGGCTGTGGGAACTGGATGGTGGACTAGTTAGGCCTCTGGATTCTCCCTCAAATACTATATGAATAAAATGGAGACACATGCCTGGGTTGGAATACTAGCAATGTGGCTTCTAGCTGTGTGACCTTGGGCAAATATACTTAACTTTCCAGAGTCTGAGTTACCTCAGCTACCTCATCTGTAAAACGGGGCGGGGGGTGGGGTGAGGAACCCTAAAGCTGGGCCTCTCGGGAGCCACAATTTCCTCCGCTGATAGATCACTGGTGGTTCCAGGTTTATTCTTTAGTTTAAAAGGTTGGTGACTAGGATAGTGGTGGCAGGACCTGAGCTTTTCATGGACATAGGTTTGAACCCATACGTAGGTGACTGTTTCCATAGTGTAGCAGTTATCACATTCACCTCATACATGAAGGGTCCCCGGTTCGAAGCCGGGTGGGAACATATTTCTTTTCCCTGACATTTATATTCCCATTCAAGAAACTAAAAAGGGGGGCAGAAGGTGTGTGGCAACGGGCGGACCTGCATTTTCCTTGGCCCAAGATACTTGGGAGGAGTTTCGTCACTACCTGAAAGCCTAATCTGCACTAGGAACCAGCCCTCCTTTCTCTGCTTAGTCATATTGCAGACCAAGCCACAGCCAGTTAATCCAAGGAGGGCACAGGACAAGACCGACTTCGGTGTACCTTTACATTCAGAAATCCCTTCACCTCCTCCTCTGGCACCTAAACCTCCGCTACACGCTGATATGTATTATGTCTCTGAAAACCAAGTAGTAGCACATCCCTGTGAAGCACACTTGGCTTTCCCTCACCCCAGCACACGTGCGGAACAATTTGATTTGCGTGACAGAATGAAAGAGAACGAATTCAACTCTGCACCGGGGGTCGAGCCAAAGACCCAAAGATGAAGAACGTCAGGCTCTGAGAACTGAGCTGGCCGCGGAGGAAACGGAGCCCGTAAACATGCCATTATCAGGAGACCCTCCAGCGTCAGGTCAGAGATCAGGAAGTAGATGGATCCGCTCATCACCCGCTGGAACCTGACTCATAAGGAATCTGAGGTTCAGAAAGAGAGCATGACCTCTCCCCAGACCTGGATTCCGGGTCTTCCCCTCACTACCTGCGGCGCCTGCCATTCTCCCGCTATGATAACGCCAACTCCAGGTCCTAATGCTCCGACCAAGAGTTGTCTCTGACGCAGCGTTTTCCTCAGACCCCACATGCAGTTAGTTAGGACTTCGTGTTTGCTTCTCGGTCCAGGTGGACTTTGCCCTACACAGTCCCTCCTTTTCGTGACTCTGGACTTGGGCAAACGACTCTCCTGATAAAGGCGGGGAAATCAGTGTAACGCTCGGCTCCTTCACCCTGAACCTCGGATGGGGGCGTTGGGCGACCCTTGAGCTTTTTCCTGGGCTGCGTCCCTCTTCCGGGCCCGTCCTGAAGGCCATGGCCGGGGCCGGGGGCCGGGTGCCGTCAGCGCGCTCCTCTCCCCGGCTCTGGAGCCCCGCGCCTTCCCTTGCGACTGCAGGGAGGCTCCAGGGGCCGCCTGATCGGGTTTGCGGGCCCCAGCGGCGCGGGTGTGTGTTTGTGGTCCCTCGGGGGCACGCTGTCCCTCCGCCCCTGTCGGGGAAAGGACGACCGCCCTCTCGTCCTGTGCACGTGGGACGGCAGCGCGCCGGACGCGACCGAAAGACGGCGAATCCGTTCCTCTGGCTGCGCGTGGGAGGTGAAAACTGGAACCTGAAGGGGAGGGAAAAGGGGAGAAATCTCATGAAATGTCCTGATCTAAAGCTATTTTCAAGTCCGCCTCTTTGGGGACTCAGCCCTCCAGCGCTGGCGAGGATGCTGCAGTCCGGTCGCACCCTCGACGGCACTTGGAGTCGACGCGGAACAAGGCAGAGCCCCGCGGCTTGGGGGTCAGTGCGCACGCTGCCCGCGCCTTCCTCGGGGTCACAGCACCTGAACCTCACGCGTGAAAGAAACGCGGTGACCGCCACAATAAGAAAGAAGAAAAGCAACCGCTGGAGAAAGTGACACATGCTTCCCCAAACTTGTAAAGCTTTACTTTTAAAGGAAACCAGACAGGGAGACACAGACACACAGACAGACAACGTTGCATTAAAGTCTTTCAGCAAAAAGAAAGTCGTCTTCCTGCTGGCCGTGTGCTGTGAGATGAACACGAAACCCCCTCCAGACACCGGCTTTCTGGGAAAACCGCCTTTACCTCTTTGTCTTCCTAGGTTAAAATTCGCTCTCCATGACCTGTTGAACTGGAAAATTGTAAAAGGCAAATAAAAGACGTTTCAGACATTGTAAAAAGTAAAAACAAAACTGTTCCTCAAGAAGAATGTCAAGTACGATGCGGGAGGAATGAACAGCCTTGAGATCGGCGTGGACCGCGCCTGCGTCCTCCGCGGCTTTCTGCTGGGCCTGGTCTTCAAACGAAGTCAGTACAGGCCGGGAAGCGCGGCTCGGCCTGGGTTGATGTTCGGTGTTTTTGCAACAGCCAAATGACCTGAGACGTCAGCCCTTGCTACGGTTCCTGCTAAACGTGAAAGTGTGATTAAAGTACTGAACTTCAACTAGACGACTAGAATAAGCCACAGCGGCAGGAACCTGAGGAAGCCCCTTTGCCGGGAAACGCCAGAGAAGGGCTGCTATGAAAGGGCTTTCGAGGAAGGAGCGCGCGGGCCAGGCGCACCAGAGCAGACGGGAGGGAGGGGAGGAAGGAGAGGGAGGGGAGGATGGGTCCTATGGTTCCCGGGTGGATTCTAAGCATGGATCATTTCCGAGAGCCCAGAGCACTGACCGCCTGCGCCGTGAAAAGGGCCACCGAGGCGCGGGTCTGCAGATTTGGAGGGGCGGTGTCCACGCTGCTGGGATGCGAGGTCGCCTGGGGCTCAGGCTCACCTAACCCCCGGCTCCTGGGCCTTCCGGGAGCTGGAGAGTCCGCGGGGGCGACCCCTGCACTCGGTGCATAGCTGAGTGTTGGATGCGGGATCGGGAAGTGAAGCTGTGGGGGCCCCAGAGACCTCGCTTCGGGGAAGGCGAGGAACCCTAAACTAGGGCCTCTCGGGAGCTGCAATCTCCTTACCTGAGGGCTCGCCTGTGCTCCCAGGGTCCTTTCCTTTCGAAAATATTTGTGGCCAGTCGTGGCAAGAGATACAGTTCTTGAATGTGGCATTAGAGATGGGAAAGAGAGGTGTTTCCGTGGTGTAGTGGTTATCACGTTCGCCTAACACGCGAAAGGTCCCTGGTTCGAAACCAGGCGGAAATACACGGGTTCTTTTCTGAAACTTATCGTTCACGTTTAAACACCGAAAAACGGGGCGAGTGGGATGGATTGAGGTAGCGCGTGCAGCTGTATTTTTAGCCCCCGGAAATACAGGAGGAATTCCCTTATTTCCTGAAAGCCTGCTCAGCACTAGGAACCATCCCTCCTTTGTCTGCTCTGTGTCACTTTGAAGACAAGGCCACAGACAGACCAAGAAGGGCACAGGACAAAGCCAAGTTAAGGTTATCTTTACATGCGGAAATCCCCTCACCTTCTCATGTGGCGCCTAAATCTCCTCTACACGCTGACACGTATTTTGTCTCTGGAAACAAGAAGTTTATCCCTGTGAAGCTCACTTGCTTACCCCACCTCAGCACACTTGCGGAACACGTTGATTTGCGTGACAGAACAAAAGAGACCGACCCAACTCCGCACCGGGTGCTCGACCCAAAGACACGTAGACGTATTTCAGGCTCCAGAACTGCAGCTGGTAGGGGCACGTAAAGGAGTCCTTACACGTGCCATTATCAGGAGAGCCCCTGTAGTGAGGTCAGAGATCAGGAAGTAGACGGAATCGCTCATCAGCCGCTGAGAACCAAGTCAGCACCTGACACATAAGGAAAGCGAGGTTCAGAAAGAGAGCATGACCTTGGCTCTGCCGCACACAGCGCTAAAGCTAGGCCAGGATGGAACCCAGCCAGTTACCTAGTGGCCTGGCCTCAGAGCCCAAAGCATCGCCCAGAACAGGAGAGGTGAAAGGTGATGAGCAGCGGGGCAAGGGCTGGGAGACTTGCACAGCTGCCTTCAGCCCTGGGCTGCTGGGAATCGCCTCCTTTCCTGTTCTAGGCGTCTCAGGAATTTAATTTTTACTTTCACAGTTTCCACCTGAAGACACTAAGTTGGATGTTTTGCGTGGCTCCCTTGTGGTCTAATGGTTAGGATTCGGTGCTTTCACCACTGTGACCCGGGTTCAATTCCCGGTCAGGGAAGTATCCTTTCGCTGGCATCCTGATTTGTAGTTATGTATTCATTCCACTGTGTCACTCCCCTAAGTGGTGCTCTGATAGAGCCTCTATACTTTGAGGATTCCAGTGGATAGCATCCAAGGTGCTTTTCACTGAACTTTCTTTCTGAAATGTAACTCCGAAGAAAAACCAAAAAGTTTAGCTTTACTGTATCATAGAGATAAATTAGTATGTACCTAGTGTGCTAGATACAAGAAAAAAATTCAAGTTGATAGTAAGGATAAATCTCGAATACGTTTAACACTCTGGAGAATTCTAATAATTAACATATGATTGTATAGAAAATGTTACATTTCTAGAGATGACTCCTTGTATGCATCACACCTGTTTAATAATTTCAGTCTAAAAACTACTTTATGTTGTTTTACAAATATTACAATAATAGGGAACATATGGGTAGCATAGTACTCTAGTTTCACAAGTCCTGGATTTACTTTCTCTTCAAAATTCTAATAACATTGAACTGCCGAAATTTTTATACTGGTTTTACTTGTTTAACAAGAAATTTTAAATCCAATAAATATTTAAGTTTAGGAAATTTAAAATCATGTTTTCCAATAAATTAAATATACCATATAATATATTTTAAATGGAGATTTACTATTATAATTCTAGAAATCAGAGTAACTTAATTATTCCACTTACAATTTGGGATATCATTTACTGTATGATTCCAACATGCCTTTCTCTATTATGTGTTAGCTCAACTTTTGATTTTAAGGTCTATTTTTATCTTTAAGTTCTTTGATTGATATTAAATTAATTGATGTGTGGTCTTTGCCTGTATAATTTATAATTGAGAGAGAAATGAGAAACACTGTTCTACTATGATGCCGCCTCATATTTTTATAGATTAGAGAATGGCCATATGTGAACACGTTGAGAGGAGGCTCAGGTAACGTTTATGGGAGGTTGGTGACTGTGGCCATCAATGTAACTGCAAGAATTGTAGAACGCATGGAATATCTGCTCCAGGAAGTAGGGAGCTGTCACTGAAAGCCTCCTGTTTTCCTAAAGTGCTTGTTTATTTAATAAAACAATGTTTCTGGTTCTAGGTTACCTACCTCTAGGCCTGAAGTCATCCATCTTACTGTTCTTCATTATGCTTCTCTTGTCTCTATCACTTCTAGGGCCCCTAGGCCAAGGTGGGCAAATAAGCCTGGGAAAAACTGCCAGGAACAAATTATGCTCCCGCTGCACTGCCTTTTTCGATGCTTCCAGATGTGGGCTCTACAGGGCAGAGAACTTGAGTTGGCTCATGATACAGCATCTCTCTCCCCCTCCCCCCATAGCAAGGCCTGGCATCTAGTAAGTGCCTAATAAGTGCTCAGTGATTGAAGGCAATCTAGTGCAGTGTCCTGGAAAGCTGAAAAGGAGAAGAAAATAGGTAGATTGGTGGAGGCCTAGAGTATGAGGGACAGAGAAAGACAGACAAAGACACACACTAAGAGAGTAGAGAGTATGTCCAAGAACTAGATTTAGTGTGTAAAAGCCTAAGAGCTCATGTATGCTCATGAGATTCAACAGAAGAACCCAGGGAAGGTCAACCAATAACTCTTGGCATCCAGGTCTGCACAAGATGGATTGTCAAGTGCAGAATCCTGTTGGTTACAGTGATTTGTCTCAAATTGGATAATTTTTGCAGAAACAGCCAAACACTGTCAAGGAATCATATAGAGACAGTCATTAGCATGCTAACACAGCCTTGAATAAGAGGGTGACCAATCATTAGATGTGTGCATCCAAGATGGCAAAAATATATTCATGAAGAAAAGGGAAGAAGAATAAATGTCTGAGACCAGTGTTTTTTCCCCCTCCTATCCATAAACTGTTTAGTATGAAGCAATTGGAAGTCATTCTGGTCAGTCTTCTCTGCACCTGAATAAGTAGGTCACCACCAAAAATAATTACAATTATTGGAAGACTTTCTAAACATCTTGCAAGTTTAGCTGCTGCACATGTGCAATAAGGTATCTCTGAGTAATGTCCACATTGGACTTTTGTTGTACCTCTGGCTTAGTTGAATCAGGAGGGTGCAACTCCCCTTGTTAGAGTATCATATAGATGTATACAAGGTTTGTTGTGATGGCAAGAATATGAAGAAAAAAGCTCTTTCATGGAGCTGGAAAAATGGGAATAAAATTGGCACACCTGCTACTGAAATCAAACTAGGAACACATAAGGAGATGCCTTCAGCCTCTGACAAAGGTGGAATGACAAAAGCCAGATTTATCCTCCTGCCTGAAATTTCACCCTCCCCTTCTTGCCTGCCCCCAAAGGGGGAAAAAAAGGCAAATACATAATGTCAGTTTTCTAGACGCAGAAAATTGGGCAACAGAGGACAGCAATCTCTGAGAGATGAGAAAAAAGCTGAGTCCTGCCATTGGCCCACATTAATGCTTTCAGAGAGTTTCCAGGTTGGGCATGAGGAGGGCTATCTGAGACCAAGATAGATTGTGGAGATGAAGCTGAGTGTTGGTGGAGAGCAAAGCAGCTAGACTTCACAGAACAAAGGTCCAGTGATGAGAGAGAGAGAGACAGAGAGAGAGAATCCAAGGATATGAAAGAGTCTCCCTCAAGCACTAAGCAGAGTTCTGATAAGAGCATGCTTGTGAAGAAATGCCTGAGGCCAAGAAAAGAATTTTTTGAAAAGCTCATGGAACAGTGCCTGGTGTTCACACAGGACAGGCAATTGTACTTACCACCACCAGCCAGACTAGACTACTCATATAATTCATGAGCCTTTGGGGAGAACACTCAGCCCTAGAATAATCAGCCCCAGACTGACCTACCTAAAAAATCATTAAGCAAGATCCAAAGAGATCAAACCATTTACAAGTCACCTAACTGTACTCCAAAATGAAACTCAAGATAATTCATAGGAATACCAAAATAGTTAGTATCCAGAAGGGAAATTTTGACAATGTCCAGCATCCAAGCAAAAAAATGCAAGGCATGCAAAGAGCCAGGAAAATATGATGCGAAAGGAAGAATATAATCAATCAAAATTGCACGAGAACTGACACGATGTAAAAATCAGCAGAGGGGAGTTTAAACAGTTATCATGACTATGTTACATATGTACAAAGAGTTCATTAGAAGTGTGGAACATACAAAAATGGCAAAAAGCAAACTTTAGAGATGAAAACTATAACATCTGTGAATCAACAACAGATTAGACATTGCAGGAAAAAAGATTAGGGAACACAAAGCCTTGAACAACTGAAAATATCCAAAATGAAACTCCAGTTAAATTTTTTTTTTTTTACTGAACATAGCATAATTGAATCGTAGAGCAAATTTAAAAGGCCTAATATAGGAGTGTTTGGAGTCTCTGAAAATACCAGGAGAAATTTTTTGCAGAAACAATTTTGAAGAAACATGACAGAAAATATTCCAATCATAACGAAAATTATAAACCTGCCAGTCCAGGGAGCCAAATGAACCCTGAGCACAAGGAACATAAAGAAAACCATACCTAGTCACATTATAATTAAACTGCTCAAATCCATTGAAAAAGAAAATAAAATTCCCCAGTGCAGCCAGAGAGAAAAGACACAGTACATACAGAAAACAAAAAGATTATGTCACATTTCTCATCAAAAGCAGTGGAAGTGAGAAGACAGTGAAGCAACATTTTTAAAGGACTGAAGGAAAAAAGAAGTCAAGGTGGAATTCTATGCCTCCTCCCCGCCAAAATCACTCTTTGAAAAATGAAGGTGAATGACAACATTTACAGACATACAAATGCTGAAAGACTTCATCACCAGCAAATCCATAGTGCAAGAAATGTTAAAGGAGTCCTCCAAGAAGAAGAGAGCTCACATCAGATGGAATTCTGGATGTACACAGAGGAATGAAGTCCTACTCCATAGCACAGGGACCTATATTCAATATCCTGAGATAAACCATAATGGAAAAGAATACGAAAAAGCATATATACATATATATTTGTATATATATATATATATGTATATGATATATATATAAACTGAATCACTTTACTGTACAGCAGAAATTACACAACATTATAAATCAACCACACTTCAATAAAAAAATTTAAATAAAAAACCAAAGGAATGAAAGGACAAGAGACATAGTATCTGCATGGGAAAATATATGATTTTTTATTATCAATTAAATCTCTTTTAAAACATGGGAGAGTTTAAGGAAAAGTAATAACCTTGGATTTGTGGTTCATAACATATGCAAAGTAAAATGCATGACAACAAAAGCATAAAGGCAGGCAAGCAAGAAATGTGAAGAGGTATGACACCACTTGAAGGCAGACTGTGGTAAGTTACAGATGTCTGCTCTAAAGCCTAAAGCAATCAATGAAATAACAAGAGAAAGAGTTATAACTAGTAAGCCAACAAAGGCGAGAAAATGGAATTATATACAAAACCATGTATAAGCTATGATAGAGTAATTGCTCTTCCAAGATTCTACCCTATAGCCATGTGTACAAGAATGATGACTGTAGCATTATTTGTAATAGGAAAAGCATAGTACCAAATGAATTGCAAAAGTATATGGAAAAGGTTAAATAAAGACTAGTACAAACAGTGTAAGAAACTTCATTGATAAAAGGAGTTTACAGGATAAAGATGAGTCTGCTCTTTCGTGAATTCCGGGATTCCCAGTGCTTTCCTCCAGAGATCCTCTCTGAGGCTCAGCGATTATCTGGACTTAGGTCCTCCTGTGTCAGGGGACAGGAGCCTAGTAGTGGAGCATGGGAGAGGATGCGCAAACTAGAAACCTTGGTACATCCTTTACCTTCTAAAAGGGTGAGTCGCGTCCCTGGGTGGGCTCGAACCACCAACCTTTCGGTTAACAGCCGAACGCGCTAACCGATTGCGCCACAGAGACACGAGCAGCCTTCTGTCCTCAGGCCCACGGAGAGCAAGCATGCCTACCAAGCTAGGCGGAGCCTCTCGCCTTTCCCAGGACAGCGGCGCCGGCTCCAAGCCTCGGACAGCCGGAGAGGTGGAGTCCACGCAGCGTGTTTGTCCCATGGGGAAGCCGTGCGTTGGGCGATTCCGAAGGCAGAAGGGCAGCCGACCGTCCCCACTGCGCGTTGCTCCACACCCGCCGATGCCAGCGCCCCAGAGACGGCCGGGGCCTGAGCCGAGTGGGTCCCAAGGCAAGCTGAACGCCCGGTGGGCTCTGTGACGGCTCCCGGCTTGCTCCGCCTTCACCCGACCATCTGCCCCGCAGGTTTAGTAGGTGTGCTCGGTATGGTGGCAGCGGGAAAGAGATCAGGTCCAAAGAGAAAACGTGAAAAGCAGCGAAAGCAAGCAGAGGCATGGATGAGACAGCGAGACCTCCCAGGAAGCCTGTGAGGAGGCTCGGGCCAGATTCTGAGATGAGAGTTGTTTTTATTAAGTAGCAGAATGGGGAGGGAGAATCGGAGAAGAGCATGAAAGAGAGAAAAGCACGAACATCTGTAGGTGTCCAAGAATAAAACAGCAAAAGCAGTGTGAATATATTTATGTCAGGAAAGTCACCTGCAGGCCTGTGGTGCATTGTGATTGTATAGTGGATAACACTGCATAGCGGCTGCAGCAACCTCAGTTCAAATCCAAGCTATAATTTGCTTTTTTAAAAAAATTGACCTATAGTCGATTTACACTGTTGTGTTCATTTCAGGTGTACAGCAAAGTGATTCAGTTATACATACATATCTATTTTTTCATATTCTTTTTCCTTATAGGTTATTCCAAAATATGGAGTATAGGTCCCTGTGTTATACAGTAGGTCCTTGTTGGTTATCTATTTTATATATAGCACTGTGTATATCCCAAACTCCTATTTATCCCTCCCCACCTTTCCCCTTTGGTAACCGTAAGTTTGTTTTCTACCTCTGTGGGTCTACTTCTGTTTTTTATATAAGTTCATTTGTATCATTTTTGTTTTGTTTTGTTTGGATTCCACATATAAGTGATATCATATGATATTTGTCTTTGTCTGGCTTACTTCACTTAGTATGATAATCCCTAGGTCATCCATGCTGCTGCAAATGGCAATATCTCCTTTTTTATGGCTGAATAATATTCCATCCATTTGCTTTTAACGCCAGCACCAGCTATGCCCCTTAGGAGTGGTTGGAGAGCAGAGTTTGCCGCTGGCCGCAGAGCACGATGCGGTGAGAAGGAGTAAATCCCACAGTGCACAAACCCGCGGGCGCCGGTCAAAGTGAAACCTAGGATGGTTCCTTGTCTCACTATTGAGCAGAACATATTCCCAAAGTTGAAATACCGCCTCTCAAGGAGACTTGTCTATAGCTTGCACTAACGAAATGACATGGTGATTGCCCTTTTTTCCAGTAAAGATATTTCAAATGTCAGTGGGATTTTTTACACTAAAGGAGAACGAGTTTTTAATGAGTTTACAATAAAATGCAAACTAGTTGTCATGGTCTACACCAACCTGCCTTCATCCACCATCCACTGATTTTTATGGGAACAGTAAATCATTGAACTATGGTTCACATAGTGTAAAAAGCACAAATCTTTAGGGCATAGGCACAGTTTGTTGAAATTTGGCAAATGTAATCGCCACCCAGATCAAGTTATAGAAAATTGCCATCATCCTAAAAATGTCACTTGAGCCCCTTTCTAGGCAATTCCTACACTAAATCATTAGTTAATTACTATTCTGAAGTTTATTGCAATAGATTACTGTTGCCTGCTCTTGAAATTCAAATGAATGAATGTACATTTTTGGTAACTGACTTTTGTTTCATGCAACATTTTGTTCATTAAACATATTCATATTATGTATATCACTTATTAATTTTGGTATTATTGGAGTAATTTTGGTGGGGGGTGGTGTTAATTGGTGTTCTTGATGAATATTCTTGGTGTTTTTTTTGTTTTTTTTTTTTTTTTTTGCGGTATGCGGGCCTCTCACTGTTGTGGCCTCCCCCGTTGCGGAGCACAGGCTCCGGACGCGCAGGCTCCGGACGCGCAGGCTCAGCGGCCATGGCTCACGGGCCCAGCCGCTCCGCGGCATATGGGATCCTCCCAGACCGGGGCACGAACCCGTATCCCCTGCATCGGCAGGCGGACTCTCAACCACTTGCGCCACCAGGGAGGCCCTATTCTTGGTGTTTTGATGAATATTCCATATCAATCTTTTCGTATACTTGTGCATTCATAGAAGTATTGCAACTGCTGGGTCATGGAGTAGGTACAAGATGAACTTTATTAGAAAGTGCCAACAGTATTTTAGAATGATTTCAAACCAGCTATACTACAGATGCAATTGCTCCATACTTGTGTCAGCATTTGAAGCACGAATTCTTTTAAGTTACAGCCATGCTGGAGGGTGTGTAATGATAACTCCTTATAGTGTTAATGCTTATTTCCCTGATGAGTAAAAATGTCAAGAATATTTTCTTATAACTTTTGGTCATTAAAATATCTACCTTTGTGATCCTGGAAGACCCGGCTTAGCCTCCCCAGGAAAAGGAAACGGGGTGGTGTGGTTGGTCGCTGCCATGCAGATGGATCCTCCAAAGCATCTCTCAGAGACAGAGACCCAGGCTCGAGGTGTTCCGAGTAGCAACAGGTTCAGATCCAATGACTGGCCCAGCATCAGCGGACGTGCTGGGCCTCCCAGGCCTTTGCCATCTCCATGCACTCGTCAGTTGAGCGAGGGTGGAATATATTTTTTAAATAGTCTCTTTCAATCCACTCATTCACATTCATTTCCCTGAGTAATTTGAGTTTCCAGTTCATCTCACTACCACAAGGGAAAGCTGTTATCGGACATAAGCAGAAGAGAGGTGTAAAAATCAACCCAGAATATCAATAGGATGGTGATCTAGGTAAATGCCCCAACTTCTCCAGCTGCTGTTGTTTTGAATCCCCGTGGTCTCTACCAGGCAATGGGCACGTTTTCCCTTCTCCCTTGGACACTCGCTCAGAAGACCTGTTAGGATAAATGTTATGTCCACTGTAAGGCAAGAGGAGGGGGAGCGGGGCGGACCAAGCCAGCAGAGGCAACAGTAGATGAGACAGCACAGTGGCTGCGGGTGTCTGTGATTCTGGAGCCGCTGCCAAAAGGCGGTCAGTCTGGTGGGCGGGCGCGTGTGTTCTGCGTGTGGGGGGAGGGGCGGGGGGATTGGGAGATCTTCACTAGAATTTCTTTGCGGAGAGTGGTTCGGTTCAGGTGGAGGGGAGGATGATGACCCTGAGTGAAAGATGGTGGCCTGTGGGGTATGTACTTAGAGTTACCTGGCAGGAGAAGTACCATGATCTTGAAGGTGCTTTCTCCAGGGCAAAGTCTTCTCCATTGCCTTCATGACGTGCTGACCTCTGTGATTCCCCTACTAGTGGGAAACTCGACTTCAGAATCTCTGCTTGATAATACCTAGATAGTAAAAAGTATATATTCATTTACGTGAATTTGAAGAAAGAACAAGCTTAACCTGAGGGGTGGACATCAGAATAGTTTCAAGTAGCAGCGGATGGATAGGCATTACCTGGAAAGTGTGTCAAAGGGCTTCATCCACGTATCAAAGTGTTTCATCCATACTTGGTTTGTAAAAATTTTCTGTCGTAATCCTCGTGATGATTTCACATCAAATAGCTGTCCGTTAATGATGTGTGCGTTTCGTTCTGTTAATACACCTAAATAATTTCCTTTTTGGATAAAAATTGGCGGTCACATGTCTGAGAACCCAGTGTAGACCACTACTGGGTGTAAGAAAACGGAAAGCAGACACCAGGTGTAAGGGTAATGCCGTGACTCGGATTTGAACCGAGGTTTCTGCGGCCACAACGCAGAGTACTAACCACTATACGATCACGGCGCTCCATATTCCAAGTGACAACAACTACCCTTGATGTATGTCATGTGACATAAAAGGATTCCAGTCACTGCGCCGCTTTATTCTTGGAAATTGCAGGTATTCGTATTCTCTCTCATGCCCGAGCACAGGTTTCCCCTCTTTTCCTTTAAATTCTGATAAATGATGATAGAACAAAAGAAAACCAAAAACCAATTCTCATCTCCCCAGATCCGGCACCTGCTTTCTGGGAAGTCTCGTTGTCCTCGTCCCCAACTCGCCGGCTTCTTTCCCGCCTCTTGCGTTTGCCCCTTTGGACCAACCTTCCCCACCCCCTGGTTCAGGCTCCTGCCCCACCTATCGCGGCCGAGCGGAGGGAGGGCAGCGCCCCCCGCGCAGAAGATCGGGTGAAGGCGGAGCAAAGAACAGAAAGAACAATTACGAGCCCATCGGGCCCTCAACTTCCCTTGGGCCCCACTCGGCTCAGGCCCGGGGGCGTCTCCGGGGCGCTGGCATCTGCGGCAGGGACGCTCGGCTGCCCTTCTGCCTTCGGAATCGCCCGACGCACGGCTTTTCCACGGGACGAACGCGCTGCGTGGACTCCACCTCTCCTGTTGTCCGAGGCTTTGGAGCCGGCGCCGCTGTCCTGGGAAAGGCGAGAGGCTCCGCCCAGAGCGGAAGGAGTGATTGTTCATCCCGGAGGAAGCTGGGAAAATAATGTTCCTTTGTCTCTGTGGAGAAATGGGTTAGCATGTCGCGGTTAATCGAAAGGTTACTCCTTTTTAGGAAATACTCAAAGGCATTGTGTTTTTTTCCTACACTGAGCATACTTTCCGGAAAAGACTCCGCCAGTAGGACCCTCCTGTATGTGTCTGGGGCATAAGAGGAGAGCCTAAGCCAAGAGCATCGAAGAAGAGATTGCCAGGACAGCAAGTCACTGGGAGTCCAGAATTTCCTGAAAGAGTGCAACTAGCAACTGTATCTCTTCACATTTCTCTTCTGCCTGCCTTTATTGCTATTGTTGTCATGCATTTTACTTTGCATATGTTATATACCCCACAATCCATCGTTATTTTTAAAAATCTGTCCCACGTTTCTAAAGAGATTTAAATAAGAAAAAATCTTATATTTTTCCCATGCTGATACCATTTCTGTTTTCCTTCATCCCTTTGTGCACATCCAGATTTCCGTCTGGTGTCAGTGTTGCTCTTCCTGGAGGACTCCTTTAACATTTCTTGTGATGTGGGTCTGCTGGTGATGAAGTCTTTCAGCATTTGTATGTCTGTAAATGTCATTATTCACCTTCATTTTGGAAAGACTTTGTGGGGAGGAGTCATAAAATTCTACCTTGCCTTTTTTGCCTTCAGTCCTTTAAAGAGGTTGCTCCACTGTCTTCTCACTTTCACTGCTTCTGATGAGAAATCTGACATTTATTTTTGTTTCCGTATGTACCCTATCATTTTCCAATGGTCCCTTTGGGGATTTTATTCTTTTTCAATAGATTTGAGCAATTTAATTATGATGTGACTAGATGTGGTTTTTTCATGTTTCTTGTGCTCATTCATTTTGTTCATTTGGCTCATTGGATCGGTGGGTTTATAATCTTTACTACGACGGGAATTTTCTGATATTGTTTCTTCAAAGATTGTTTCTTCTCCCTATGTATTTTTAGGGACCTCAGTCACGCGTGTATCAGGTCTTTTAACGTTGCCCTACCACTCAATGACACTATGTTCATTAAAAACATTTTTTTCGACAGTGAGTTTCATTTTGGATCTTGTCAGTTGTTCATGGCTTTGTGTTCCCTAATCTTTCTTTTTCCTGCAATGTCTAATCTGCTGTTCAACCTGGTGAATTTATTGTCTTAGATGTTATAGTTTCCATCTCTAAAGTTTACTTTTGGCCATTTTTGTATGTTCCACATTTCTAGTTAACTTTTTGGACATATGTAACAGTCATGATAACTGTTTGAAGTCCTCTCTGCTGATTTTTACATCATGTCAGTTGTGGTTCAGTTTTGATTGATTGATTAGTCTCCTCCTTATGCATCATATTTTCCTGCCTCTTTGCATGCCTGGCATTCTTTGATTGGATACCAGACATTGTCAAAGTTTCCCTTCTTGGGCACTGGCTATTTTGGTATTCCTATAAAACTTCTTGAGTTTTGTTCTGGGATACAGTTAAGTGACTTGTAAATAGTTTGATCCCTTTGGATCTTGCTTTGATGATATTTTAGGTAGGTCAGTCCAGGGCTGATTATCCCCACCACTGAAACAAGAGTTTCCTGGATGTTCTTCCTAATAGCCCATGAATTATGTGTAGTCCAGTCTGGCTCGGGGGAGCAAGTACAATTGCCTGTCCTGAGTGAGCACCAGGCATTGTTCCATGATCTTTTTAAAAGTTTCTTTCCTTAGCCTCAGGCAGTTTCTTCATAAGTATACCCTGCTCATTACTCTGCTGAGTACTTGAGGGAGACCCTTTCATATCCCTGCATTATCTCTCTCCCTCTCCCTCTTATCACTGGATCTTTGTCCCGTGAACTCCAGCTGCCTTGCTCTCCACCAACACTCAGCTTCATCCCCACAGTCCAAGGAATTGACCTCAGATCCCCCTCCTGGGGCCCAGCCTGGAAACTCTCTGGAAGCAGTAAGCTGGGCCAATGGCAGGACTCATCTTGTTTGTTTCTCATCTCTCAAGGGTTGCTGTCCTTTGCTTTCTGATTTCCAGTGTCTTGAAAACCAGTATTTCATGTCTTTTGTCCTTTTTTTTCCCTTTAGGGGTGGGGAAAAGGGGGAGAGTGAGATTTAGGCAGGAGGGTAAATCTGATTTCTGTCACTCCACCTTTGTCAGAAGCTGAAGGCATCTCTTTATGTTCTTATTTTTACTGCAGTAGGTGGGCTAATTTATATTCCAGTGTGTTTTTCCAACTCAAGGAAAGAGCCTTTTTCTTCATAGTCTTGCCATCACAACAAACTTTCTGTACATCTATCTGTTACTCTAACAAGGGGAGTGGTGCCCTACTGACTCAACTAAGTGGGAGGTACAATAGAAGGACAATGTGGGCATTACCCAGAGATACCATATTGCATATGTTCAGCAGTTATATTCTCAAGATGTTTGGAAAGTCTTCCAATAATTGTAATTGTTTTCAGTGGTGACCTACTTAACTGAATCCAGAGATGACCAGCCAGAATGACTCTGGATTGCTTCCTGTCAAGCAGCTTATCAGTTAGAGAGGAAAAAACCAAAAAACAAAAAACAAAAAGACACTGGTCCCAGACATTTATTCCTTCCTCTTCCCTTTTCTTTATAAATTTCATATTTGCTTTGGTTGGATGCACACGATCTAATGACTGGTCTCCCTCCTATACCAGGGTGCATTTGCATGCCCATGACTGTCTTTATCTGATTTCTTGACAGTATGTGGCTATTTCTGCAAAAATTATCCCATTTGAGACAGATTGTTGCAACCTACAGAATTCTGCACCCAATAATGCCTCTTGTGCAAACCTGGATCCTTAAAGTTATTGGTTCAACTTCCATTGATTGATTCCTCTGTTGAATTTCATGAGCAAACAAGAGCTCTTTGGTTTTCACATACTAAATCTAGGATGTTTCTAGGTTCTAGGATATTTCCCTGTCTCTCTCTTTGAGTGTTTGCCTATCTGTCTCTCTCTGTCCCTTATACTCTAGGCAGCTGCGGATCTTACCCACTTTCTTCTCCTCCTCTTCAGCTTTCCAGGACCTTGCATTAGGATGCCTTCAATCAGCAAGCACTTATTAGGTGCTTACGGTACCAGACCCTTCTCCAGGAGAGATGCTGCATCAGGAGCAAACTCAGGTCCCTGCCCCTACTGCATCCATATCTGGATGACTCCACATCTGGAGTCATCAAAAATAAGAATCACAGCGGGAGCAAACCCTGTCATGTCTTTCCCAGGCTTATCCACCTGCCAGAGCCTAAGGGCAACAGCAGTGAGTGAAACAAGAGATGCATAGCACAGGGGAAAATGGGTGACTTCAGATCTAGAAGGCAAGTAACCAAGAATAAGGATTTTTTAAAAAACAAACAAGGACCTCAGATAAACAACACTTCCTTACTTCCTGGCTTAGACAGTCCATGTGTTTTACACTTCTTCAAGTGACATGATGGCTACATTCATCAACATCTCCTAAAGGTTCCCACACATCTTAATCTTTTAACCTTTGGCCACTCTATAATCTATAAAAATATGAGGCAGCATATTAAAACAGTGTTTTGTTATTTCTACCTTATTTAGAAATTCTCCAGGCAAAGATTACACATTAATTAACCCGCTTTAGTATCAGTCAAAGAACTTAAAGATAATGATAGATCTTAAAATCACAAATTGAGCTGAATTATAACAGAGAAATGCAAGTTGGAATCACATATAGATGATACCTAAAAACATTTACCCCAAAATTGTAAGTGGAATAATTAAGTCACTATGATTTCTAGAATTATAAGAGTTAATATTCATTTAAAAGATATTATATGGTATATTTAATATACTGGAACATAATTTTTTAACTTTTATTGGAGTATAGTTGATTTACAATGTTGTGTTAGTTTCAGGTGTACAGCAAAGTGAATCAGTTATATATATACATATATCCACTCTTTATTAGATTCTTTCCCCATATATGTCATTACACAGTATTGAGTAGAGTGGAACAAATAATTTTAAATTTTGTAAACATAAATATTTATTGGAATTAAAGTTTGCTTAAGGAATACTAAAACCAATACAGGAAATTTAGGGAGTTCACTTTCATTGGGATTTTGAATAGAAAATAAATCCAAGACTTATACAAACTAGAATACTGTGCCACCCATATTTTCCACATTGTTAGAAAATCTGGAAGACAACATAAAGTAGATTTTAGACCAAAATTATTAAACCACTGTGATGCATACAAGCAGTTCTCTCTGGAAGTATGATAGGACATAAATATTTTCTATGCAATTATACATCAATTATTAGAATTCTCTAGAGTGTTAAAAGTATTCAAGATTCATCCTAATTATCAACCTGAATTTGTTTTCTTATACCTAGCATGGAGAGCACTAATTTATCTAAAGCGAAACCTTTTTTTCATTTCCTGAGGTACATTTCAGCAAAACAGAAAGTTCAAGGAAAAAAAAAAAACCCATGTTTGCTATCCACTAGGATTCTGGAAACAGAAGTTGGATCACTACCTCACTTTGGAGGGAGGCACAATGGAATGTGTACAGTAAAACGAGATGCCTCTGAACTTGGACTCAGACTGGACCTGGGACTGGGTCAAGGCCAGGACAAGACAAGACTAAGCATTATTATCATAGGGAAGCCAACCACCTGACAGCGCCCATGCAGGCAATTCTGGAAAGCTCTTGAAAATACTCCCCCTCGGTTTCACGCATTTCCCACCTGGTCTTCTCATCCTCCCACCAAAGGGAAGGATATTTCACCTTTGTGTTCTATCAAAAAACTTTACGCTCCCTGCAGGGCACCTAGAGCCAGGCAAGAGCCAAGGGGCAGCTACACTTCCCCGAAGCGTCTCTCCGAGGTAGGCGGTACCAGGGCTCGGGCTGACCCAAGACCCCACTGCCCGCCAAGGCAACCGGAAGGAGACCGGAGGGCAGCCGGCCCGGGGGGATTCCTACTAGCACAGAACGTGCCTGGCCTGCACTTCGCGGGGAGCTGAATAAAACTCCTCCTGAAGCTTCTCTACAGCCTGAAGAGAACGGATTTCAGGGTCCTGAAAGGGCAAGGGCGCCTCCTCGCGAGGACAAAGGCTTCCCCTGGTCTTGGAGGACAAGTCCCGCAGAAGTTGGCTTTGAGAGACACGCCAAACGAAAGGAGCACTCTTGAGTGGAGACGTCTGCAAGGAACTCTCAAGTGGTGTCGCCATTCTTCTATACGGAGAGAGAGTGAGAAACGCAACGTGGGAAAATGTTTACTGTGCACTTACGTATAGAATATACGCTGTTATGACTCTTGCAAATTTTTTGTACGTTTCAAAGGGTTTTGGTTTTGGTTTTTAATGAATTTTTGGAACTCGGGTCCCCGATGCCCTTGGGATGAAAACTCTGTAAATAAGTCTTCGGGTTTGTAACACGCAGGGAGAAAAGAGCCGAGGCGAGAGCTGGCCAGCCCAGGCTGTTCATTACATCTCACCTCCTCCAGCCTGCGCGATGTCAAGGACCCTGAGGCCAGAACTCCCCGGTATTTGTGGACTCAGTGCAGAAGCTCTTCTGCATCTGAACCTTGAAGTGAAACACAGCTCTGGGCGGGGCGGGAAGAGGAAGACTCCTGCCAGTGGAGACGCTGAGGCGGGGAAAAAAGGGAAAAAAAAAGAAAAAAGAAAAGAAAGGCTTCCCTGACCGGGAATCGAACCCGGGCCGCAGCGGTGAAAGCGCCGAATCCTAGCCACTAGACCACCAGGGAACCATTGAGGAGCCCCGACCTAGCGTCTCCGGATGAAAATCGTAAAAGTAAAGATTAGGGGTAAGATGGCGGAAGAGTAAGACGCGGAGATCACCTTCCTCCCCACAGATGCACCAGAAATACAGCTACACGTGCAACAACTCCTACAGAACACCTACTGAACGCTGGCAGAAGACCCCAGACCTCCCAAAAGGCAAGAAACTCCCCACATACCTCGGTAGGGCAAAGCAGAGAGATTCCCGCACAGAGGAGCGGTGCCGAGCGGCACTCACCAGCCCGAGAGGCTTGTCTGCTCCCCCGCCAGGGCGGGCGGCGCTGGAGCTGAGGCTCGGGCTTCGGTCAGAGCGCAGGGAGAGGACTGGGACTGGCGGCGAGAACTCAGCCTGAAGGGGGCTAATGTGCCACAGCTAGCCGGGAGGGAGTCCGGGAAAACTCTGGAGCTGCCGAAGAGGCAGGAGACTTTTTCTTCCCTCTTGGTTTCCTGGTGCGCGAGGAGAGGGGATTAAGAGCGCCGCGTAAAGGAGCTCCAGAGACGGGCGCGAGTCGCGGCTGAAAGCGCGGAGCCCAGAGACGGGCGTGGGACGCTGGGGCTGCTGCTGCCGCCGCCAAGAAGCCTGTGTGCGAGCGCAGGACACTGTCCACACCGCCCTTCCGGGAGGCTGTGCAGCCTGCCACTGCCGGGGTCCCGGGATCCAGGGGCGGCTTCCCTGGGAGAACGCACGGCGCACCTCGGGCTGGTGCAACGTCACGCCGACCTCTGCCGCTGCAGGCTCACCCCGCACTCCGTGCCCCTCCCTCCCGCCCGTCCTGAGTGAGCCAGAGTCCCCGAAGAGGCTGCTCCTTTAACCCTGTCCTGTCTGAGCGAAGAACAGACGCCCTCCCGGCGACCTACACGCAGAGGCGGGGCCAAATCCAAAGCTGAGACCCAGGAGCTGTGAGAACAAAGAAGAGAAAGGGAAACCTCTCCCAGCAGCCTCAGAAGCAGCGGATTAAAGCTCCACAATCAACTTCATGTACCCTGCATCTGTGGAATACATGAATAGACAACAAATCATCCCAAATTGAGGAGCCAGGAGTCAGTGCTGTGCCTCTGAGGTGGGAGAGCCAACTTCAGGACACTGGTCCACAAGAGACCTCCCAGCTCCACATAATATCAAACGGCGAAAATCTTCCAGAGATCTCCATCTCAACACCAGCACCCAGCTTCACTCAACGACCAGCAAGCTACAGTGCTGGACACCCTATGCCAAACAACTAGCAAGACAGGAACACAACACCACCCATTAGCAGAGAGGCTGCCTCAAATCATAAAAAGTCCGCAAACACCCCAAAACACACCACCAGACGTGGACCTGCCCACCAGAAAGACAAGATCCAGCCTCATCCACCAGAACACAGGCAGTAGTCCCCTCCACCAAGAAGCCTACACAACCCACTAAACCAACCTTAGCCACTGGGGACAGACACCAAAAACAACGGGAACTACGAACCTGCAGCCTGCAAAGAGGAGACCCCAAACACAGTAACATAAGCAAAATGAGAAGACAGAAAAACACACAGCAGGAGAAGGAGCAAGATAAAAACCCACCAGACCTAACAAATGAAGAGGTAATAGGCAGTCTATCTGAAAAAGAATTCAGAATAATGATGGTAAAGATGATCCAAAATCTTGGAAATAGAATAGACAAAATGCAAGAAACAGTTAACAAGGACCTAGAAGAACTAAAGACGAATCAAGCATCGAGTAAAAACACAATAAATGAAATAAAAAATACTCTAGATGGGATCAATAGCAGAATAACTGAGGCAGAAGAACGGATAAGTGAGGTGGAAGATAAAATAGTGGAAATAACTGCTGCACAGCAAAATAAAGAAAAAAGAATGAAAAGAACAGAGGACAGTCTCAGAGACCTCTGGGACAACATTAAACGCACCAACATTCGAATTATAGGGGTTCCAGAAGAAGAAGAGAAAAAGAAAGGGACTGAGAAAATATTTGAAGAGATTATAGTTGAAAACTTCCCTAATATGGGAAAGGAAATAGTTAATCAAGTCCAGGAGGCACAGAGAGTCCCATACAGAATAAATCCAAGGAGAAATACACCAAGACACATATCAATCAAACTGTCAAAAATTAAACACAAAGAAATCATATTAAAAGCAGCAAGGCAAAAACAACAAATAACACACAAGGGAATCCCCATCAGGATAACAGCTGATCTCTCAGCAGAAACTCTACAAGCCAGAAGGGAGTGGCAGGACATACTTAAAGTGATGAAGGAGAAAAACCTGCAACCAAGATTACTCTACCCAGCAAGGATCTCATTCAGATTTGATGGAGAAATTAAAACGTTTACAGACAAGCAAAAGCTGAGAGAGTTCAGCACCACCAAACCAGCTTTACAACAAATGCTAAAGGAACTTCTCTAGGCAAGAAACACAACAGAAGGAAAAGAACTACAATAACGAACCCAAAACAATTAAGAAAATGGGAATAGGAACATACATATCAATAATTACCTTAAATGTAAATGGACTAAATGCTCCCACCAAAAGACACAGACTGGCTGAATGGATACAAAAACAAGACCCATATATATGCTGTCCACAAGAGACCCACTTCAGACCTAGAGACACATACAGACTGAAAGTAAGGGGATGGAAAAAGATATTCCATGCAAATGGAAACCAAAAGAAAGCTGGAGTAGCAATTCTCATATCAGACAAAATAGACTTTAAAATAAAGACTACTACAAGAGACAAAGAAGGACACTACATAATGATCAAGGGATCAATCCAAGAAGAAGATATAACAATTGTAAATATTTATGCACCAAACAGGAGCACCTCAATACATAAGGGAAATATTAACAGCCATAAAAGGAGAAATCGACAGTAACACAATCATAGTAGGGGACTTTAACACCCCACTTTCACCAATGGACAGGTCATCCAAAATGAAAATAAACAAGGAAACACAAGCTTTAAATGATACATTAAACAAGATGGACTTAATTGATATTTATAGGACATTCCATCCAAAAACAACAGAATACACATTTTTCTCAAGTGCTCATGGAACATTCTCCAGGATAGATCATATCTTGGGTCACAAATCAAGCCTTGGTAAATTTAAGAAAATTGAAATTGTATCAAGTATCTTTTCCGACCACAATGCTATGAGACTAGATATCAATTACAGGAAAAGAGCTGTAAAACATACAAACACATGGAGGCTAAACAATACACTACTTAATAACGAAGTGATCACTGAAGAAATCAAAGAGGAAATTAAAAAGTACCTAGAAACAAATGACAATGGAGACACGACGACCCAAAACCTATGGGACGCAGCAAAAGCAGTTCTAAGAGGGAAGTTTATGGCAATACAATCCCACCTTAAGAAACAGGAAACATCTCGAATAAACAACCTAACCTTGCACCTAAAGCAATTAGAGAAAGAAGAACAAAAACATCCCAAAGTTAGCAGAAGGAAAGAAATCATAAAAATCAGATCAGAAATAAATGAAAAAGAAATGAAGGAAACGATAGCAAAGATCAATAAAACTAAAAGCTGGTTCTTTGAGAAGATAAACAAAATTGATAAACCATTAGCCAGACTCATCAAGAAAAAAAGGGAGAAGACTCAAATCAATAGAATTAGAAATGAAAAAGGAGAAGTAACAACTGACACTGCAGAAATACAAAAGATCATGAGAGATTACTATAAGCAACTCTATGCCAATAAAATGGACAACCTGGAAGAAATGGACAAATTCTTAGAAATGCACAACCTGCCAAGACTGACTCAGGAAGAAATAGAAAATATGAATAGACCAATCACAAGCACTGAAATTGAAACTGTGATTAAAAATCTTCCATCAAACAAAAGCCCAGGACCAGATGGCTTCACAGGCGAATTCTATCAAGCATTTAGAGAAGAGCTAACACCTATCCTTCTCAAACTCTTCCAAAATATAGCAGAGGGAGGAACACTCCCAAACTCATTCTATGAGGCCACCATCACCTTGATACCAAAACCAGACAAGGATGTCACAAAGAAAGAAAACTACAGGCCAATATCACTGATGAACATAGATGCAAAAATCCTCAACAAAATACTAGCAAACAGAATCCAACAGCACATTAAAAGGATCATACACCATGATCAAGTGGGGTTTATTCCAGGAATGCAAGGATTCTTCAATATACGCAAATCAATCAATGTGATACACCATATTAACAAGTTGAAGGAGAAAAACCATATGATCATCTCAATAGATGCAGAGAAAGGTTTTGACAAAATTCAACACCCATTTATGATAAAAACCCTGCAGAAAGTAGGCATAGAGGGAACTTTCCTCAACATAATAAAGGCCATATATGACAAACCCACAGCCAGCATCGTCCTCAATGGTGAAAAACTGAAACCATTTCCACTAAGATCAGGAACAAGACAAGGTTGCCCACTCTCACCATCTTATTCAACATAGTTTTGGAAGTTTTAGCCACAGCAATCAGAGAAGAAAAGGAAATAAAAGGAATCCAAATGGGAAAAGAAGAAGTAAAGCTGTCACTGTTTGCAGATGACATGATACTATACATAGAGAATCCTAAAGATGCTACCAGAAAACTACTAGAGCTAATCAATGAATTTGGTAAAGTTGCAGGATACAAAATTAATGCACAGAAATCTCTGGCATTCCTATATACTAATGATGAAAAATCTGAAAGTGAAATCAAGGAAACACTCCCATTTACCATTGCAACAAAAAGAATAAAATATCTAGGAATAAACCTACCTAAGGAGACAAAAGACCTGTATGCAGAAAATTATAAGACACTGATGAAAGAAATTAAAGATGATACAAATAGATGGAGAGATGTACCATGTTCTTGGATTGGAAGAATCAACATTGTGAAAATGACTCTACTACCCAAAGCAATCTACAGATTCAATGCAATACCTATCAAACTACCACTGGCATTTTTCACAGAACTAGAACAAAAAATTTCACAATTTGTATGGAAACACAAAAGACCCCGAATAGCCAAAGCAATCTTGAGAACGAAAAATGGAGCTGGAGGAATCAGGCTCCCTGACTTCAGACTATACTACAAAGCTACAGTAATCAAGACAGTATGGTACTGGCACAAAAACAGAAAGATAGATCAATGGAACAGGATAGAAAGCCCAGAGATAAACCCACGGACATATGGTCACCTTATCTTTGATAAAGGAGGCAGGAATGTACAGTGGAGAAAGGACAGTCTCTTCAATAAGTGGTGCTGGGAAAACTGGACAGGGACATGTAAAAGTATGAGATTAGATCACTCCCTAACACCATACACAAAAATTAGCTCAAAATGGATTAAAGACCTAAATGTAAGGCCAGACACTATCAAACTCCTAGAGGAAAACATAGGCAGAACACTCTATGACATAAATCACAGCAAGATCCTTTTTGACCCACCTCCTAGAGAAATGGAAATAAAGACAAAAATAAACACATGGGACCTAATGAAACTTCAAAGCTTTTGCACAGCAAAGGAAACCATAAACAAGACCAAAAGACAACCCTCAGAATGGGAGAAAATATTTGCAAATGAAGCAACTGACAAAGGATTAATCTCCAAAATTTATAAGCAGCTCATGCAGCTCAATAGCAAAAAAACAAACAACCCAATCCAAAAATGGGCAGAAGACCTAAATAGACATTTCTCCACAGGAGATATACAGACAGCCAACAAACACATGAAAGGATGCTCAACATCTTTACTCATTAGAGAAATGCAAATCAAAACTACAATGAGATATCATCTCACACCAGTCAGAATGGCCATCATCAAAAAATCTAGAAACAATAAATGCTGGAGAGGGTGTGGAAAAAAGGGAACACTCTTGCACTGCTGGTGGGAATGTGAATTGGTACAGCCACTATGGAGAACAGTATGGAGGTTCCTTAAAAAACTACAAATAGAACTACCATATGACCCAGCAATCCCACTACTGGGCATATACCCTGAGAAAACCATAATTCAAAAAGAGACATGTACCAAAATGTTCATAGCAGCCCTATTTACAATAGCCCGGAGATGGAAACAACCTAAGTGTCCATCATCGGATGAATGGATAAAGAAGATGTGGCACATATATACAATGGAATATTACTCAGCCATAAAAAGAAATGAAATTGAGCTATTTGTAATGAGGTGGATGGACCTAGAGTCTGTCATACAGAGTGAAGTAAGTCAGAAAGAGAAAGACAAATACTGTATGCTGACACATATATATGGAATTTAAGAAAAAAATGTCATCAAGAACATAGGGGTAAGACAGGAATAAAGACACAGACCTACTAGAGCATGGACTTGAGGATATAGGGAGGGGGAAGGGTAAGCTGTGACAAAGTGAAAGAGCGGCATGGACATATATACACTACCAAATGTAAGGTAGATAGCTAGTGGGAAGCAGCCGCATAGCACAGGGAGATCAGCTCGGTTCTTTGTGACCGCCTGGAGGGGTGGGATAGGGAGGGTGGGAGGGAGACGCAAAAGGGAGGGGATATGGGAACATATGTATATGTATAACTGATTAAATTTGTAAAATAAAAAAAAAAAGAAAAAAAAAAAAAGTAAAGATTACACTTCAGAGACCCGGAGAGCAGGAACGGAGATTTCCCAGAAGCCCAGGGCTGAATGCAGCTGTGCAAGGCTCCCAGCCCTTGCCCGGCTGCTCATCACCCTTCACCTCTCCAGTCTTGGGCGACGCTTTGGGCTCTGAGACAGGACACAAGGTCCGTCCTGGTCTAACTTCAGCGCTGTGTGCTGCCGAGCCAAGGTCATGCTCTCTTTCTGAACCTCGGTTTTCTCTTGAGTCCGGTGCCAACTGGGATGTCAGCAGGTGATGGGCGGATCCGTCCGCTTCCTGCTGTCTGCCCTGGCTCTGGGGGCTCTCCTGGTTAACGGCACCGGTACGGGCTCCTGCCCCTCCGCGACCAGCTCAATTCGTGGAGCCTGACGTTGTTCATTTCCGTGTCTTTGGCTCGAGTCCCCGGTGCACAGTTGGGCTCGGTCTCTTTTGTTCCGTCACGCACAGCAAACTGTTGCGTGAGTGGGCCGAGGTGGGGGAAAGCCAAGTGTGAGGGGATGAAGTTGTGTGAAGCCAAGCCAGGGACGAACTCCTTGGTGTCCAGAGACATAACTCGCGTGAACATGTGCAAGAGATTTCGGCTCCCGCTTAGGAGGTGAGGGGATTTCCGGATGTAAAAAGGACCCGAAGTCAGCCTTGTCCTTTGCGCACTTGGCTCAGCTGGCTGTGGCCTGGACTCCGCAGTGACTCAGAGCGGAGAAAGGAGGGCTGCCTCCTAGTGCTGCGCAGGCTCTCAGGCAGCAACGGAACTCCTGCCCTGTACCTTGGGGATGGAAAATGCAGCTGCGCCCGCTGCCTCACCCCCTGCCTTTCGCCCGTTTTGGTTGTTTGAATGCGAAGGTAAAAAGCGCAGGAAGGCAGAACGCTTGTTTCCGCCCGGTTTCGAACCGGGGACCTTTCGCGTGTGAGGCGAACGTGATAACCGCTACACTACGGAAACACGGCGGGTGCGACAGCTTGGTGACACATCCCTGAAATCCGTAGGTCCTGCCACCGCTATCCTTGAAAAAGTCGCCAACTTTTGAAACTGAAGAATGAACCTTGAAGCCCCAAGATCTCTCAGGCAAGGAGACTGCGGCTTCCGAGAGGCCCTGGTTTTAGGGTTCCGAGCCTGCCCCGAACGGAGGACCCCCGAGCCTCCCACAGTCGGCCTTTGGGCTCCCACACCGACCGCAGAGTCCTCGGATCCACAGCTATGCCCCCGACTGCAGGGGTCGCCCCTGCTGACTCCTCCGCTCCCAGAAGCCGCGGGAGCCGGGGATTCGTGCAAGTGCCCTTTGGGCCTAAGGGGAAAAGGGAGAGAATTAGGTTCATGCCAGTGAGCTTCTCTCTCTCTGGAGCTGATCCTGTGGGTCCTAGCTGCATTCCTCCAAAGGCTTCAAACAGAATTCCTTTAATCCACACTTGACTTAGTCGTTTTCAGGGTGAATGCTAGCTTGCTACAAACACTCCGTCCTAACTGAAGGAGGAAATCTACAACTTCCAGGTAAATTCTATTTTCTTCCTTTGGTTTCTTCAAACAGCAACAACCAAAAAGACAGGTCACTGGTACATACTTGCACATGTCTTATAATACTTAAGGTATGTCTGACTGTCTGTGAAAAGCTCTTGCTGGAGGAACATGTGCAAGAGATTGTCTACCATGAGCTAAACAATTGTCATGCCTGCCCAAGGTCCAAGAATCTGATGAAGTTGGATCCAGTCCCCCACTGCCTTTAGATCACCAGTTAGATCACCATCCAAACCAACCAATCTTCCACATGCAGGTCACTAATATGAGGGAGAAGAGGTCAGCTAAACATTTAAACAATCGTAGTTTGTTCTGGGGAACGTTGAAAGTCAGCAGTGGTGCAGTTAGAAGGGGAAATAAAAGACTTCATAATAACGATAATACCAGCTTTCTCGACCTTTACTGAGTGACCAGCACTGTTCCTCAGTGCTTTCCTGTGGAATAACTTACTAAGTCCACATAACAACTCTGGAAGACAGTGTAGGACATTACCACCCCTTGTTGCAGATGAGAACACTGAGGCACTGAAAAGCTGAGCTAACCTTTTCAGCGTCTCACCCCCGTGACAGTGACAGCCAGCACTCAGACCCAGGCACTTTGCCTCCAGAGCCCTTCGCCTTGGCCACCATGCTCACGGGTAACTGAGAAAACTTCACTGAGCTTTGCATCGCTTCCTTGTTCAACCTCCAAGATTTCAAAAGGAAAAGAAGATTGAAAGGCAGGCCTACAAAACTCCACAAAGTAACTAATGAAATGAAGAAGAAGAAGAGGAAGAGTAAACAGGACCTTTGGAGAAGCAACGACGTTAGACGCAGAGAGGATGACGATGCGTTTGTTAAACACACACTAACTGGAAACTGTCTATTTAAAGACTAAGAAGGACCTATCGTCCAACAATTTAAGGCCTAAACTTTCCCTTTCCATGGCAGTCTCCACCCAAGAATACATTTCAAAGCTACCAATATAGTGTATACAGATGTGAATATGAAAAGCATACTTCAACATTAGTAGTAAAGAGATTATTTTTGAATTTTGTTTATGTTTTATACGGCACGTTCTTATTAGTAATTTTATACATATTAGTGTATATATGTCAATCCCAATCTCCCAATTCACCCCACCACCACGAACCCCTCTGCCACTTTCCCCGTGTTGGTGTCCATATGTTTGTTCTCTACGACTGTGGCTCTCTTTCTGCCCTGCAAACCGGCTCATCTGAACCATTTTTCTAGGTTCCACATGTATGCGTTAATATACGATATTTGTTTTCCTCTTTCTGACTTACTTCAAGTCGTAAAGAGATTCTGAATGAGTTAGCTCACATGGTTACTAATAAAAATGGGAAACAGTTATTAGCATGTTGTCATTAAACAAAGACAGGGTTTATAAAAGAGCCAGAAAAGAGAAGAGAGGAAACACACACACACACACACACACACACACACACACACACAGCATGAGAAAGGGGAGTTTTCCCTTTCCTTGAGGAACAGATAGCTGAAAGCCATCAAACACCTAGTCTGGACGGGTTAATCTAGTGAAGTACCGAACTAATCAGCTAAACGATTTGGGCTATGTGTGGATGCTCCAAAAATTCTTCAGAGTTTAGTGGTGAAATGAATGTGGCGGCTTTTCTTTGTGTACTACCTGCCAGTGTCCTCCCTTTGGCACCTCTGAGTGACTTAAGCCTAATGGAACTACTTTCCTCATCAGAACTTCTCAATTTCATATACCCTCCCCCCCTCCTTGACTCATACTGATTCTTAACAGAGCAAGGTTTGAGCACGAACACTTGCTTCTCTCTTTGACACAGTATTAAGAGTGGAATGTCAGCTTAGGGTAATGGTTGTGAGCAGCCTATAAGTAAGTAGTCAGATATCCGATACTGAAGGGAAGCCAAAAATCTGAGGACAACAAAAATATCCCAGTAACTACTTTGAACTTACTTTTCCTCCTAGCCCAGGACAAAGCAGAAGAAAAAGTATCAACATCACTTTAGCAATAACCAAGTGGCATTAAACTTTTAAACAATGAGGCATAATATGCATAAAGTACAAAGAGTGTACAGTCCCAAAACCATTAACAGTGTACACCAACGTGAATAACTGATGAAGCAACCTGAATAACTAAGGTATGGAAAATTACCAGACCACAAAAGGCTTCCTCATGACTCTAGCCATGCAAGAGCTCAGAGTAATCACACACATACCCCTCCCAACCTCTCTGCCTGTTACTTTCTCATAAATTGGATCACAGGGCATGCACTGGGTTTGGGGGGCTGGAGGGGTATGGTTCTGACTTCTTTCGCTCAACATTACGTCTATAAAATGTAACCCTATTTTTCACGCAGTTCTTTGTCTCTGTGTGTATTCCTTGTAAGAATATAACTCTACATACTGTTGGACATTTCAGTTGTTTCCAGTTGAGGATATTCTGAAATGGTACGAACATTTTTTTATGACTTTTGGTGGACATACACATTTTTCTAGGGCACCCCATTCCAGCAGAATAATGCCAGTGTTGACTATAAAAATACTACTTTTGTGGGGTTCCCTGGTTGCGCATTGGATAAGACTCCGCCTGCCAAGGCAGGGGACACGGGGTCGAGCCCTGGTCCGGGAAGATCCCACATGTTGTGGAGCAACTAAGCCCGTGCACCACAACTACTGAGCCTACGCTCTAGAGCCCGTGAGTCACAACTACTGAGCCCTCATGCCACAACTACTGACGCCTGCGTGCCGAGAGCCCACGCTCCGCAACAAGAGAAACCACCACAATGAAGAGTAGGCCCCAATCACTGCAACTAGAGAAAGCCCTCGCCCAGCAACGAAGACCCAACACAGCCAAATCAAATAAGCAAAATAAATGTAAAAAATGTACAGATATAAAAATATATAAAAGTTGGGGGGGGTTGTTTTTTGTTTTTTTCCAGCAAAAAAGGGTGTATTCAGGAATAGCGGAAGAATTGCAATTCAGGACAAGCAAGCTATAGCAAAAGCCGTAGGCAAGTCCCACAAACAAAGGACAGGAAGGAACCTTGCTTTACAGAGAAAGAGGAGGAAGCTGAGGGAGCTTGTTTTGAACCCAAGTCCATTGGAGAAAAGTGAAAGCTCAGGGTGATGACGGTCTCTCAGTGCCAAGTGGCTGATTTCTTGCAGGAGATGCAACGTACATGTTTTTCTGTTGGGGCCTGTAGTCGATGATTCTTTCCTATTGATGCTTCTTCTGTTTGGGTCTGTAATGGACGATACTTCCTGTCTTTGAACTTGAGCGGTACCCCATGAGAGCTCCCACTTCTGGCCTCCCGACTTCATTTTAGTGACGTTTCCCTTTATTAGTTTTCAAACCTGTCACAAGGAGTTTTGAATTTTCTAGTTTAATCTATTTTAATGTTTTAGGAGACCTACTACACCAAAGTATTATCATTACAACCCGTGGCCCTAGCAACTTTCAAGTGGTCAGTGGCTACATGTGGCTCGTGCCTATCATATTGGAGAGCACAGGTCAAAGGTATAGCACAGCTAAAAGTACGGTTTCTGGCCCACAGCATATAACTGTGTATGTATGACCCTCAGTGGATGCTGCCAAATTTTTTTCCAACCTGTTGAACCTTTTTAATACCCTTTCCAGAAATGAATAAGAATTTCCAGTGCTCTCCATCCTGTCAACATTTGGTTTTGTTTGTCCTTTTTTCTTAAAAGTAAGCTTTATTGAGGTGTAATTTACATAGTAAAATCTGCCAACATTAGATTATTCTACATTCTTTTCAATGATATCATTTCTTTGCAAAGCTGGATTTTGGTGCTTGCTGTGATAAAAAGCAAGTGCCATGCAAAAAATGAACGCGTAACAAGAAGCACGGAGGCGCTTTGAGAAGGTTTCAGAAGCTGTGCAGTGCGCAGCATTAAGGTGATGATTCCGACGTGTCAGAGCAGTGAAAACACAAGCCACTCTACTGCACTTTTGTCAAGGGAACACATAAGAATAGCCACAGCACCAGCCACAAACCTACAAAATATAGAAATATATGTGAACCCAGAAAACTACAGCATTCCCCAACGAAAGCCCTGTTGTCAGCCAACCTATCAGGCAATTAGGGCAAACGGGAAGGACAAAGACAGAGAGAATGTGCAGGCAACCAAAGATGATTCGTTAATTAAATCGATTTAATGTTAGTCAAAGGATTAAAGTTAACTCTGGATCTTGAACTTGTAATTCAAGCTGACACGTGTTGGAACATGAGAATGTTGGAATCATATATTGGTATATATGAATCCACATATTAGATGACACCTAAAAATATTTACCAAAAATTGTAAGTGGAATAATGGAGTCGTCTGGTTTCTGGAACTACAAGTATTCATTCCTCTTTAAAGATATTAGTATATTTGATGTACTTGACTAGTATATTTAATACACTTCAACACATAAATTTAAATGTTTAGACGTTGAAATCTTACTGGATGTGTTTGCTTATTTAACCGGTACAACCAGTATAGGAAATTGAGGAAGTCCAACTTAACTCAGATGTTCAAGCCAAAATAAAGCCAAGACTTACATACCAGAATACGATACCACCATTATTTTCTACATTATAAGATAATCTGAAAAAATATATATAGTCATTTTTAGACCGAAATTATTAAACCAGTGTAAGTTTTCTGAGTAACCTCGATAAAAACACACCACATGACATAAACATTTTAAACGTCATGATATATAAAATGTATAAATTATTTAAATTGCTTAAAAGTATTAAGGGTCATCTTTGTAATCAATTTCATTTCATTTCTCACTGTTGTTCCAAGTAATCAAGACCATTAATTTAATCTACAGCTAAATCGGTTATTGTTCCTTGTCACCAATTCAATAACAAAATGTTTCCTTATATAAATACCACATTGAAAGCATAAGTCGTAAGGCATTTTTCCCAGAAATTCTTAAGTTTCTTATTTTAAATTTATATAAGTGATTATTACTTTCCCGAAATTAATTGGGGGATTCGTTTTTAATTAATTTAAATTTTTAGAGGCCTAATTTGTCTATTCTCTCCCAAGGAAGAGAAAGTATATTGTTTTGTTTCTGAGAAAATATATTTAAAGGGAAAAAAATTCATCAAACTAGTGAGCATTATTTAAGGTGAAAGCAGAGGCAACGACATGTGTTACCAGCAATTGACAGTGAGGGAAAGAAAATGAAATACGTGAGACACATTAGGTCCTTGAAGGAAGCTCATTAATGAAAATCGGAGTACTTCTGTGATATGCTATTGAGTCTCCAGGGTATGTATCTGTGCATGAAGTCATTGCTCCTCATCCATCTGTATTAAGGACCGAACTGACTTACAGTTCTGGAAGGTTTAAATCTTGACTTGTAGGGCTGTCACAAGTGCTCACGTTGCTGACTTTGCTGCTTGTTTCTAATGATATAAATGTCTTTCCTCTGCTTTCTGTAGTCTGATTTAAGCAATCCCTAGAGGACATTTGTTTGCATTTTTTCAGTTATTCAGAAACTTGAGTATACCAATGAAGGAAAGCTGCCTATTCCATGCTAAAAATTCAATATTCTTCCTGTAATAACCCCTTATTAATGTTGAGTTCCTTATGAGGGAACCATTGCATATTAAGATCATCCTTATTGTAGCTACTACACTTTTGCACTTATTGACAAGGATTGACTGGGCCCACGTGGTTTTTCACCAAATAGCGGAAAGACAAGAGCTGGACAGCTTCTCACTGCTGCGGTGTCACAGACCAGGAAATAGCAGAATCCTCAGGACAAGCATCAGAGAAAAAAGACTCATGGTCCGGAGTAGCTGTCATCTTCTACCTAACAGGGAATAGATCCCTGTCAACCGCCACCCAACAGGGATTATCCCCAGAAGTTCACTTCCTAAAATTAAAACCACAATCCCACACTGAGAGGAGAAATTAGTGATGCACAAATGAGAGAGAGAGAGAGAGAGAGAGAGAGAGAGAGAGAGAGAGAGAGAAAATCCTTGTCCAGTAACCACACAACATGAAAAAGCCAAAATGCTCAATTTCTGCACATGAGATTTAACAGAACAGAGCAAACATGAGCTGATAACTCTAAGGGTCCAGGTCTGAAGCAGGAACCTGTGGGGGGCGGGCAGGATTCTGTTGGCTCCCACGGTGTGTCTTAGATGGGCTAATTTTTATAGTCACAGCCAAATAACAAACAAACAAACAAACAAAAAACTGTCAAGGAATAACATAGGAACACTTATTCCCATGCTAATTCCCCACTTTATAGGAGGAAGGACAGGCATTAGATTGTTGTCATCAAATTAAAAGTATAACCAAACTTTATAAATGAAAGAGAAAAGGGGAGAAGGAAAAAACCTCTGGGATCAGCGAGGTTCTTCTCTTTGGATAAGTTGCTTGGCAGGACGTTATCAAAGAGGTCATTCTGGGCAGTCTTCTCTGGACCCTGTTGACTTAGGTCAGCAGAGAAAACAATGACAGTTATTGGAGGATTTTAAAAATATTGAATGTTTAGCTTTCAGACATATGCAATGGAATATCTCTGTGTAATGCCCACAGCGTCCCTCTGCTGTCCTTCCCCTTAGTTATGTCGGGAGGGCACTGCTCCCTTTATTAGTTAGACTATCATAGAGAGATGTACAGAAAGGTTGCTGTGTTGGCAAGTAAATGAAGAAAGGGACATTGAAAGACTGGAAAATAAAATGGAATAGGATTCCGTCCCACTTCTGTGGAAGGAAAATTTGAAGGATTTACCAACATTAGAAGCATAGAAACACTAAAGGTAGCACTTGCACTTCTAGTTCTCTGCGCTATGGAAACACCTGCACGAGTGGTCAGAGGTGTGCGTCCAATAATGATGGTTGCAGCATATTCGTCATCGTGAAACCATGAAACCAAATAATACACAACCATGGAAGAAATGCCTTTATCAAAAATAATGCAGAGGAGAATTATGATGATGAGTTCACTGATAACATCATTCCCAGAACAATTACTAACGTTCACAGGTGAAAAGTTTGACACACATAAAATAGGACTTTCTTGTCCAAGTGTATAGCTTTGGCAGAATAAAGACTTTATCCCACCAGACCATGGATTCCTCGGTCTTTTTCAGGAGGCCTTAAGTTAGGCAAGTATAGAGTCCAATAGAGACGACAGACAATAGAGCTGGGAAGGGGAGTGTGGCCCAAGACTGGCAGCAGTCGTGAGGTGGATAGGACCCCTGAACGCAGTTCGGTAAACTCTGTGGGAGCAGATATCCAGGTAATAATCAGCATGGAACACCGGGAACGGTAATCAACACGGAAAACGCTGAATGGGTTCTAAAACCTCTCCCACCGTCCCTGGGTGGGCTCGAACCACCAACCTTTCGATTAACAGCCGAACGCGCTAACCCATTGCGCCACAGAGACAGCGACACGTGACTCTCCTGGACTCTCTGTGGAGAAGACACTTACTAATTCCCAGGATGTGCCGCCTTTCTCGCAGGAAAATGGTACCAGTTCCAAAGCCTCGGAAAAACGGAAGGTTTAGAGCAGTTAATCACACTGGATCTGAGACTGGGTCAAGGTCGGGAAAAGACAACACTAAGCACTATTATCATAGGGCAGCCACCCATGCAGACAATTCTGACAAGCACTTGAGAATATTCCCCCTCCCTTTGACGCATTTCCCATCTGGTCCTCTCATCCTCCCACTCACTACAGGGAAGGATTCGTCCCCTCTGTGTCCTGTCAGAACCCTTTACGCATCCTGCAGGGCACACAGATCCAGGCAACAGCCAAGGGGCAGCTGCACTTCCCTGAAGGGCCTTTCCCGAGGTAGGCGGTTCCAGCGCTCGGGCTGACCCAAGACCCCACTGCCCGCCAAGGCAACCGGAAGGAGACCGGAGGGCAGCCGGCCCGGGGGGATTCCTACTAGCACAGAACGTGCCTGGCCTGCACTTCGCGGGGAGCTGAATAAAACTCCTCCTGAAGCTTCTCTACAGCCTGAAGAGAACGGATTTCAGGGTCCTGAAAGGGCAAGGGCGCCTCCTCGCGAGGACAAAGGCTTCCCCTGGTCTTGGAGGACAAGTCCCGCAGAAGTTGGCTTTGAGAGACACGCCAAACGAAAGGAGCACTCTTGAGTGGAGACGTCTGCAAGGAACTCTCAAGTGGTGTCGCCATTCTTCTATACGGAGAGAGAGTGAGAAACGCAACGTGGGAAAATGTTTACTGTGCACTTACGTATAGAATATACGCTGTTATGACTCTTGCAAATTTTTTGTACGTTTCAAAGGGTTTTGGTTTTGGTTTTTAATGAATTTTTGGAACTCGGGTCCCCGATGCCCTTGGGATGAAAACTCTGTAAATAAGTCTTCGGGTTTGTAACACGCAGGGAGAAAAGAGCCGAGGCGAGAGCTGGCCAGCCCAGGCTGTTCATTACATCTCACCTCCTCCAGCCTGCGCGATGTCAAGGACCCTGAGGCCAGAACTCCCCGGTATTTGTGGACTCAGTGCAGAAGCTCTTCTGCATCTGAACCTTGAAGTGAAACACAGCTCTGGGCGGGGCGGGAAGAGGAAGACTCCTGCCAGTGGAGACGCTGAGGCGGGGAAAAAAGGGGAAAAAAAAGAAAAAAGAAAAGAAAGGCTTCCCTGACCGGGAATCGAACCCGGGCCGCAGCGGTGAAAGCGCCGAATCCTAGCCACTAGACCACCAGGGAACCATTGAGGAGCCCCGACCTAGCGTCTCCGGATGAATATCGTAAAAGTAAAGATTACACTTCAGAGACCCGGAGAGCAGGAACGGAGATTTCCCAGAAGCCCAGGGCTGAATGCAGCTGTGCAAGGCTCCCAGCCCTTGCCCGGCTGCTCATCACCCTTCACCTCTCCAGTCTTGGGCGACGCTTTGGGCTCTGAGACAGGACACAAGGTCCGTCCTGGTCTAACTTCAGCGCTGTGTGCTGCCGAGCCAAGGTCATGCTCTCTTTCTGAACCTCGGTTTTCTCTTGAGTCCGGTGCCAACTGGGATGTCAGCAGGTGATGGGCGGATCCGTCCGCTTCCTGCTGTCTGCCCTGGCTCTGGGGGCTCTCCTGGTTAACGGCACCGGTACGGGCTCCTGCCCCTCCGCGACCAGCTCAATTCGTGGAGCCTGACGTTGTTCATTTCCGTGTCTTTGGCTCGAGTCCCCGGTGCACAGTTGGGCTCGGTCTCTTTTGTTCCGTCACGCACAGCAAACTGTTGCGTGAGTGGGCCGAGGTGGGGGAAAGCCAAGTGTGAGGGGATGAAGTTGTGTGAAGCCAAGCCAGGGACGAACTCCTTGGTGTCCAGAGACATAACTCGCGTGAACATGTGCAGGAGATTTCGGCTCCCGCTTAGGAGGTGAGGGGATTTCCGGATGTAAAAAGGACCCGAAGTCAGCCTTGTCCTTTGCGCACTTGGCTCAGCTGGCTGTGGCCTGGACTCCGCAGTGACTCAGAGCGGAGAAAGGAGGGCTGCCTCCTAGTGCTGCGCAGGCTCTCAGGCAGCAACGGAACTCCTGCCCTGTACCTTGGGGATGGAAAATGCAGCTGCGCCCGCTGCCTCACCCCCTGCCTTTCGCCCGTTTTGGTTGTTTGAATGCGAAGGTAAAAAGCGCAGGAAGGCAGAACGCTTGTTTCCGCCCGGTTTCGAACCGGAGACCTTTCGCGTGTGAGGCGAACGTGATAACCGCTACACTACGGAAACACGGCGGGTGCGACAGCTTGGTGACACATCCCTGAAATCCGTAGGTCCTGCCACCGCTATCCTTGAAAAAGTCGCCAACTTTTGAAACTGAAGAATGAACCTTGAAGCCCCAAGATCTCTCAGGCAAGGAGACTGCGGCTTCCGAGAGGCCCTGGTTTTAGGGTTCCGAGCCTGCCCCGAACGGAGGACCCCCGAGCCTCCCACAGTCGGCCTTTGGGCTCCCACACCGACCGCAGAGTCCTCGGATCCACAGCTATGCCCCCGACTGCAGGGGTCGCCCCTGCTGACTCCTCCGCTCCCAGAAGCCGCGGGAGCCGGGGATTCGTGCAAGTGCCCTTTGGGCCTAAGGGGAAAAGGGAGAGAATTAGGTTCATGCCAGTGAGCTTCTCTCTCTCTGGAGCTGATCCTGTGGGTCCTAGCTGCATTCCTCCAAAGGCTTCAAACAGAATTCCTTTAATCCACACTTGACTTAGTCGTTTTCAGGGTGAATGCTAGCTTGCTACAAACACTCCGTCCTAACTGAAGGAGGAAATCTACAACTTCCAGGTAAATTCTATTTTCTTCCTTTGGTTTCTTCAAACAGCAACAACCAAAAAGACAGGTCACTGGTACATACTTGCACATGTCTTATAATACTTAAGGTATGTCTGACTGTCTGTGAAAAGCTCTTGCTGGAGGAACATGTGCAAGAGATTGTCTACCATGAGCTAAACAATCGTCATGCCTGCCCAAGGTCCAAGAATCTGATGAAGTTGGATCCAGTCCCCCACTGCCTTTAGATCACCAGTTAGATCACCATCCAAACCAACCAATCTTCCACATGCAGGTCACTAATATGAGGGAGAAGAGGTCAGCTAAACATTTAAACAATCGTAGTTTGTTCTGGGGAACGTTGAAAGTCAGCAGTGGTGCAGTTAGAAGGGGAAATAAAAGACTTCATAATAACGATAATACCAGCTTTCTCGACCTTTACTGAGTGACCAGCACTGTTCCTCAGTGCTTTCCTGTGGAATAACTTACTAAGTCCACATAACAACTCTGGAAGACAGTGTAGGACATTACCACCCCTTGTTGCAGATGAGAACACTGAGGCACTGAAAAGCTGAGCTAACCTTTTCAGCGTCTCACCCCCGTGACAGTGACAGCCAGCACTCAGACCCAGGCACTTTGCCTCCAGAGCCCTTCGCCTTGGCCACCATGCTCACGGGTAACTGAGAAAACTTCACTGAGCTTTGCATCGCTTCCTTGTTCAACCTCCAAGATTTCAAAAGGAAAAGAAGATTGAAAGGCAGGCCTACAAAACTCCACAAAGTAACTAATGAAATGAAGAAGAAGAAGAGGAAGAGTAAACAGGACCTTTGGAGAAGCAACGACGTTAGACGCAGAGAGGATGACGATGCGTTTGTTAAACACACACTAACTGGAAACTGTCTATTTAAAGACTAAGAAGGACCTATCGTCCAACAATTTAAGGCCTAAACTTTCCCTTTCCATGGCAGTCTCCACCCAAGAATACATTTCAAAGCTACCAATATAGTGTATACAGATGTGAATATGAAAAGCATACTTCAACATTAGTAGTAAAGAGATTATTTTTGAATTTTGTTTATGTTTTATACGGCACGTTCTTATTAGTAATTTTATACATATTAGTGTATATATGTCAATCCCAATCTCCCAATTCACCCCACCACCACGAACCCCTCTGCCACTTTCCCCGTGTTGGTGTCCATATGTTTGTTCTCTACGACTGTGGCTCTCTTTCTGCCCTGCAAACCGGCTCATCTGAACCATTTTTCTAGGTTCCACATGTATGCGTTAATATACGATATTTGTTTTCCTCTTTCTGACTTACTTCAAGTCGTAAAGAGATTCTGAATGAGTTAGCTCACATGGTTACTAATAAAAATGGGAAACAGTTATTAGCATGTTGTCATTAAACAAAGACAGGGTTTATAAAAGAGCCAGAAAAGAGAAGAGAGGAAACACACACACACACACACACACACACACACACACACACACACAGCATGAGAAAGGGGAGTTTTCCCTTTCCTTGAGGAACAGATAGCTGAAAGCCATCAAACACCTAGTCTGGACGGGTTAATCTAGTGAAGTACCGAACTAATCAGCTAAACGATTTGGGCTATGTGTGGATGCTCCAAAAATTCTTCAGAGTTTAGTGGTGAAATGAATGTGGCGGCTTTTCTTTGTGTACTACCTGCCAGTGTCCTCCCTTTGGCACCTCTGAGTGACTTAAGCCTAATGGAACTACTTTCCTCATCAGAACTTCTCAATTTCATATACCCTCCCCCCCTCCTTGACTCATACTGATTCTTAACAGAGCAAGGTTTGAGCACGAACACTTGCTTCTCTCTTTGACACAGTATTAAGAGTGGAATGTCAGCTTAGGGTAATGGTTGTGAGCAGCCTATAAGTAAGTAGTCAGATATCCGATACTGAAGGGAAGCCAAAAATCTGAGGACAACAAAAATATCCCAGTAACTACTTTGAACTTACTTTTCCTCCTAGCCCAGGACAAAGCAGAAGAAAAAGTATCAACATCACTTTAGCAATAACCAAGTGGCATTAAACTTTTAAACAATGAGGCATAATATGCATAAAGTACAAAGAGTGTACAGTCCCAAAACCATTAACAGTGTACACCAACGTGAATAACTGATGAAGCAACCTGAATAACTAAGGTATGGAAAATTACCAGACCACAAAAGGCTTCCTCATGACTCTAGCCATGCAAGAGCTCAGAGTAATCACACACATACCCCTCCCAACCTCTCTGCCTGTTACTTTCTCATAAATTGGATCACAGGGCATGCACTGGGTTTGGGGGGCTGGAGGGGTATGGTTCTGACTTCTTTCGCTCAACATTACGTCTATAAAATGTAACCCTATTTTTCACGCAGTTCTTTGTCTCTGTGTGTATTCCTTGTAAGAATATAACTCTACATACTGTTGGACATTTCAGTTGTTTCCAGTTGAGGATATTCTGAAATGGTACGAACATTTTTTTATGACTTTTGGTGGACATACACATTTTTCTAGGGCACCCCATTCCAGCAGAATAATGCCAGTGTTGACTATAAAAATACTACTTTTGTGGGGTTCCCTGGTTGCGCATTGGATAAGACTCCTCCTGCCAAGGCAGGGGACACGGGGTCGAGCCCTGGTCCGGGAAGATCCCACATGTTGTGGAGCAACTAAGCCCGTGCACCACAACTACTGAGCCTACGCTCTAGAGCCCGTGAGTCACAACTACTGAGCCCTCATGCCACAACTACTGACGCCTGCGTGCCGAGAGCCCACGCTCCGCAACAAGAGAAACCACCACAATGAAGAGTAGGCCCCAATCACTGCAACTAGAGAAAGCCCTCGCCCAGCAACGAAGACCCAACACAGCCAAATCAAATAAGCAAAATAAATGTAAAAAATGTACAGATATAAAAATATATAAAAGTTGGGGGGGGTTGTTTTTTGTTTTTTTCCAGCAAAAAAGGGTGTATTCAGGAATAGCGGAAGAATTGCAATTCAGGACAAGCAAGCTATAGCAAAAGCCGTAGGCAAGTCCCACAAACAAAGGACAGGAAGGAACCTTGCTTTACAGAGAAAGAGGAGGAAGCTGAGGGAGCTTGTTTTGAACCCAAGTCCATTGGAGAAAAGTGAAAGCTCAGGGTGATGACGGTCTCTCAGTGCCAAGTGGCTGATTTCTTGCAGGAGATGCAACGTACATGTTTTTCTGTTGGGGCCTGTAGTCGATGATTCTTTCCTATTGATGCTTCTTCTGTTTGGGTCTGTAATGGACGATACTTCCTGTCTTTGAACTTGAGCGGTACCCCATGAGAGCTCCCACTTCTGGCCTCCCGACTTCATTTTAGTGACGTTTCCCTTTATTAGTTTTCAAACCTGTCACAAGGAGTTTTGAATTTTCTAGTTTAATCTATTTTAATGTTTTAGGAGACCTACTACACCAAAGTATTATCATTACAACCCGTGGCCCTAGCAACTTTCAAGTGGTCAGTGGCTACATGTGGCTCGTGCCTATCATATTGGAGAGCACAGGTCAAAGGTATAGCACAGCTAAAAGTACGGTTTCTGGCCCACAGCATATAACTGTGTATGTATGACCCTCAGTGGATGCTGCCAAATTTTTTTCCAACCTGTTGAACCTTTTTAATACCCTTTCCAGAAATGAATAAGAATTTCCAGTGCTCTCCATCCTGTCAACATTTGGTTTTGTTTGTCCTTTTTTCTTAAAAGTAAGCTTTATTGAGGTGTAATTTACATAGTAAAATCTGCCAACATTAGATTATTCTACATTCTTTTCAATGATATCATTTCTTTGCAAAGCTGGATTTTGGTGCTTGCTGTGATAAAAAGCAAGTGCCATGCAAAAAATGAACGCGTAACAAGAAGCACGGAGGCGCTTTGAGAAGGTTTCAGAAGCTGTGCAGTGCGCAGCATTAAGGTGATGATTCCGACGTGTCAGAGCAGTGAAAACACAAGCCACTCTACTGCACTTTTGTCAAGGGAACACATAAGAATAGCCACAGCACCAGCCACAAACCTACAAAATATAGAAATATATGTGAACCCAGAAAACTACAGCATTCCCCAACGAAAGCCCTGTTGTCAGCCAACCTATCAGGCAATTAGGGCAAACGGGAAGGACAAAGACAGAGAGAATGTGCAGGCAACCAAAGATGATTCGTTAATTAAATCGATTTAATGTTAGTCAAAGGATTAAAGTTAACTCTGGATCTTGAACTTGTAATTCAAGCTGACACGTGTTGGAACATGAGAATGTTGGAATCATATATTGGTATATATGAATCCACATATTAGATGACACCTAAAAATATTTACCAAAAATTGTAAGTGGAATAATGGAGTCGTCTGGTTTCTGGAACTACAAGTATTCATTCCTCTTTAAAGATATTAGTATATTTGATGTACTTGACTAGTATATTTAATACACTTCAACACATAAATTTAAATGTTTAGACGTTGAAATCTTACTGGATGTGTTTGCTTATTTAACCGGTACAACCAGTATAGGAAATTGAGGAAGTCCAACTTAACTCAGATGTTCAAGCCAAAATAAAGCCAAGACTTACATACCAGAATACGATACCACCATTATTTTCTACATTATAAGATAATCTGAAAAAATATATATAGTCATTTTTAGACCGAAATTATTAAACCAGTGTAAGTTTTCTGAGTAACCTCGATAAAAACACACCACATGACATAAACATTTTAAACGTCATGATATATAAAATGTATAAATTATTTAAATTGCTTAAAAGTATTAAGGGTCATCTTTGTAATCAATTTCATTTCATTTCTCACTGTTGTTCCAAGTAATCAAGACCATTAATTTAATCTACAGCTAAATCGGTTATTGTTCCTTGTCACCAATTCAATAACAAAATGTTTCCTTATATAAATACCACATTGAAAGCATAAGTCGTAAGGCATTTTTCCCAGAAATTCTTAAGTTTCTTATTTTAAATTTATATAAGTGATTATTACTTTCCCGAAATTAATTGGGGGATTCGTTTTTAATTAATTTAAATTTTTAGAGGCCTAATTTGTCTATTCTCTCCCAAGGAAGAGAAAGTATATTGTTTTGTTTCTGAGAAAATATATTTAAAGGGAAAAAAATTCATCAAACTAGTGAGCATTATTTAAGGTGAAAGCAGAGGCAACGACATGTGTTACCAGCAATTGACAGTGAGGGAAAGAAAATGAAATACGTGAGACACATTAGGTCCTTGAAGGAAGCTCATTAATGAAAATCGGAGTACTTCTGTGATATGCTATTGAGTCTCCAGGGTATGTATCTGTGCATGAAGTCATTGCTCCTCATCCATCTGTATTAAGGACCGAACTGACTTACAGTTCTGGAAGGTTTAAATCTTGACTTGTAGGGCTGTCACAAGTGCTCACGTTGCTGACTTTGCTGCTTGTTTCTAATGATATAAATGTCTTTCCTCTGCTTTCTGTAGTCTGATTTAAGCAATCCCTAGAGGACATTTGTTTGCATTTTTTCAGTTATTCAGAAACTTGAGTATACCAATGAAGGAAAGCTGCCTATTCCATGCTAAAAATTCAATATTCTTCCTGTAATAACCCCTTATTAATGTTGAGTTCCTTATGAGGGAACCATTGCATATTAAGATCATCCTTATTGTAGCTACTACACTTTTGCACTTATTGACAAGGATTGACTGGGCCCACGTGGTTTTTCACCAAATAGCGGAAAGACAAGAGCTGGACAGCTTCTCACTGCTGCGGTGTCACAGACCAGGAAATAGCAGAATCCTCAGGACAAGCATCAGAGAAAAAAGACTCATGGTCCGGAGTAGCTGTCATCTTCTACCTAACAGGGAATAGATCCCTGTCAACCGCCACCCAACAGGGATTATCCCCAGAAGTTCACTTCCTAAAATTAAAACCACAATCCCACACTGAGAGGAGAAATTAGTGATGCACAAATGAGAGAGAGAGAGAGAGAGAGAGAGAGAGAAAATCCTTGTCCAGTAACCACACAACATGAAAAAGCCAAAATGCTCAATTTCTGCACATGAGATTTAACAGAACAGAGCAAACATGAGCTGATAACTCTAAGGGTCCAGGTCTGAAGCAGGAACCTGTGGGGGGGGGCAGGATTCTGTTGGCTCCCACGGTGTGTCTTAGATGGGCTAATTTTTATAGTCACAGCCAAATAACAAACAAACAAACAAACAAAAAACTGTCAAGGAATAACATAGAAACACTTATTCCCATGCTAATTCCCCACTTTATAGGAGGAAGGACAGGCATTAGATTGTTGTCATCAAATTAAAAGTATAACCAAACTTTATAAATGAAAGAGAAAAGGGGAGAAGGAAAACACCTCTGGGATCAGCGAGATTCTTCTCTTTGGATAAGTTGCTTGGCAGGACGTTATCAAAGAGGTCATTCTGGGCAGTCTTCTCTGGACCCTGTTGACTTAGGTCAGCAGAGAAAACAATGACAGTTATTGGAGGATTTTAAAAATATTGAATGTTTAGCTTTCAGACATATGCAATGGAATATCTCTGTGTAATGCCCACAGCGTCCCTCTGCTGTCCTTCCCCTTAGTTATGTCGGGAGGGCACTGCTCCCTTTATTAGTTAGACTATCATAGAGAGATGTACAGAAAGGTTGCTGTGTTGGCAAGTAAATGAAGAAAGGGACATTGAAAGACTGGAAAATAAAATGGAATAGGATTCCGTCCCACTTCTGTGGAAGGAAAATTTGAAGGATTTACCAACATTAGAAGCATAGAAACACTAAAGGTAGCACTTGCACTTCTAGTTCTCTGCGCTATGGAAACACCTGCACGAGTGGTCAGAGGTGTGCGTCCAATAATGATGGTTGCAGCATATTCGTCATCGTGAAACCATGAAACCAAATAATACACAACCATGGAAGAAATGCCTTTATCAAAAATAATGCAGAGGAGAATTATGATGATGAGTTCACTGATAACATCATTCCCAGAACAATTACTAACGTTCACAGGTGAAAAGTTTGACACACATAAAATAGGACTTTCTTGTCCAAGTGTATAGCTTTGGCAGAATAAAGACTTTATCCCACCAGACCATGGATTCCTCGGTCTTTTTCAGGAGGCCTTAAGTTAGGCAAGTATAGAGTCCAATAGAGACGACAGACAATAGAGCTGGGAAGGGGAGTGTGGCCCAAGACTGGCAGCAGTCGTGAGGTGGATAGGACCCCTGAACGCAGTTCGGTAAACTCTGTGGGAGCAGATATCCAGGTAATAATCAGCATGGAACACCGGGAACGGTAATCAACACGGAAAACGCTGAATGGGTTCTAAAACCTCTCCCACCGTCCCTGGGTGGGCTCGAACCACCAACCTTTCGATTAACAGCCGAACGCGCTAACCCATTGCGCCACAGAGACAGCGACACGTGACTCTCCTGGACTCTCTGTGGAGAAGACACTTACTAATTCCCAGGATGTGCCGCCTTTCTCGCAGGAAAATGGTACCAGTTCCAAAGCCTCGGAAAAACGGAAGGTTTAGAGCAGTTAATCACACTGGATCTGAGACTGGGTCAAGGTCGGGAAAAGACAACACTAAGCACTATTATCATAGGGCAGCCACCCATGCAGACAATTCTGACAAGCACTTGAGAATATTCCCCCTCCCTTTGACGCATTTCCCATCTGGTCCTCTCATCCTCCCACTCACTACAGGGAAGGATTCGTCCCCTCTGTGTCCTGTCAGAACCCTTTACGCATCCTGCAGGGCACACAGATCCAGGCAACAGCCAAGGGGCAGCTGCACTTCCCTGAAGGGCCTTTCCCGAGGTAGGCGGTTCCAGCGCTCGGGCTGACCCAAGACCCCACTGCCCGCCAAGGCAACCGGAAGGAGACCGGAGGGCAGCCGGCCCGGGGGGATTCCTACTAGCACAGAACGTGCCTGGCCTGCACTTCGCGGGGAGCTGAATAAAACTCCTCCTGAAGCTTCTCTACAGCCTGAAGAGAACGGATTTCAGGGTCCTGAAAGGGCAAGGGCGCCTCCTCGCGAGGACAAAGGCTTCCCCTGGTCTTGGAGGACAAGTCCCGCAGAAGTTGGCTTTGAGAGACACGCCAAACGAAAGGAGCACTCTTGAGTGGAGACGTCTGCAAGGAACTCTCAAGTGGTGTCGCCATTCTTCTATACGGAGAGAGAGTGAGAAACGCAACGTGGGAAAATGTTTACTGTGCACTTACGTATAGAATATACGCTGTTATGACTCTTGCAAATTTTTTGTACGTTTCAAAGGGTTTTGGTTTTGGTTTTTAATGAATTTTTGGAACTCGGGTCCCCGATGCCCTTGGGATGAAAACTCTGTAAATAAGTCTTCGGGTTTGTAACACGCAGGGAGAAAAGAGCCGAGGCGAGAGCTGGCCAGCCCAGGCTGTTCATTACATCTCACCTCCTCCAGCCTGCGCGATGTCAAGGACCCTGAGGCCAGAACTCCCCGGTATTTGTGGACTCAGTGCAGAAGCTCTTCTGCATCTGAACCTTGAAGTGAAACACAGCTCTGGGCGGGGCGGGAAGAGGAAGACTCCTGCCAGTGGAGACGCTGAGGCGGGGAAAAAAGGGGAAAAAAAAGAAAAAAGAAAAGAAAGGCTTCCCTGACCGGGAATCGAACCCGGGCCGCAGCGGTGAAAGCGCCGAATCCTAGCCACTAGACCACCAGGGAACCATTGAGGAGCCCCGACCTAGCGTCTCCGGATGAATATCGTAAAAGTAAAGATTACACTTCAGAGACCCGGAGAGCAGGAACGGAGATTTCCCAGAAGCCCAGGGCTGAATGCAGCTGTGCAAGGCTCCCAGCCCTTGCCCGGCTGCTCATCACCCTTCACCTCTCCAGTCTTGGGCGACGCTTTGGGCTCTGAGACAGGACACAAGGTCCGTCCTGGTCTAACTTCAGCGCTGTGTGCTGCCGAGCCAAGGTCATGCTCTCTTTCTGAACCTCGGTTTTCTCTTGAGTCCGGTGCCAACTGGGATGTCAGCAGGTGATGGGCGGATCCGTCCGCTTCCTGCTGTCTGCCCTGGCTCTGGGGGCTCTCCTGGTTAACGGCACCGGTACGGGCTCCTGCCCCTCCGCGACCAGCTCAATTCGTGGAGCCTGACGTTGTTCATTTCCGTGTCTTTGGCTCGAGTCCCCGGTGCACAGTTGGGCTCGGTCTCTTTTGTTCCGTCACGCACAGCAAACTGTTGCGTGAGTGGGCCGAGGTGGGGGAAAGCCAAGTGTGAGGGGATGAAGTTGTGTGAAGCCAAGCCAGGGACGAACTCCTTGGTGTCCAGAGACATAACTCGCGTGAACATGTGCAGGAGATTTCGGCTCCCGCTTAGGAGGTGAGGGGATTTCCGGATGTAAAAAGGACCCGAAGTCAGCCTTGTCCTTTGCGCACTTGGCTCAGCTGGCTGTGGCCTGGACTCCGCAGTGACTCAGAGCGGAGAAAGGAGGGCTGCCTCCTAGTGCTGCGCAGGCTCTCAGGCAGCAACGGAACTCCTGCCCTGTACCTTGGGGATGGAAAATGCAGCTGCGCCCGCTGCCTCACCCCCTGCCTTTCGCCCGTTTTGGTTGTTTGAATGCGAAGGTAAAAAGCGCAGGAAGGCAGAACGCTTGTTTCCGCCCGGTTTCGAACCGGAGACCTTTCGCGTGTGAGGCGAACGTGATAACCGCTACACTACGGAAACACGGCGGGTGCGACAGCTTGGTGACACATCCCTGAAATCCGTAGGTCCTGCCACCGCTATCCTTGAAAAAGTCGCCAACTTTTGAAACTGAAGAATGAACCTTGAAGCCCCAAGATCTCTCAGGCAAGGAGACTGCGGCTTCCGAGAGGCCCTGGTTTTAGGGTTCCGAGCCTGCCCCGAACGGAGGACCCCCGAGCCTCCCACAGTCGGCCTTTGGGCTCCCACACCGACCGCAGAGTCCTCGGATCCACAGCTATGCCCCCGACTGCAGGGGTCGCCCCTGCTGACTCCTCCGCTCCCAGAAGCCGCGGGAGCCGGGGATTCGTGCAAGTGCCCTTTGGGCCTAAGGGGAAAAGGGAGAGAATTAGGTTCATGCCAGTGAGCTTCTCTCTCTCTGGAGCTGATCCTGTGGGTCCTAGCTGCATTCCTCCAAAGGCTTCAAACAGAATTCCTTTAATCCACACTTGACTTAGTCGTTTTCAGGGTGAATGCTAGCTTGCTACAAACACTCCGTCCTAACTGAAGGAGGAAATCTACAACTTCCAGGTAAATTCTATTTTCTTCCTTTGGTTTCTTCAAACAGCAACAACCAAAAAGACAGGTCACTGGTACATACTTGCACATGTCTTATAATACTTAAGGTATGTCTGACTGTCTGTGAAAAGCTCTTGCTGGAGGAACATGTGCAAGAGATTGTCTACCATGAGCTAAACAATCGTCATGCCTGCCCAAGGTCCAAGAATCTGATGAAGTTGGATCCAGTCCCCCACTGCCTTTAGATCACCAGTTAGATCACCATCCAAACCAACCAATCTTCCACATGCAGGTCACTAATATGAGGGAGAAGAGGTCAGCTAAACATTTAAACAATCGTAGTTTGTTCTGGGGAACGTTGAAAGTCAGCAGTGGTGCAGTTAGAAGGGGAAATAAAAGACTTCATAATAACGATAATACCAGCTTTCTCGACCTTTACTGAGTGACCAGCACTGTTCCTCAGTGCTTTCCTGTGGAATAACTTACTAAGTCCACATAACAACTCTGGAAGACAGTGTAGGACATTACCACCCCTTGTTGCAGATGAGAACACTGAGGCACTGAAAAGCTGAGCTAACCTTTTCAGCGTCTCACCCCCGTGACAGTGACAGCCAGCACTCAGACCCAGGCACTTTGCCTCCAGAGCCCTTCGCCTTGGCCACCATGCTCACGGGTAACTGAGAAAACTTCACTGAGCTTTGCATCGCTTCCTTGTTCAACCTCCAAGATTTCAAAAGGAAAAGAAGATTGAAAGGCAGGCCTACAAAACTCCACAAAGTAACTAATGAAATGAAGAAGAAGAAGAGGAAGAGTAAACAGGACCTTTGGAGAAGCAACGACGTTAGACGCAGAGAGGATGACGATGCGTTTGTTAAACACACACTAACTGGAAACTGTCTATTTAAAGACTAAGAAGGACCTATCGTCCAACAATTTAAGGCCTAAACTTTCCCTTTCCATGGCAGTCTCCACCCAAGAATACATTTCAAAGCTACCAATATAGTGTATACAGATGTGAATATGAAAAGCATACTTCAACATTAGTAGTAAAGAGATTATTTTTGAATTTTGTTTATGTTTTATACGGCACGTTCTTATTAGTAATTTTATACATATTAGTGTATATATGTCAATCCCAATCTCCCAATTCACCCCACCACCACGAACCCCTCTGCCACTTTCCCCGTGTTGGTGTCCATATGTTTGTTCTCTACGACTGTGGCTCTCTTTCTGCCCTGCAAACCGGCTCATCTGAACCATTTTTCTAGGTTCCACATGTATGCGTTAATATACGATATTTGTTTTCCTCTTTCTGACTTACTTCAAGTCGTAAAGAGATTCTGAATGAGTTAGCTCACATGGTTACTAATAAAAATGGGAAACAGTTATTAGCATGTTGTCATTAAACAAAGACAGGGTTTATAAAAGAGCCAGAAAAGAGAAGAGAGGAAACACACACACACACACACACACACACACACACACACACACACAGCATGAGAAAGGGGAGTTTTCCCTTTCCTTGAGGAACAGATAGCTGAAAGCCATCAAACACCTAGTCTGGACGGGTTAATCTAGTGAAGTACCGAACTAATCAGCTAAACGATTTGGGCTATGTGTGGATGCTCCAAAAATTCTTCAGAGTTTAGTGGTGAAATGAATGTGGCGGCTTTTCTTTGTGTACTACCTGCCAGTGTCCTCCCTTTGGCACCTCTGAGTGACTTAAGCCTAATGGAACTACTTTCCTCATCAGAACTTCTCAATTTCATATACCCTCCCCCCCTCCTTGACTCATACTGATTCTTAACAGAGCAAGGTTTGAGCACGAACACTTGCTTCTCTCTTTGACACAGTATTAAGAGTGGAATGTCAGCTTAGGGTAATGGTTGTGAGCAGCCTATAAGTAAGTAGTCAGATATCCGATACTGAAGGGAAGCCAAAAATCTGAGGACAACAAAAATATCCCAGTAACTACTTTGAACTTACTTTTCCTCCTAGCCCAGGACAAAGCAGAAGAAAAAGTATCAACATCACTTTAGCAATAACCAAGTGGCATTAAACTTTTAAACAATGAGGCATAATATGCATAAAGTACAAAGAGTGTACAGTCCCAAAACCATTAACAGTGTACACCAACGTGAATAACTGATGAAGCAACCTGAATAACTAAGGTATGGAAAATTACCAGACCACAAAAGGCTTCCTCATGACTCTAGCCATGCAAGAGCTCAGAGTAATCACACACATACCCCTCCCAACCTCTCTGCCTGTTACTTTCTCATAAATTGGATCACAGGGCATGCACTGGGTTTGGGGGGCTGGAGGGGTATGGTTCTGACTTCTTTCGCTCAACATTACGTCTATAAAATGTAACCCTATTTTTCACGCAGTTCTTTGTCTCTGTGTGTATTCCTTGTAAGAATATAACTCTACATACTGTTGGACATTTCAGTTGTTTCCAGTTGAGGATATTCTGAAATGGTACGAACATTTTTTTATGACTTTTGGTGGACATACACATTTTTCTAGGGCACCCCATTCCAGCAGAATAATGCCAGTGTTGACTATAAAAATACTACTTTTGTGGGGTTCCCTGGTTGCGCATTGGATAAGACTCCTCCTGCCAAGGCAGGGGACACGGGGTCGAGCCCTGGTCCGGGAAGATCCCACATGTTGTGGAGCAACTAAGCCCGTGCACCACAACTACTGAGCCTACGCTCTAGAGCCCGTGAGTCACAACTACTGAGCCCTCATGCCACAACTACTGACGCCTGCGTGCCGAGAGCCCACGCTCCGCAACAAGAGAAACCACCACAATGAAGAGTAGGCCCCAATCACTGCAACTAGAGAAAGCCCTCGCCCAGCAACGAAGACCCAACACAGCCAAATCAAATAAGCAAAATAAATGTAAAAAATGTACAGATATAAAAATATATAAAAGTTGGGGGGGGTTGTTTTTTGTTTTTTTCCAGCAAAAAAGGGTGTATTCAGGAATAGCGGAAGAATTGCAATTCAGGACAAGCAAGCTATAGCAAAAGCCGTAGGCAAGTCCCACAAACAAAGGACAGGAAGGAACCTTGCTTTACAGAGAAAGAGGAGGAAGCTGAGGGAGCTTGTTTTGAACCCAAGTCCATTGGAGAAAAGTGAAAGCTCAGGGTGATGACGGTCTCTCAGTGCCAAGTGGCTGATTTCTTGCAGGAGATGCAACGTACATGTTTTTCTGTTGGGGCCTGTAGTCGATGATTCTTTCCTATTGATGCTTCTTCTGTTTGGGTCTGTAATGGACGATACTTCCTGTCTTTGAACTTGAGCGGTACCCCATGAGAGCTCCCACTTCTGGCCTCCCGACTTCATTTTAGTGACGTTTCCCTTTATTAGTTTTCAAACCTGTCACAAGGAGTTTTGAATTTTCTAGTTTAATCTATTTTAATGTTTTAGGAGACCTACTACACCAAAGTATTATCATTACAACCCGTGGCCCTAGCAACTTTCAAGTGGTCAGTGGCTACATGTGGCTCGTACCTATCATATTGGAGAGCACAGGTCAAAGGTATAGCACAGCTAAAAGTACGGTTTCTGGCCCACAGCATATAACTGTGTATGTATGACCCTCAGTGGATGCTGCCAAATTTTTTTCCAACCTGTTGAACCTTTTTAATACCCTTTCCAGAAATGAATAAGAATTTCCAGTGCTCTCCATCCTGTCAACATTTGGTTTTGTTTGTCCTTTTTTCTTAAAAGTAAGCTTTATTGAGGTGTAATTTACATAGTAAAATCTGCCAACATTAGATTATTCTACATTCTTTTCAATGATATCATTTCTTTGCAAAGCTGGATTTTGGTGCTTGCTGTGATAAAAAGCAAGTGCCATGCAAAAAATGAACGCGTAACAAGAAGCACGGAGGCGCTTTGAGAAGGTTTCAGAAGCTGTGCAGTGCGCAGCATTAAGGTGATGATTCCGACGTGTCAGAGCAGTGAAAACACAAGCCACTCTACTGCACTTTTGTCAAGGGAACACATAAGAATAGCCACAGCACCAGCCACAAACCTACAAAATATAGAAATATATGTGAACCCAGAAAACTACAGCATTCCCCAACGAAAGCCCTGTTGTCAGCCAACCTATCAGGCAATTAGGGCAAACGGGAAGGACAAAGACAGAGAGAATGTGCAGGCAACCAAAGATGATTCGTTAATTAAATCGATTTAATGTTAGTCAAAGGATTAAAGTTAACTCTGGATCTTGAACTTGTAATTCAAGCTGACACGTGTTGGAACATGAGAATGTTGGAATCATATATTGGTATATATGAATCCACATATTAGATGACACCTAAAAATATTTACCAAAAATTGTAAGTGGAATAATGGAGTCGTCTGGTTTCTGGAACTACAAGTATTCATTCCTCTTTAAAGGTATTAGTATATTTGATGTACTTGACTAGTATATTTAATACACTTCAACACATAAATTTAAATGTTTAGACGTTGAAATCTTACTGGATGTGTTTGCTTATTTAACCGGTACAACCAGTATAGGAAATTGAGGAAGTCCAACTTAACTCAGATGTTCAAGCCAAAATAAAGCCAAGACTTACATACCAGAATACGATACCACCATTATTTTCTACATTATAAGATAATCTGAAAAAATATATATAGTCATTTTTAGACCGAAATTATTAAACCAGTGTAAGTTTTCTGAGTAACCTCGATAAAAACACACCACATGACATAAACATTTTAAACGTCATGATATATAAAATGTATAAATTATTTAAATTGCTTAAAAGTATTAAGGGTCATCTTTGTAATCAATTTCATTTCATTTCTCACTGTTGTTCCAAGTAATCAAGACCATTAATTTAATCTACAGCTAAATCGGTTATTGTTCCTTGTCACCAATTCAATAACAAAATGTTTCCTTATATAAATACCACATTGAAAGCATAAGTCGTAAGGCATTTTTCCCAGAAATTCTTAAGTTTCTTATTTTAAATTTATATAAGTGATTATTACTTTCCCGAAATTAATTGGGGGATTCGTTTTTAATTAATTTAAATTTTTAGAGGCCTAATTTGTCTATTCTCTCCCAAGGAAGAGAAAGTATATTGTTTTGTTTCTGAGAAAATATATTTAAAGGGAAAAAAATTCATCAAACTAGTGAGCATTATTTAAGGTGAAAGCAGAGGCAACGACATGTGTTACCAGCAATTGACAGTGAGGGAAAGAAAATGAAATACGTGAGACACATTAGGTCCTTGAAGGAAGCTCATTAATGAAAATCGGAGTACTTCTGTGATATGCTATTGAGTCTCCAGGGTATGTATCTGTGCATGAAGTCATTGCTCCTCATCCATCTGTATTAAGGACCGAACTGACTTACAGTTCTGGAAGGTTTAAATCTTGACTTGTAGGGCTGTCACAAGTGCTCACGTTGCTGACTTTGCTGCTTGTTTCTAATGATATAAATGTCTTTCCTCTGCTTTCTGTAGTCTGATTTAAGCAATCCCTAGAGGACATTTGTTTGCATTTTTTCAGTTATTCAGAAACTTGAGTATACCAATGAAGGAAAGCTGCCTATTCCATGCTAAAAATTCAATATTCTTCCTGTAATAACCCCTTATTAATGTTGAGTTCCTTATGAGGGAACCATTGCATATTAAGATCATCCTTATTGTAGCTACTACACTTTTGCACTTATTGACAAGGATTGACTGGGCCCACGTGGTTTTTCACCAAATAGCGGAAAGACAAGAGCTGGACAGCTTCTCACTGCTGCGGTGTCACAGACCAGGAAATAGCAGAATCCTCAGGACAAGCATCAGAGAAAAAAGACTCATGGTCCGGAGTAGCTGTCATCTTCTACCTAACAGGGAATAGATCCCTGTCAACCGCCACCCAACAGGGATTATCCCCAGAAGTTCACTTCCTAAAATTAAAACCACAATCCCACACTGAGAGGAGAAATTAGTGATGCACAAATGAGAGAGAGAGAGAGAGAGAGAGAGAGAGAGAGAGAGAGAGAGAGAGAAAATCCTTGTCCAGTAACCACACAACATGAAAAAGCCAAAATGCTCAATTTCTGCACATGAGATTTAACAGAACAGAGCAAACATGAGCTGATAACTCTAAGGGTCCAGGTCTGAAGCAGGAACCTGTGGGGGGCGGGCAGGATTCTGTTGGCTCCCACGGTGTGTCTTAGATGGGCTAATTTTTATAGTCACAGCCAAATAACAAACAAACAAACAAACAAAAAACTGTCAAGGAATAACATAGGAACACTTATTCCCATGCTAATTCCCCACTTTATAGGAGGAAGGACAGGCATTAGATTGTTGTCATCAAATTAAAAGTATAACCAAACTTTATAAATGAAAGAGAAAAGGGGAGAAGGAAAAAACCTCTGGGATCAGCGAGGTTCTTCTCTTTGGATAAGTTGCTTGGCAGGACGTTATCAAAGAGGTCATTCTGGGCAGTCTTCTCTGGACCCTGTTGACTTAGGTCAGCAGAGAAAACAATGACAGTTATTGGAGGATTTTAAAAATATTGAATGTTTAGCTTTCAGACATATGCAATGGAATATCTCTGTGTAATGCCCACAGCGTCCCTCTGCTGTCCTTCCCCTTAGTTATGTCGGGAGGGCACTGCTCCCTTTATTAGTTAGACTATCATAGAGAGATGTACAGAAAGGTTGCTGTGTTGGCAAGTAAATGAAGAAAGGGACATTGAAAGACTGGAAAATAAAATGGAATAGGATTCCGTCCCACTTCTGTGGAAGGAAAATTTGAAGGATTTACCAACATTAGAAGCATAGAAACACTAAAGGTAGCACTTGCACTTCTAGTTCTCTGCGCTATGGAAACACCTGCACGAGTGGTCAGAGGTGTGCGTCCAATAATGATGGTTGCAGCATATTCGTCATCGTGAAACCATGAAACCAAATAATACACAACCATGGAAGAAATGCCTTTATCAAAAATAATGCAGAGGAGAATTATGATGATGAGTTCACTGATAACATCATTCCCAGAACAATTACTAACGTTCACAGGTGAAAAGTTTGACACACATAAAATAGGACTTTCTTGTCCAAGTGTATAGCTTTGGCAGAATAAAGACTTTATCCCACCAGACCATGGATTCCTCGGTCTTTTTCAGGAGGCCTTAAGTTAGGCAAGTATAGAGTCCAATAGAGACGACAGACAATAGAGCTGGGAAGGGGAGTGTGGCCCAAGACTGGCAGCAGTCGTGAGGTGGATAGGACCCCTGAACGCAGTTCGGTAAACTCTGTGGGAGCAGATATCCAGGTAATAATCAGCATGGAACACCGGGAACGGTAATCAACACGGAAAACGCTGAATGGGTTCTAAAACCTCTCCCACCGTCCCTGGGTGGGCTCGAACCACCAACCTTTCGATTAACAGCCGAACGCGCTAACCCATTGCGCCACAGAGACAGCGACACGTGACTCTCCTGGACTCTCTGTGGAGAAGACACTTACTAATTCCCAGGATGTGCCGCCTTTCTCGCAGGAAAATGGTACCAGTTCCAAAGCCTCGGAAAAACGGAAGGTTTAGAGCAGTTAATCACACTGGATCTGAGACTGGGTCAAGGTCGGGAAAAGACAACACTAAGCACTATTATCATAGGGCAGCCACCCATGCAGACAATTCTGACAAGCACTTGAGAATATTCCCCCTCCCTTTGACGCATTTCCCATCTGGTCCTCTCATCCTCCCACTCACTACAGGGAAGGATTCGTCCCCTCTGTGTCCTGTCAGAACCCTTTACGCATCCTGCAGGGCACACAGATCCAGGCAACAGCCAAGGGGCAGCTGCACTTCCCTGAAGGGCCTTTCCCGAGGTAGGCGGTTCCAGCGCTCGGGCTGACCCAAGACCCCACTGCCCGCCAAGGCAACCGGAAGGAGACCGGAGGGCAGCCGGCCCGGGGGGATTCCTACTAGCACAGAACGTGCCTGGCCTGCACTTCGCGGGGAGCTGAATAAAACTCCTCCTGAAGCTTCTCTACAGCCTGAAGAGAACGGATTTCAGGGTCCTGAAAGGGCAAGGGCGCCTCCTCGCGAGGACAAAGGCTTCCCCTGGTCTTGGAGGACAAGTCCCGCAGAAGTTGGCTTTGAGAGACACGCCAAACGAAAGGAGCACTCTTGAGTGGAGACGTCTGCAAGGAACTCTCAAGTGGTGTCGCCATTCTTCTATACGGAGAGAGAGTGAGAAACGCAACGTGGGAAAATGTTTACTGTGCACTTACGTATAGAATATACGCTGTTATGACTCTTGCAAATTTTTTGTACGTTTCAAAGGGTTTTGGTTTTGGTTTTTAATGAATTTTTGGAACTCGGGTCCCCGATGCCCTTGGGATGAAAACTCTGTAAATAAGTCTTCGGGTTTGTAACACGCAGGGAGAAAAGAGCCGAGGCGAGAGCTGGCCAGCCCAGGCTGTTCATTACATCTCACCTCCTCCAGCCTGCGCGATGTCAAGGACCCTGAGGCCAGAACTCCCCGGTATTTGTGGACTCAGTGCAGAAGCTCTTCTGCATCTGAACCTTGAAGTGAAACACAGCTCTGGGCGGGGCGGGAAGAGGAAGACTCCTGCCAGTGGAGACGCTGAGGCGGGGAAAAAAGGGGAAAAAAAAGAAAAAAGAAAAGAAAGGCTTCCCTGACCGGGAATCGAACCCGGGCCGCAGCGGTGAAAGCGCCGAATCCTAGCCACTAGACCACCAGGGAACCATTGAGGAGCCCCGACCTAGCGTCTCCGGATGAATATCGTAAAAGTAAAGATTACACTTCAGAGACCCGGAGAGCAGGAACGGAGATTTCCCAGAAGCCCAGGGCTGAATGCAGCTGTGCAAGGCTCCCAGCCCTTGCCCGGCTGCTCATCACCCTTCACCTCTCCAGTCTTGGGCGACGCTTTGGGCTCTGAGACAGGACACAAGGTCCGTCCTGGTCTAACTTCAGCGCTGTGTGCTGCCGAGCCAAGGTCATGCTCTCTTTCTGAACCTCGGTTTTCTCTTGAGTCCGGTGCCAACTGGGATGTCAGCAGGTGATGGGCGGATCCGTCCGCTTCCTGCTGTCTGCCCTGGCTCTGGGGGCTCTCCTGGTTAACGGCACCGGTACGGGCTCCTGCCCCTCCGCGACCAGCTCAATTCGTGGAGCCTGACGTTGTTCATTTCCGTGTCTTTGGCTCGAGTCCCCGGTGCACAGTTGGGCTCGGTCTCTTTTGTTCCGTCACGCACAGCAAACTGTTGCGTGAGTGGGCCGAGGTGGGGGAAAGCCAAGTGTGAGGGGATGAAGTTGTGTGAAGCCAAGCCAGGGACGAACTCCTTGGTGTCCAGAGACATAACTCGCGTGAACATGTGCAGGAGATTTCGGCTCCCGCTTAGGAGGTGAGGGGATTTCCGGATGTAAAAAGGACCCGAAGTCAGCCTTGTCCTTTGCGCACTTGGCTCAGCTGGCTGTGGCCTGGACTCCGCAGTGACTCAGAGCGGAGAAAGGAGGGCTGCCTCCTAGTGCTGCGCAGGCTCTCAGGCAGCAACGGAACTCCTGCCCTGTACCTTGGGGATGGAAAATGCAGCTGCGCCCGCTGCCTCACCCCCTGCCTTTCGCCCGTTTTGGTTGTTTGAATGCGAAGGTAAAAAGCGCAGGAAGGCAGAACGCTTGTTTCCGCCCGGTTTCGAACCGGGGACCTTTCGCGTGTGAGGCGAACGTGATAACCGCTACACTACGGAAACACGGCGGGTGCGACAGCTTGGTGACACATCCCTGAAATCCGTAGGTCCTGCCACCGCTATCCTTGAAAAAGTCGCCAACTTTTGAAACTGAAGAATGAACCTTGAAGCCCCAAGATCTCTCAGGCAAGGAGACTGCGGCTTCCGAGAGGCCCTGGTTTTAGGGTTCCGAGCCTGCCCCGAACGGAGGACCCCCGAGCCTCCCACAGTCGGCCTTTGGGCTCCCACACCGACCGCAGAGTCCTCGGATCCACAGCTATGCCCCCGACTGCAGGGGTCGCCCCTGCTGACTCCTCCGCTCCCAGAAGCCGCGGGAGCCGGGGATTCGTGCAAGTGCCCTTTGGGCCTAAGGGGAAAAGGGAGAGAATTAGGTTCATGCCAGTGAGCTTCTCTCTCTCTGGAGCTGATCCTGTGGGTCCTAGCTGCATTCCTCCAAAGGCTTCAAACAGAATTCCTTTAATCCACACTTGACTTAGTCGTTTTCAGGGTGAATGCTAGCTTGCTACAAACACTCCGTCCTAACTGAAGGAGGAAATCTACAACTTCCAGGTAAATTCTATTTTCTTCCTTTGGTTTCTTCAAACAGCAACAACCAAAAAGACAGGTCACTGGTACATACTTGCACATGTCTTATAATACTTAAGGTATGTCTGACTGTCTGTGAAAAGCTCTTGCTGGAGGAACATGTGCAAGAGATTGTCTACCATGAGCTAAACAATCGTCATGCCTGCCCAAGGTCCAAGAATCTGATGAAGTTGGATCCAGTCCCCCACTGCCTTTAGATCACCAGTTAGATCACCATCCAAACCAACCAATCTTCCACATGCAGGTCACTAATATGAGGGAGAAGAGGTCAGCTAAACATTTAAACAATCGTAGTTTGTTCTGGGGAACGTTGAAAGTCAGCAGTGGTGCAGTTAGAAGGGGAAATAAAAGACTTCATAATAACGATAATACCAGCTTTCTCGACCTTTACTGAGTGACCAGCACTGTTCCTCAGTGCTTTCCTGTGGAATAACTTACTAAGTCCACATAACAACTCTGGAAGACAGTGTAGGACATTACCACCCCTTGTTGCAGATGAGAACACTGAGGCACTGAAAAGCTGAGCTAACCTTTTCAGCGTCTCACCCCCGTGACAGTGACAGCCAGCACTCAGACCCAGGCACTTTGCCTCCAGAGCCCTTCGCCTTGGCCACCATGCTCACGGGTAACTGAGAAAACTTCACTGAGCTTTGCATCGCTTCCTTGTTCAACCTCCAAGATTTCAAAAGGAAAAGAAGATTGAAAGGCAGGCCTACAAAACTCCACAAAGTAACTAATGAAATGAAGAAGAAGAAGAGGAAGAGTAAACAGGACCTTTGGAGAAGCAACGACGTTAGACGCAGAGAGGATGACGATGCGTTTGTTAAACACACACTAACTGGAAACTGTCTATTTAAAGACTAAGAAGGACCTATCGTCCAACAATTTAAGGCCTAAACTTTCCCTTTCCATGGCAGTCTCCACCCAAGAATACATTTCAAAGCTACCAATATAGTGTATACAGATGTGAATATGAAAAGCATACTTCAACATTAGTAGTAAAGAGATTATTTTTGAATTTTGTTTATGTTTTATACGGCACGTTCTTATTAGTAATTTTATACATATTAGTGTATATATGTCAATCCCAATCTCCCAATTCACCCCACCACCACGAACCCCTCTGCCACTTTCCCCGTGTTGGTGTCCATATGTTTGTTCTCTACGACTGTGGCTCTCTTTCTGCCCTGCAAACCGGCTCATCTGAACCATTTTTCTAGGTTCCACATGTATGCGTTAATATACGATATTTGTTTTCCTCTTTCTGACTTACTTCAAGTCGTAAAGAGATTCTGAATGAGTTAGCTCACATGGTTACTAATAAAAATGGGAAACAGTTATTAGCATGTTGTCATTAAACAAAGACAGGGTTTATAAAAGAGCCAGAAAAGAGAAGAGAGGAAACACACACACACACACACACACACACACACACACACACACACAGCATGAGAAAGGGGAGTTTTCCCTTTCCTTGAGGAACAGATAGCTGAAAGCCATCAAACACCTAGTCTGGACGGGTTAATCTAGTGAAGTACCGAACTAATCAGCTAAACGATTTGGGCTATGTGTGGATGCTCCAAAAATTCTTCAGAGTTTAGTGGTGAAATGAATGTGGCGGCTTTTCTTTGTGTACTACCTGCCAGTGTCCTCCCTTTGGCACCTCTGAGTGACTTAAGCCTAATGGAACTACTTTCCTCATCAGAACTTCTCAATTTCATATACCCTCCCCCCCTCCTTGACTCATACTGATTCTTAACAGAGCAAGGTTTGAGCACGAACACTTGCTTCTCTCTTTGACACAGTATTAAGAGTGGAATGTCAGCTTAGGGTAATGGTTGTGAGCAGCCTATAAGTAAGTAGTCAGATATCCGATACTGAAGGGAAGCCAAAAATCTGAGGACAACAAAAATATCCCAGTAACTACTTTGAACTTACTTTTCCTCCTAGCCCAGGACAAAGCAGAAGAAAAAGTATCAACATCACTTTAGCAATAACCAAGTGGCATTAAACTTTTAAACAATGAGGCATAATATGCATAAAGTACAAAGAGTGTACAGTCCCAAAACCATTAACAGTGTACACCAACGTGAATAACTGATGAAGCAACCTGAATAACTAAGGTATGGAAAATTACCAGACCACAAAAGGCTTCCTCATGACTCTAGCCATGCAAGAGCTCAGAGTAATCACACACATACCCCTCCCAACCTCTCTGCCTGTTACTTTCTCATAAATTGGATCACAGGGCATGCACTGGGTTTGGGGGGCTGGAGGGGTATGGTTCTGACTTCTTTCGCTCAACATTACGTCTATAAAATGTAACCCTATTTTTCACGCAGTTCTTTGTCTCTGTGTGTATTCCTTGTAAGAATATAACTCTACATACTGTTGGACATTTCAGTTGTTTCCAGTTGAGGATATTCTGAAATGGTACGAACATTTTTTTATGACTTTTGGTGGACATACACATTTTTCTAGGGCACCCCATTCCAGCAGAATAATGCCAGTGTTGACTATAAAAATACTACTTTTGTGGGGTTCCCTGGTTGCGCATTGGATAAGACTCCGCCTGCCAAGGCAGGGGACACGGGGTCGAGCCCTGGTCCGGGAAGATCCCACATGTTGTGGAGCAACTAAGCCCGTGCACCACAACTACTGAGCCTACGCTCTAGAGCCCGTGAGTCACAACTACTGAGCCCTCATGCCACAACTACTGACGCCTGCGTGCCGAGAGCCCACGCTCCGCAACAAGAGAAACCACCACAATGAAGAGTAGGCCCCAATCACTGCAACTAGAGAAAGCCCTCGCCCAGCAACGAAGACCCAACACAGCCAAATCAAATAAGCAAAATAAATGTAAAAAATGTACAGATATAAAAATATATAAAAGTTGGGGGGGGTTGTTTTTTGTTTTTTTCCAGCAAAAAAGGGTGTATTCAGGAATAGCGGAAGAATTGCAATTCAGGACAAGCAAGCTATAGCAAAAGCCGTAGGCAAGTCCCACAAACAAAGGACAGGAAGGAACCTTGCTTTACAGAGAAAGAGGAGGAAGCTGAGGGAGCTTGTTTTGAACCCAAGTCCATTGGAGAAAAGTGAAAGCTCAGGGTGATGACGGTCTCTCAGTGCCAAGTGGCTGATTTCTTGCAGGAGATGCAACGTACATGTTTTTCTGTTGGGGCCTGTAGTCGATGATTCTTTCCTATTGATGCTTCTTCTGTTTGGGTCTGTAATGGACGATACTTCCTGTCTTTGAACTTGAGCGGTACCCCATGAGAGCTCCCACTTCTGGCCTCCCGACTTCATTTTAGTGACGTTTCCCTTTATTAGTTTTCAAACCTGTCACAAGGAGTTTTGAATTTTCTAGTTTAATCTATTTTAATGTTTTAGGAGACCTACTACACCAAAGTATTATCATTACAACCCGTGGCCCTAGCAACTTTCAAGTGGTCAGTGGCTACATGTGGCTCGTGCCTATCATATTGGAGAGCACAGGTCAAAGGTATAGCACAGCTAAAAGTACGGTTTCTGGCCCACAGCATATAACTGTGTATGTATGACCCTCAGTGGATGCTGCCAAATTTTTTTCCAACCTGTTGAACCTTTTTAATACCCTTTCCAGAAATGAATAAGAATTTCCAGTGCTCTCCATCCTGTCAACATTTGGTTTTGTTTGTCCTTTTTTCTTAAAAGTAAGCTTTATTGAGGTGTAATTTACATAGTAAAATCTGCCAACATTAGATTATTCTACATTCTTTTCAATGATATCATTTCTTTGCAAAGCTGGATTTTGGTGCTTGCTGTGATAAAAAGCAAGTGCCATGCAAAAAATGAACGCGTAACAAGAAGCACGGAGGCGCTTTGAGAAGGTTTCAGAAGCTGTGCAGTGCGCAGCATTAAGGTGATGATTCCGACGTGTCAGAGCAGTGAAAACACAAGCCACTCTACTGCACTTTTGTCAAGGGAACACATAAGAATAGCCACAGCACCAGCCACAAACCTACAAAATATAGAAATATATGTGAACCCAGAAAACTACAGCATTCCCCAACGAAAGCCCTGTTGTCAGCCAACCTATCAGGCAATTAGGGCAAACGGGAAGGACAAAGACAGAGAGAATGTGCAGGCAACCAAAGATGATTCGTTAATTAAATCGATTTAATGTTAGTCAAAGGATTAAAGTTAACTCTGGATCTTGAACTTGTAATTCAAGCTGACACGTGTTGGAACATGAGAATGTTGGAATCATATATTGGTATATATGAATCCACATATTAGATGACACCTAAAAATATTTACCAAAAATTGTAAGTGGAATAATGGAGTCGTCTGGTTTCTGGAACTACAAGTATTCATTCCTCTTTAAAGATATTAGTATATTTGATGTACTTGACTAGTATATTTAATACACTTCAACACATAAATTTAAATGTTTAGACGTTGAAATCTTACTGGATGTGTTTGCTTATTTAACCGGTACAACCAGTATAGGAAATTGAGGAAGTCCAACTTAACTCAGATGTTCAAGCCAAAATAAAGCCAAGACTTACATACCAGAATACGATACCACCATTATTTTCTACATTATAAGATAATCTGAAAAAATATATATAGTCATTTTTAGACCGAAATTATTAAACCAGTGTAAGTTTTCTGAGTAACCTCGATAAAAACACACCACATGACATAAACATTTTAAACGTCATGATATATAAAATGTATAAATTATTTAAATTGCTTAAAAGTATTAAGGGTCATCTTTGTAATCAATTTCATTTCATTTCTCACTGTTGTTCCAAGTAATCAAGACCATTAATTTAATCTACAGCTAAATCGGTTATTGTTCCTTGTCACCAATTCAATAACAAAATGTTTCCTTATATAAATACCACATTGAAAGCATAAGTCGTAAGGCATTTTTCCCAGAAATTCTTAAGTTTCTTATTTTAAATTTATATAAGTGATTATTACTTTCCCGAAATTAATTGGGGGATTCGTTTTTAATTAATTTAAATTTTTAGAGGCCTAATTTGTCTATTCTCTCCCAAGGAAGAGAAAGTATATTGTTTTGTTTCTGAGAAAATATATTTAAAGGGAAAAAAATTCATCAAACTAGTGAGCATTATTTAAGGTGAAAGCAGAGGCAACGACATGTGTTACCAGCAATTGACAGTGAGGGAAAGAAAATGAAATACGTGAGACACATTAGGTCCTTGAAGGAAGCTCATTAATGAAAATCGGAGTACTTCTGTGATATGCTATTGAGTCTCCAGGGTATGTATCTGTGCATGAAGTCATTGCTCCTCATCCATCTGTATTAAGGACCGAACTGACTTACAGTTCTGGAAGGTTTAAATCTTGACTTGTAGGGCTGTCACAAGTGCTCACGTTGCTGACTTTGCTGCTTGTTTCTAATGATATAAATGTCTTTCCTCTGCTTTCTGTAGTCTGATTTAAGCAATCCCTAGAGGACATTTGTTTGCATTTTTTCAGTTATTCAGAAACTTGAGTATACCAATGAAGGAAAGCTGCCTATTCCATGCTAAAAATTCAATATTCTTCCTGTAATAACCCCTTATTAATGTTGAGTTCCTTATGAGGGAACCATTGCATATTAAGATCATCCTTATTGTAGCTACTACACTTTTGCACTTATTGACAAGGATTGACTGGGCCCACGTGGTTTTTCACCAAATAGCGGAAAGACAAGAGCTGGACAGCTTCTCACTGCTGCGGTGTCACAGACCAGGAAATAGCAGAATCCTCAGGACAAGCATCAGAGAAAAAAGACTCATGGTCCGGAGTAGCTGTCATCTTCTACCTAACAGGGAATAGATCCCTGTCAACCGCCACCCAACAGGGATTATCCCCAGAAGTTCACTTCCTAAAATTAAAACCACAATCCCACACTGAGAGGAGAAATTAGTGATGCACAAATGAGAGAGAGAGAGAGAGAGAGAGAGAGAGAGAGAGAGAGAGAGAGAGAGAAAATCCTTGTCCAGTAACCACACAACATGAAAAAGCCAAAATGCTCAATTTCTGCACATGAGATTTAACAGAACAGAGCAAACATGAGCTGATAACTCTAAGGGTCCAGGTCTGAAGCAGGAACCTGTGGGGGGCGGGCAGGATTCTGTTGGCTCCCACGGTGTGTCTTAGATGGGCTAATTTTTATAGTCACAGCCAAATAACAAACAAACAAACAAACAAAAAACTGTCAAGGAATAACATAGGAACACTTATTCCCATGCTAATTCCCCACTTTATAGGAGGAAGGACAGGCATTAGATTGTTGTCATCAAATTAAAAGTATAACCAAACTTTATAAATGAAAGAGAAAAGGGGAGAAGGAAAAAACCTCTGGGATCAGCGAGGTTCTTCTCTTTGGATAAGTTGCTTGGCAGGACGTTATCAAAGAGGTCATTCTGGGCAGTCTTCTCTGGACCCTGTTGACTTAGGTCAGCAGAGAAAACAATGACAGTTATTGGAGGATTTTAAAAATATTGAATGTTTAGCTTTCAGACATATGCAATGGAATATCTCTGTGTAATGCCCACAGCGTCCCTCTGCTGTCCTTCCCCTTAGTTATGTCGGGAGGGCACTGCTCCCTTTATTAGTTAGACTATCATAGAGAGATGTACAGAAAGGTTGCTGTGTTGGCAAGTAAATGAAGAAAGGGACATTGAAAGACTGGAAAATAAAATGGAATAGGATTCCGTCCCACTTCTGTGGAAGGAAAATTTGAAGGATTTACCAACATTAGAAGCATAGAAACACTAAAGGTAGCACTTGCACTTCTAGTTCTCTGCGCTATGGAAACACCTGCACGAGTGGTCAGAGGTGTGCGTCCAATAATGATGGTTGCAGCATATTCGTCATCGTGAAACCATGAAACCAAATAATACACAACCATGGAAGAAATGCCTTTATCAAAAATAATGCAGAGGAGAATTATGATGATGAGTTCACTGATAACATCATTCCCAGAACAATTACTAACGTTCACAGGTGAAAAGTTTGACACACATAAAATAGGACTTTCTTGTCCAAGTGTATAGCTTTGGCAGAATAAAGACTTTATCCCACCAGACCATGGATTCCTCGGTCTTTTTCAGGAGGCCTTAAGTTAGGCAAGTATAGAGTCCAATAGAGACGACAGACAATAGAGCTGGGAAGGGGAGTGTGGCCCAAGACTGGCAGCAGTCGTGAGGTGGATAGGACCCCTGAACGCAGTTCGGTAAACTCTGTGGGAGCAGATATCCAGGTAATAATCAGCATGGAACACCGGGAACGGTAATCAACACGGAAAACGCTGAATGGGTTCTAAAACCTCTCCCACCGTCCCTGGGTGGGCTCGAACCACCAACCTTTCGATTAACAGCCGAACGCGCTAACCCATTGCGCCACAGAGACAGCGACACGTGACTCTCCTGGACTCTCTGTGGAGAAGACACTTACTAATTCCCAGGATGAGCCGCCTTTCTCGCAGGAAAATGGTACCAGTTCCAAAGCCTCGGAAAAACGGAAGGTTTAGAGCAGTTAATCACACTGGATCTGAGACTGGGTCAAGGTCGGGAAAAGACAACACTAAGCACTATTATCATAGGGCAGCCACCCATGCAGACAATTCTGACAAGCACTTGAGAATATTCCCCCTCCCTTTGACGCATTTCCCATCTGGTCCTCTCATCCTCCCACTCACTACAGGGAAGGATTCGTCCCCTCTGTGTCCTGTCAGAACCCTTTACGCATCCTGCAGGGCACACAGATCCAGGCAACAGCCAAGGGGCAGCTGCACTTCCCTGAAGGGCCTTTCCCGAGGTAGGCGGTTCCAGCGCTCGGGCTGACCCAAGACCCCACTGCCCGCCAAGGCAACCGGAAGGAGACCGGAGGGCAGCCGGCCCGGGGGGATTCCTACTAGCACAGAACGTGCCTGGCCTGCACTTCGCGGGGAGCTGAATAAAACTCCTCCTGAAGCTTCTCTACAGCCTGAAGAGAACGGATTTCAGGGTCCTGAAAGGGCAAGGGCGCCTCCTCGCGAGGACAAAGGCTTCCCCTGGTCTTGGAGGACAAGTCCCGCAGAAGTTGGCTTTGAGAGACACGCCAAACGAAAGGAGCACTCTTGAGTGGAGACGTCTGCAAGGAACTCTCAAGTGGTGTCGCCATTCTTCTATACGGAGAGAGAGTGAGAAACGCAACGTGGGAAAATGTTTACTGTGCACTTACGTATAGAATATACGCTGTTATGACTCTTGCAAATTTTTTGTACGTTTCAAAGGGTTTTGGTTTTGGTTTTTAATGAATTTTTGGAACTCGGGTCCCCGATGCCCTTGGGATGAAAACTCTGTAAATAAGTCTTCGGGTTTGTAACACGCAGGGAGAAAAGAGCCGAGGCGAGAGCTGGCCAGCCCAGGCTGTTCATTACATCTCACCTCCTCCAGCCTGCGCGATGTCAAGGACCCTGAGGCCAGAACTCCCCGGTATTTGTGGACTCAGTGCAGAAGCTCTTCTGCATCTGAACCTTGAAGTGAAACACAGCTCTGGGCGGGGCGGGAAGAGGAAGACTCCTGCCAGTGGAGACGCTGAGGCGGGGAAAAAAGGGGAAAAAAAAGAAAAAAGAAAAGAAAGGCTTCCCTGACCGGGAATCGAACCCGGGCCGCAGCGGTGAAAGCGCCGAATCCTAGCCACTAGACCACCAGGGAACCATTGAGGAGCCCCGACCTAGCGTCTCCGGATGAATATCGTAAAAGTAAAGATTACACTTCAGAGACCCGGAGAGCAGGAACGGAGATTTCCCAGAAGCCCAGGGCTGAATGCAGCTGTGCAAGGCTCCCAGCCCTTGCCCGGCTGCTCATCACCCTTCACCTCTCCAGTCTTGGGCGACGCTTTGGGCTCTGAGACAGGACACAAGGTCCGTCCTGGTCTAACTTCAGCGCTGTGTGCTGCCGAGCCAAGGTCATGCTCTCTTTCTGAACCTCGGTTTTCTCTTGAGTCCGGTGCCAACTGGGATGTCAGCAGGTGATGGGCGGATCCGTCCGCTTCCTGCTGTCTGCCCTGGCTCTGGGGGCTCTCCTGGTTAACGGCACCGGTACGGGCTCCTGCCCCTCCGCGACCAGCTCAATTCGTGGAGCCTGACGTTGTTCATTTCCGTGTCTTTGGCTCGAGTCCCCGGTGCACAGTTGGGCTCGGTCTCTTTTGTTCCGTCACGCACAGCAAACTGTTGCGTGAGTGGGCCGAGGTGGGGGAAAGCCAAGTGTGAGGGGATGAAGTTGTGTGAAGCCAAGCCAGGGACGAACTCCTTGGTGTCCAGAGACATAACTCGCGTGAACATGTGCAGGAGATTTCGGCTCCCGCTTAGGAGGTGAGGGGATTTCCGGATGTAAAAAGGACCCGAAGTCAGCCTTGTCCTTTGCGCACTTGGCTCAGCTGGCTGTGGCCTGGACTCCGCAGTGACTCAGAGCGGAGAAAGGAGGGCTGCCTCCTAGTGCTGCGCAGGCTCTCAGGCAGCAACGGAACTCCTGCCCTGTACCTTGGGGATGGAAAATGCAGCTGCGCCCGCTGCCTCACCCCCTGCCTTTCGCCCGTTTTGGTTGTTTGAATGCGAAGGTAAAAAGCGCAGGAAGGCAGAACGCTTGTTTCCGCCCGGTTTCGAACCGGAGACCTTTCGCGTGTGAGGCGAACGTGATAACCGCTACACTACGGAAACACGGCGGGTGCGACAGCTTGGTGACACATCCCTGAAATCCGTAGGTCCTGCCACCGCTATCCTTGAAAAAGTCGCCAACTTTTGAAACTGAAGAATGAACCTTGAAGCCCCAAGATCTCTCAGGCAAGGAGACTGCGGCTTCCGAGAGGCCCTGGTTTTAGGGTTCCGAGCCTGCCCCGAACGGAGGACCCCCGAGCCTCCCACAGTCGGCCTTTGGGCTCCCACACCGACCGCAGAGTCCTCGGATCCACAGCTATGCCCCCGACTGCAGGGGTCGCCCCTGCTGACTCCTCCGCTCCCAGAAGCCGCGGGAGCCGGGGATTCGTGCAAGTGCCCTTTGGGCCTAAGGGGAAAAGGGAGAGAATTAGGTTCATGCCAGTGAGCTTCTCTCTCTCTGGAGCTGATCCTGTGGGTCCTAGCTGCATTCCTCCAAAGGCTTCAAACAGAATTCCTTTAATCCACACTTGACTTAGTCGTTTTCAGGGTGAATGCTAGCTTGCTACAAACACTCCGTCCTAACTGAAGGAGGAAATCTACAACTTCCAGGTAAATTCTATTTTCTTCCTTTGGTTTCTTCAAACAGCAACAACCAAAAAGACAGGTCACTGGTACATACTTGCACATGTCTTATAATACTTAAGGTATGTCTGACTGTCTGTGAAAAGCTCTTGCTGGAGGAACATGTGCAAGAGATTGTCTACCATGAGCTAAACAATCGTCATGCCTGCCCAAGGTCCAAGAATCTGATGAAGTTGGATCCAGTCCCCCACTGCCTTTAGATCACCAGTTAGATCACCATCCAAACCAACCAATCTTCCACATGCAGGTCACTAATATGAGGGAGAAGAGGTCAGCTAAACATTTAAACAATCGTAGTTTGTTCTGGGGAACGTTGAAAGTCAGCAGTGGTGCAGTTAGAAGGGGAAATAAAAGACTTCATAATAACGATAATACCAGCTTTCTCGACCTTTACTGAGTGACCAGCACTGTTCCTCAGTGCTTTCCTGTGGAATAACTTACTAAGTCCACATAACAACTCTGGAAGACAGTGTAGGACATTACCACCCCTTGTTGCAGATGAGAACACTGAGGCACTGAAAAGCTGAGCTAACCTTTTCAGCGTCTCACCCCCGTGACAGTGACAGCCAGCACTCAGACCCAGGCACTTTGCCTCCAGAGCCCTTCGCCTTGGCCACCATGCTCACGGGTAACTGAGAAAACTTCACTGAGCTTTGCATCGCTTCCTTGTTCAACCTCCAAGATTTCAAAAGGAAAAGAAGATTGAAAGGCAGGCCTACAAAACTCCACAAAGTAACTAATGAAATGAAGAAGAAGAAGAGGAAGAGTAAACAGGACCTTTGGAGAAGCAACGACGTTAGACGCAGAGAGGATGACGATGCGTTTGTTAAACACACACTAACTGGAAACTGTCTATTTAAAGACTAAGAAGGACCTATCGTCCAACAATTTAAGGCCTAAACTTTCCCTTTCCATGGCAGTCTCCACCCAAGAATACATTTCAAAGCTACCAATATAGTGTATACAGATGTGAATATGAAAAGCATACTTCAACATTAGTAGTAAAGAGATTATTTTTGAATTTTGTTTATGTTTTATACGGCACGTTCTTATTAGTAATTTTATACATATTAGTGTATATATGTCAATCCCAATCTCCCAATTCACCCCACCACCACGAACCCCTCTGCCACTTTCCCCGTGTTGGTGTCCATATGTTTGTTCTCTACGACTGTGGCTCTCTTTCTGCCCTGCAAACCGGCTCATCTGAACCATTTTTCTAGGTTCCACATGTATGCGTTAATATACGATATTTGTTTTCCTCTTTCTGACTTACTTCAAGTCGTAAAGAGATTCTGAATGAGTTAGCTCACATGGTTACTAATAAAAATGGGAAACAGTTATTAGCATGTTGTCATTAAACAAAGACAGGGTTTATAAAAGAGCCAGAAAAGAGAAGAGAGGAAACACACACACACACACACACACACACACACACACACACACACAGCATGAGAAAGGGGAGTTTTCCCTTTCCTTGAGGAACAGATAGCTGAAAGCCATCAAACACCTAGTCTGGACGGGTTAATCTAGTGAAGTACCGAACTAATCAGCTAAACGATTTGGGCTATGTGTGGATGCTCCAAAAATTCTTCAGAGTTTAGTGGTGAAATGAATGTGGCGGCTTTTCTTTGTGTACTACCTGCCAGTGTCCTCCCTTTGGCACCTCTGAGTGACTTAAGCCTAATGGAACTACTTTCCTCATCAGAACTTCTCAATTTCATATACCCTCCCCCCCTCCTTGACTCATACTGATTCTTAACAGAGCAAGGTTTGAGCACGAACACTTGCTTCTCTCTTTGACACAGTATTAAGAGTGGAATGTCAGCTTAGGGTAATGGTTGTGAGCAGCCTATAAGTAAGTAGTCAGATATCCGATACTGAAGGGAAGCCAAAAATCTGAGGACAACAAAAATATCCCAGTAACTACTTTGAACTTACTTTTCCTCCTAGCCCAGGACAAAGCAGAAGAAAAAGTATCAACATCACTTTAGCAATAACCAAGTGGCATTAAACTTTTAAACAATGAGGCATAATATGCATAAAGTACAAAGAGTGTACAGTCCCAAAACCATTAACAGTGTACACCAACGTGAATAACTGATGAAGCAACCTGAATAACTAAGGTATGGAAAATTACCAGACCACAAAAGGCTTCCTCATGACTCTAGCCATGCAAGAGCTCAGAGTAATCACACACATACCCCTCCCAACCTCTCTGCCTGTTACTTTCTCATAAATTGGATCACAGGGCATGCACTGGGTTTGGGGGGCTGGAGGGGTATGGTTCTGACTTCTTTCGCTCAACATTACGTCTATAAAATGTAACCCTATTTTTCACGCAGTTCTTTGTCTCTGTGTGTATTCCTTGTAAGAATATAACTCTACATACTGTTGGACATTTCAGTTGTTTCCAGTTGAGGATATTCTGAAATGGTACGAACATTTTTTTATGACTTTTGGTGGACATACACATTTTTCTAGGGCACCCCATTCCAGCAGAATAATGCCAGTGTTGACTATAAAAATACTACTTTTGTGGGGTTCCCTGGTTGCGCATTGGATAAGACTCCGCCTGCCAAGGCAGGGGACACGGGGTCGAGCCCTGGTCCGGGAAGATCCCACATGTTGTGGAGCAACTAAGCCCGTGCACCACAACTACTGAGCCTACGCTCTAGAGCCCGTGAGTCACAACTACTGAGCCCTCATGCCACAACTACTGACGCCTGCGTGCCGAGAGCCCACGCTCCGCAACAAGAGAAACCACCACAATGAAGAGTAGGCCCCAATCACTGCAACTAGAGAAAGCCCTCGCCCAGCAACGAAGACCCAACACAGCCAAATCAAATAAGCAAAATAAATGTAAAAAATGTACAGATATAAAAATATATAAAAGTTGGGGGGGGTTGTTTTTTGTTTTTTTCCAGCAAAAAAGGGTGTATTCAGGAATAGCGGAAGAATTGCAATTCAGGACAAGCAAGCTATAGCAAAAGCCGTAGGCAAGTCCCACAAACAAAGGACAGGAAGGAACCTTGCTTTACAGAGAAAGAGGAGGAAGCTGAGGGAGCTTGTTTTGAACCCAAGTCCATTGGAGAAAAGTGAAAGCTCAGGGTGATGACGGTCTCTCAGTGCCAAGTGGCTGATTTCTTGCAGGAGATGCAACGTACATGTTTTTCTGTTGGGGCCTGTAGTCGATGATTCTTTCCTATTGATGCTTCTTCTGTTTGGGTCTGTAATGGACGATACTTCCTGTCTTTGAACTTGAGCGGTACCCCATGAGAGCTCCCACTTCTGGCCTCCCGACTTCATTTTAGTGACGTTTCCCTTTATTAGTTTTCAAACCTGTCACAAGGAGTTTTGAATTTTCTAGTTTAATCTATTTTAATGTTTTAGGAGACCTACTACACCAAAGTATTATCATTACAACCCGTGGCCCTAGCAACTTTCAAGTGGTCAGTGGCTACATGTGGCTCGTGCCTATCATATTGGAGAGCACAGGTCAAAGGTATAGCACAGCTAAAAGTACGGTTTCTGGCCCACAGCATATAACTGTGTATGTATGACCCTCAGTGGATGCTGCCAAATTTTTTTCCAACCTGTTGAACCTTTTTAATACCCTTTCCAGAAATGAATAAGAATTTCCAGTGCTCTCCATCCTGTCAACATTTGGTTTTGTTTGTCCTTTTTTCTTAAAAGTAAGCTTTATTGAGGTGTAATTTACATAGTAAAATCTGCCAACATTAGATTATTCTACATTCTTTTCAATGATATCATTTCTTTGCAAAGCTGGATTTTGGTGCTTGCTGTGATAAAAAGCAAGTGCCATGCAAAAAATGAACGCGTAACAAGAAGCACGGAGGCGCTTTGAGAAGGTTTCAGAAGCTGTGCAGTGCGCAGCATTAAGGTGATGATTCCGACGTGTCAGAGCAGTGAAAACACAAGCCACTCTACTGCACTTTTGTCAAGGGAACACATAAGAATAGCCACAGCACCAGCCACAAACCTACAAAATATAGAAATATATGTGAACCCAGAAAACTACAGCATTCCCCAACGAAAGCCCTGTTGTCAGCCAACCTATCAGGCAATTAGGGCAAACGGGAAGGACAAAGACAGAGAGAATGTGCAGGCAACCAAAGATGATTCGTTAATTAAATCGATTTAATGTTAGTCAAAGGATTAAAGTTAACTCTGGATCTTGAACTTGTAATTCAAGCTGACACGTGTTGGAACATGAGAATGTTGGAATCATATATTGGTATATATGAATCCACATATTAGATGACACCTAAAAATATTTACCAAAAATTGTAAGTGGAATAATGGAGTCGTCTGGTTTCTGGAACTACAAGTATTCATTCCTCTTTAAAGATATTAGTATATTTGATGTACTTGACTAGTATATTTAATACACTTCAACACATAAATTTAAATGTTTAGACGTTGAAATCTTACTGGATGTGTTTGCTTATTTAACCGGTACAACCAGTATAGGAAATTGAGGAAGTCCAACTTAACTCAGATGTTCAAGCCAAAATAAAGCCAAGACTTACATACCAGAATACGATACCACCATTATTTTCTACATTATAAGATAATCTGAAAAAATATATATAGTCATTTTTAGACCGAAATTATTAAACCAGTGTAAGTTTTCTGAGTAACCTCGATAAAAACACACCACATGACATAAACATTTTAAACGTCATGATATATAAAATGTATAAATTATTTAAATTGCTTAAAAGTATTAAGGGTCATCTTTGTAATCAATTTCATTTCATTTCTCACTGTTGTTCCAAGTAATCAAGACCATTAATTTAATCTACAGCTAAATCGGTTATTGTTCCTTGTCACCAATTCAATAACAAAATGTTTCCTTATATAAATACCACATTGAAAGCATAAGTCGTAAGGCATTTTTCCCAGAAATTCTTAAGTTTCTTATTTTAAATTTATATAAGTGATTATTACTTTCCCGAAATTAATTGGGGGATTCGTTTTTAATTAATTTAAATTTTTAGAGGCCTAATTTGTCTATTCTCTCCCAAGGAAGAGAAAGTATATTGTTTTGTTTCTGAGAAAATATATTTAAAGGGAAAAAAATTCATCAAACTAGTGAGCATTATTTAAGGTGAAAGCAGAGGCAACGACATGTGTTACCAGCAATTGACAGTGAGGGAAAGAAAATGAAATACGTGAGACACATTAGGTCCTTGAAGGAAGCTCATTAATGAAAATCGGAGTACTTCTGTGATATGCTATTGAGTCTCCAGGGTATGTATCTGTGCATGAAGTCATTGCTCCTCATCCATCTGTATTAAGGACCGAACTGACTTACAGTTCTGGAAGGTTTAAATCTTGACTTGTAGGGCTGTCACAAGTGCTCACGTTGCTGACTTTGCTGCTTGTTTCTAATGATATAAATGTCTTTCCTCTGCTTTCTGTAGTCTGATTTAAGCAATCCCTAGAGGACATTTGTTTGCATTTTTTCAGTTATTCAGAAACTTGAGTATACCAATGAAGGAAAGCTGCCTATTCCATGCTAAAAATTCAATATTCTTCCTGTAATAACCCCTTATTAATGTTGAGTTCCTTATGAGGGAACCATTGCATATTAAGATCATCCTTATTGTAGCTACTACACTTTTGCACTTATTGACAAGGATTGACTGGGCCCACGTGGTTTTTCACCAAATAGCGGAAAGACAAGAGCTGGACAGCTTCTCACTGCTGCGGTGTCACAGACCAGGAAATAGCAGAATCCTCAGGACAAGCATCAGAGAAAAAAGACTCATGGTCCGGAGTAGCTGTCATCTTCTACCTAACAGGGAATAGATCCCTGTCAACCGCCACCCAACAGGGATTATCCCCAGAAGTTCACTTCCTAAAATTAAAACCACAATCCCACACTGAGAGGAGAAATTAGTGATGCACAAATGAGAGAGAGAGAGAGAGAGAGAGAGAGAGAGAGAGAGAGAGAGAGAGAAAATCCTTGTCCAGTAACCACACAACATGAAAAAGCCAAAATGCTCAATTTCTGCACATGAGATTTAACAGAACAGAGCAAACATGAGCTGATAACTCTAAGGGTCCAGGTCTGAAGCAGGAACCTGTGGGGGGCGGGCAGGATTCTGTTGGCTCCCACGGTGTGTCTTAGATGGGCTAATTTTTATAGTCACAGCCAAATAACAAACAAACAAACAAACAAAAAACTGTCAAGGAATAACATAGGAACACTTATTCCCATGCTAATTCCCCACTTTATAGGAGGAAGGACAGGCATTAGATTGTTGTCATCAAATTAAAAGTATAACCAAACTTTATAAATGAAAGAGAAAAGGGGAGAAGGAAAAAACCTCTGGGATCAGCGAGGTTCTTCTCTTTGGATAAGTTGCTTGGCAGGACGTTATCAAAGAGGTCATTCTGGGCAGTCTTCTCTGGACCCTGTTGACTTAGGTCAGCAGAGAAAACAATGACAGTTATTGGAGGATTTTAAAAATATTGAATGTTTAGCTTTCAGACATATGCAATGGAATATCTCTGTGTAATGCCCACAGCGTCCCTCTGCTGTCCTTCCCCTTAGTTATGTCGGGAGGGCACTGCTCCCTTTATTAGTTAGACTATCATAGAGAGATGTACAGAAAGGTTGCTGTGTTGGCAAGTAAATGAAGAAAGGGACATTGAAAGACTGGAAAATAAAATGGAATAGGATTCCGTCCCACTTCTGTGGAAGGAAAATTTGAAGGATTTACCAACATTAGAAGCATAGAAACACTAAAGGTAGCACTTGCACTTCTAGTTCTCTGCGCTATGGAAACACCTGCACGAGTGGTCAGAGGTGTGCGTCCAATAATGATGGTTGCAGCATATTCGTCATCGTGAAACCATGAAACCAAATAATACACAACCATGGAAGAAATGCCTTTATCAAAAATAATGCAGAGGAGAATTATGATGATGAGTTCACTGATAACATCATTCCCAGAACAATTACTAACGTTCACAGGTGAAAAGTTTGACACACATAAAATAGGACTTTCTTGTCCAAGTGTATAGCTTTGGCAGAATAAAGACTTTATCCCACCAGACCATGGATTCCTCGGTCTTTTTCAGGAGGCCTTAAGTTAGGCAAGTATAGAGTCCAATAGAGACGACAGACAATAGAGCTGGGAAGGGGAGTGTGGCCCAAGACTGGCAGCAGTCGTGAGGTGGATAGGACCCCTGAACGCAGTTCGGTAAACTCTGTGGGAGCAGATATCCAGGTAATAATCAGCATGGAACACCGGGAACGGTAATCAACACGGAAAACGCTGAATGGGTTCTAAAACCTCTCCCACCGTCCCTGGGTGGGCTCGAACCACCAACCTTTCGATTAACAGCCGAACGCGCTAACCCATTGCGCCACAGAGACAGCGACACGTGACTCTCCTGGACTCTCTGTGGAGAAGACACTTACTAATTCCCAGGATGTGCCGCCTTTCTCGCAGGAAAATGGTACCAGTTCCAAAGCCTCGGAAAAACGGAAGGTTTAGAGCAGTTAATCACACTGGATCTGAGACTGGGTCAAGGTCGGGAAAAGACAACACTAAGCACTATTATCATAGGGCAGCCACCCATGCAGACAATTCTGACAAGCACTTGAGAATATTCCCCCTCCCTTTGACGCATTTCCCATCTGGTCCTCTCATCCTCCCACTCACTACAGGGAAGGATTCGTCCCCTCTGTGTCCTGTCAGAACCCTTTACGCATCCTGCAGGGCACACAGATCCAGGCAACAGCCAAGGGGCAGCTGCACTTCCCTGAAGGGCCTTTCCCGAGGTAGGCGGTTCCAGCGCTCGGGCTGACCCAAGACCCCACTGCCCGCCAAGGCAACCGGAAGGAGACCGGAGGGCAGCCGGCCCGGGGGGATTCCTACTAGCACAGAACGTGCCTGGCCTGCACTTCGCGGGGAGCTGAATAAAACTCCTCCTGAAGCTTCTCTACAGCCTGAAGAGAACGGATTTCAGGGTCCTGAAAGGGCAAGGGCGCCTCCTCGCGAGGACAAAGGCTTCCCCTGGTCTTGGAGGACAAGTCCCGCAGAAGTTGGCTTTGAGAGACACGCCAAACGAAAGGAGCACTCTTGAGTGGAGACGTCTGCAAGGAACTCTCAAGTGGTGTCGCCATTCTTCTATACGGAGAGAGAGTGAGAAACGCAACGTGGGAAAATGTTTACTGTGCACTTACGTATAGAATATACGCTGTTATGACTCTTGCAAATTTTTTGTACGTTTCAAAGGGTTTTGGTTTTGGTTTTTAATGAATTTTTGGAACTCGGGTCCCCGATGCCCTTGGGATGAAAACTCTGTAAATAAGTCTTCGGGTTTGTAACACGCAGGGAGAAAAGAGCCGAGGCGAGAGCTGGCCAGCCCAGGCTGTTCATTACATCTCACCTCCTCCAGCCTGCGCGATGTCAAGGACCCTGAGGCCAGAACTCCCCGGTATTTGTGGACTCAGTGCAGAAGCTCTTCTGCATCTGAACCTTGAAGTGAAACACAGCTCTGGGCGGGGCGGGAAGAGGAAGACTCCTGCCAGTGGAGACGCTGAGGCGGGGAAAAAAGGGGAAAAAAAAGAAAAAAGAAAAGAAAGGCTTCCCTGACCGGGAATCGAACCCGGGCCGCAGCGGTGAAAGCGCCGAATCCTAGCCACTAGACCACCAGGGAACCATTGAGGAGCCCCGACCTAGCGTCTCCGGATGAATATCGTAAAAGTAAAGATTACACTTCAGAGACCCGGAGAGCAGGAACGGAGATTTCCCAGAAGCCCAGGGCTGAATGCAGCTGTGCAAGGCTCCCAGCCCTTGCCCGGCTGCTCATCACCCTTCACCTCTCCAGTCTTGGGCGACGCTTTGGGCTCTGAGACAGGACACAAGGTCCGTCCTGGTCTAACTTCAGCGCTGTGTGCTGCCGAGCCAAGGTCATGCTCTCTTTCTGAACCTCGGTTTTCTCTTGAGTCCGGTGCCAACTGGGATGTCAGCAGGTGATGGGCGGATCCGTCCGCTTCCTGCTGTCTGCCCTGGCTCTGGGGGCTCTCCTGGTTAACGGCACCGGTACGGGCTCCTGCCCCTCCGCGACCAGCTCAATTCGTGGAGCCTGACGTTGTTCATTTCCGTGTCTTTGGCTCGAGTCCCCGGTGCACAGTTGGGCTCGGTCTCTTTTGTTCCGTCACGCACAGCAAACTGTTGCGTGAGTGGGCCGAGGTGGGGGAAAGCCAAGTGTGAGGGGATGAAGTTGTGTGAAGCCAAGCCAGGGACGAACTCCTTGGTGTCCAGAGACATAACTCGCGTGAACATGTGCAGGAGATTTCGGCTCCCGCTTAGGAGGTGAGGGGATTTCCGGATGTAAAAAGGACCCGAAGTCAGCCTTGTCCTTTGCGCACTTGGCTCAGCTGGCTGTGGCCTGGACTCCGCAGTGACTCAGAGCGGAGAAAGGAGGGCTGCCTCCTAGTGCTGCGCAGGCTCTCAGGCAGCAACGGAACTCCTGCCCTGTACCTTGGGGATGGAAAATGCAGCTGCGCCCGCTGCCTCACCCCCTGCCTTTCGCCCGTTTTGGTTGTTTGAATGCGAAGGTAAAAAGCGCAGGAAGGCAGAACGCTTGTTTCCGCCCGGTTTCGAACCGGGGACCTTTCGCGTGTGAGGCGAACGTGATAACCGCTACACTACGGAAACACGGCGGGTGCGACAGCTTGGTGACACATCCCTGAAATCCGTAGGTCCTGCCACCGCTATCCTTGAAAAAGTCGCCAACTTTTGAAACTGAAGAATGAACCTTGAAGCCCCAAGATCTCTCAGGCAAGGAGACTGCGGCTTCCGAGAGGCCCTGGTTTTAGGGTTCCGAGCCTGCCCCGAACGGAGGACCCCCGAGCCTCCCACAGTCGGCCTTTGGGCTCCCACACCGACCGCAGAGTCCTCGGATCCACAGCTATGCCCCCGACTGCAGGGGTCGCCCCTGCTGACTCCTCCGCTCCCAGAAGCCGCGGGAGCCGGGGATTCGTGCAAGTGCCCTTTGGGCCTAAGGGGAAAAGGGAGAGAATTAGGTTCATGCCAGTGAGCTTCTCTCTCTCTGGAGCTGATCCTGTGGGTCCTAGCTGCATTCCTCCAAAGGCTTCAAACAGAATTCCTTTAATCCACACTTGACTTAGTCGTTTTCAGGGTGAATGCTAGCTTGCTACAAACACTCCGTCCTAACTGAAGGAGGAAATCTACAACTTCCAGGTAAATTCTATTTTCTTCCTTTGGTTTCTTCAAACAGCAACAACCAAAAAGACAGGTCACTGGTACATACTTGCACATGTCTTATAATACTTAAGGTATGTCTGACTGTCTGTGAAAAGCTCTTGCTGGAGGAACATGTGCAAGAGATTGTCTACCATGAGCTAAACAATCGTCATGCCTGCCCAAGGTCCAAGAATCTGATGAAGTTGGATCCAGTCCCCCACTGCCTTTAGATCACCAGTTAGATCACCATCCAAACCAACCAATCTTCCACATGCAGGTCACTAATATGAGGGAGAAGAGGTCAGCTAAACATTTAAACAATCGTAGTTTGTTCTGGGGAACGTTGAAAGTCAGCAGTGGTGCAGTTAGAAGGGGAAATAAAAGACTTCATAATAACGATAATACCAGCTTTCTCGACCTTTACTGAGTGACCAGCACTGTTCCTCGGTGCTTTCCTGTGGAATAACTTACTAAGTCCACATAACAACTCTGGAAGACAGTGTAGGACATTACCACCCCTTGTTGCAGATGAGAACACTGAGGCACTGAAAAGCTGAGCTAACCTTTTCAGCGTCTCACCCCCGTGACAGTGACAGCCAGCACTCAGACCCAGGCACTTTGCCTCCAGAGCCCTTCGCCTTGGCCACCATGCTCACGGGTAACTGAGAAAACTTCACTGAGCTTTGCATCGCTTCCTTGTTCAACCTCCAAGATTTCAAAAGGAAAAGAAGATTGAAAGGCAGGCCTACAAAACTCCACAAAGTAACTAATGAAATGAAGAAGAAGAAGAGGAAGAGTAAACAGGACCTTTGGAGAAGCAACGACGTTAGACGCAGAGAGGATGACGATGCGTTTGTTAAACACACACTAACTGGAAACTGTCTATTTAAAGACTAAGAAGGACCTATCGTCCAACAATTTAAGGCCTAAACTTTCCCTTTCCATGGCAGTCTCCACCCAAGAATACATTTCAAAGCTACCAATATAGTGTATACAGATGTGAATATGAAAAGCATACTTCAACATTAGTAGTAAAGAGATTATTTTTGAATTTTGTTTATGTTTTATACGGCACGTTCTTATTAGTAATTTTATACATATTAGTGTATATATGTCAATCCCAATCTCCCAATTCACCCCACCACCACGAACCCCTCTGCCACTTTCCCCGTGTTGGTGTCCATATGTTTGTTCTCTACGACTGTGGCTCTCTTTCTGCCCTGCAAACCGGCTCATCTGAACCATTTTTCTAGGTTCCACATGTATGCGTTAATATACGATATTTGTTTTCCTCTTTCTGACTTACTTCAAGTCGTAAAGAGATTCTGAATGAGTTAGCTCACATGGTTACTAATAAAAATGGGAAACAGTTATTAGCATGTTGTCATTAAACAAAGACAGGGTTTATAAAAGAGCCAGAAAAGAGAAGAGAGGAAACACACACACACACACACACACACACAGCATGAGAAAGGGGAGTTTTCCCTTTCCTTGAGGAACAGATAGCTGAAAGCCATCAAACACCTAGTCTGGACGGGTTAATCTAGTGAAGTACCGAACTAATCAGCTAAACGATTTGGGCTATGTGTGGATGCTCCAAAAATTCTTCAGAGTTTAGTGGTGAAATGAATGTGGCGGCTTTTCTTTGTGTACTACCTGCCAGTGTCCTCCCTTTGGCACCTCTGAGTGACTTAAGCCTAATGGAACTACTTTCCTCATCAGAACTTCTCAATTTCATATACCCTCCCCCCCTCCTTGACTCATACTGATTCTTAACAGAGCAAGGTTTGAGCACGAACACTTGCTTCTCTCTTTGACACAGTATTAAGAGTGGAATGTCAGCTTAGGGTAATGGTTGTGAGCAGCCTATAAGTAAGTAGTCAGATATCCGATACTGAAGGGAAGCCAAAAATCTGAGGACAACAAAAATATCCCAGTAACTACTTTGAACTTACTTTTCCTCCTAGCCCAGGACAAAGCAGAAGAAAAAGTATCAACATCACTTTAGCAATAACCAAGTGGCATTAAACTTTTAAACAATGAGGCATAATATGCATAAAGTACAAAGAGTGTACAGTCCCAAAACCATTAACAGTGTACACCAACGTGAATAACTGATGAAGCAACCTGAATAACTAAGGTATGGAAAATTACCAGACCACAAAAGGCTTCCTCATGACTCTAGCCATGCAAGAGCTCAGAGTAATCACACACATACCCCTCCCAACCTCTCTGCCTGTTACTTTCTCATAAATTGGATCACAGGGCATGCACTGGGTTTGGGGGGCTGGAGGGGTATGGTTCTGACTTCTTTCGCTCAACATTACGTCTATAAAATGTAACCCTATTTTTCACGCAGTTCTTTGTCTCTGTGTGTATTCCTTGTAAGAATATAACTCTACATACTGTGGGACATTTCAGTTGTTTCCAGTTGAGGATATTCTGAAATGGTACGAACATTTTTTTATGACTTTTGGTGGACATACACATTTTTCTAGGGCACCCCATTCCAGCAGAATAATGCCAGTGTTGACTATAAAAATACTACTTTTGTGGGGTTCCCTGGTTGCGCATTGGATAAGACTCCGCCTGCCAAGGCAGGGGACACGGGGTCGAGCCCTGGTCCGGGAAGATCCCACATGTTGTGGAGCAACTAAGCCCGTGCACCACAACTACTGAGCCTACGCTCTAGAGCCCGTGAGTCACAACTACTGAGCCCTCATGCCACAACTACTGACGCCTGCGTGCCGAGAGCCCACGCTCCGCAACAAGAGAAACCACCACAATGAAGAGTAGGCCCCAATCACTGCAACTAGAGAAAGCCCTCGCCCAGCAACGAAGACCCAACACAGCCAAATCAAATAAGCAAAATAAATGTAAAAAATGTATAGATATAAAAATATATAAAAGTTGGGGGGGGTTGTTTTTTGTTTTTTTCCAGCAAAAAAGGGTGTATTCAGGAATAGCGGAAGAATTGCAATTCAGGACAAGCAAGCTATAGCAAAAGCCGTAGGCAAGTCCCACAAACAAAGGACAGGAAGGAACCTTGCTTTACAGAGAAAGAGGAGGAAGCTGAGGGAGCTTGTTTTGAACCCAAGTCCATTGGAGAAAAGTGAAAGCTCAGGGTGATGACGGTCTCTCAGTGCCAAGTGGCTGATTTCTTGCAGGAGATGCAACGTACATGTTTTTCTGTTGGGGCCTGTAGTCGATGATTCTTTCCTATTGATGCTTCTTCTGTTTGGGTCTGTAATGGACGATACTTCCTGTCTTTGAACTTGAGCGGTACCCCATGAGAGCTCCCACTTCTGGCCTCCCGACTTCATTTTAGTGACGTTTCCCTTTATTAGTTTTCAAACCTGTCACAAGGAGTTTTGAATTTTCTAGTTTAATCTATTTTAATGTTTTAGGAGACCTACTACACCAAAGTATTATCATTACAACCCGTGGCCCTAGCAACTTTCAAGTGGTCAGTGGCTACATGTGGCTCGTGCCTATCATATTGGAGAGCACAGGTCAAAGGTATAGCACAGCTAAAAGTACGGTTTCTGGCCCACAGCATATAACTGTGTATGTATGACCCTCAGTGGATGCTGCCAAATTTTTTTCCAACCTGTTGAACCTTTTTAATACCCTTTCCAGAAATGAATAAGAATTTCCAGTGCTCTCCATCCTGTCAACATTTGGTTTTGTTTGTCCTTTTTTCTTAAAAGTAAGCTTTATTGAGGTGTAATTTACATAGTAAAATCTGCCAACATTAGATTATTCTACATTCTTTTCAATGATATCATTTCTTTGCAAAGCTGGATTTTGGTGCTTGCTGTGATAAAAAGCAAGTGCCATGCAAAAAATGAACGCGTAACAAGAAGCACGGAGGCGCTTTGAGAAGGTTTCAGAAGCTGTGCAGTGCGCAGCATTAAGGTGATGATTCCGACGTGTCAGAGCAGTGAAAACACAAGCCACTCTACTGCACTTTTGTCAAGGGAACACATAAGAATAGCCACAGCACCAGCCACAAACCTACAAAATATAGAAATATATGTGAACCCAGAAAACTACAGCATTCCCCAACGAAAGCCCTGTTGTCAGCCAACCTATCAGGCAATTAGGGCAAACGGGAAGGACAAAGACAGAGAGAATGTGCAGGCAACCAAAGATGATTCGTTAATTAAATCGATTTAATGTTAGTCAAAGGATTAAAGTTAACTCTGGATCTTGAACTTGTAATTCAAGCTGACACGTGTTGGAACATGAGAATGTTGGAATCATATATTGGTATATATGAATCCACATATTAGATGACACCTAAAAATATTTACCAAAAATTGTAAGTGGAATAATGGAGTCGTCTGGTTTCTGGAACTACAAGTATTCATTCCTCTTTAAAGATATTAGTATATTTGATGTACTTGACTAGTATATTTAATACACTTCAACACATAAATTTAAATGTTTAGACGTTGAAATCTTACTGGATGTGTTTGCTTATTTAACCGGTACAACCAGTATAGGAAATTGAGGAAGTCCAACTTAACTCAGATGTTCAAGCCAAAATAAAGCCAAGACTTACATACCAGAATACGATACCACCATTATTTTCTACATTATAAGATAATCTGAAAAAATATATATAGTCATTTTTAGACCGAAATTATTAAACCAGTGTAAGTTTTCTGAGTAACCTCGATAAAAACACACCACATGACATAAACATTTTAAACGTCATGATATATAAAATGTATAAATTATTTAAATTGCTTAAAAGTATTAAGGGTCATCTTTGTAATCAATTTCATTTCATTTCTCACTGTTGTTCCAAGTAATCAAGACCATTAATTTAATCTACAGCTAAATCGGTTATTGTTCCTTGTCACCAATTCAATAACAAAATGTTTCCTTATATAAATACCACATTGAAAGCATAAGTCGTAAGGCATTTTTCCCAGAAATTCTTAAGTTTCTTATTTTAAATTTATATAAGTGATTATTACTTTCCCGAAATTAATTGGGGGATTCGTTTTTAATTAATTTAAATTTTTAGAGGCCTAATTTGTCTATTCTCTCCCAAGGAAGAGAAAGTATATTGTTTTGTTTCTGAGAAAATATATTTAAAGGGAAAAAAATTCATCAAACTAGTGAGCATTATTTAAGGTGAAAGCAGAGGCAACGACATGTGTTACCAGCAATTGACAGTGAGGGAAAGAAAATGAAATACGTGAGACACATTAGGTCCTTGAAGGAAGCTCATTAATGAAAATCGGAGTACTTCTGTGATATGCTATTGAGTCTCCAGGGTATGTATCTGTGCATGAAGTCATTGCTCCTCATCCATCTGTATTAAGGACCGAACTGACTTACAGTTCTGGAAGGTTTAAATCTTGACTTGTAGGGCTGTCACAAGTGCTCACGTTGCTGACTTTGCTGCTTGTTTCTAATGATATAAATGTCTTTCCTCTGCTTTCTGTAGTCTGATTTAAGCAATCCCTAGAGGATATTTGTTTGCATTTTTTCAGTTATTCAGAAACTTGAGTATACCAATGAAGGAAAGCTGCCTATTCCATGCTAAAAATTCAATATTCTTCCTGTAATAACCCCTTATTAATGTTGAGTTCCTTATGAGGGAACCATTGCATATTAAGATCATCCTTATTGTAGCTACTACACTTTTGCACTTATTGACAAGGATTGACTGGGCCCACGTGGTTTTTCACCAAATAGCGGAAAGACAAGAGCTGGACAGCTTCTCACTGCTGCGGTGTCACAGACCAGGAAATAGCAGAATCCTCAGGACAAGCATCAGAGAAAAAAGACTCATGGTCCGGAGTAGCTGTCATCTTCTACCTAACAGGGAATAGATCCCTGTCAACCGCCACCCAACAGGGATTATCCCCAGAAGTTCACTTCCTAAAATTAAAACCACAATCCCACACTGAGAGGAGAAATTAGTGATGCACAAATGAGAGAGAGAGAGAGAGAGAGAGAGAGAGAGAGAGAGAGAAAATCCTTGTCCAGTAACCACACAACATGAAAAAGCCAAAATGCTCAATTTCTGCACATGAGATTTAACAGAACAGAGCAAACATGAGCTGATAACTCTAAGGGTCCAGGTCTGAAGCAGGAACCTGTGGGGGGCGGGCAGGATTCTGTTGGCTCCCACGGTGTGTCTTAGATGGGCTAATTTTTATAGTCACAGCCAAATAACAAACAAACAAACAAACAAAAAACTGTCAAGGAATAACATAGGAACACTTATTCCCATGCTAATTCCCCACTTTATAGGAGGAAGGACAGGCATTAGATTGTTGTCATCAAATTAAAAGTATAACCAAACTTTATAAATGAAAGAGAAAAGGGGAGAAGGAAAAAACCTCTGGGATCAGCGAGGTTCTTCTCTTTGGATAAGTTGCTTGGCAGGACGTTATCAAAGAGGTCATTCTGGGCAGTCTTCTCTGGACCCTGTTGACTTAGGTCAGCAGAGAAAACAATGACAGTTATTGGAGGATTTTAAAAATATTGAATGTTTAGCTTTCAGACATATGCAATGGAATATCTCTGTGTAATGCCCACAGCGTCCCTCTGCTGTCCTTCCCCTTAGTTATGTCGGGAGGGCACTGCTCCCTTTATTAGTTAGACTATCATAGAGAGATGTACAGAAAGGTTGCTGTGTTGGCAAGTAAATGAAGAAAGGGACATTGAAAGACTGGAAAATAAAATGGAATAGGATTCCGTCCCACTTCTGTGGAAGGAAAATTTGAAGGATTTACCAACATTAGAAGCATAGAAACACTAAAGGTAGCACTTGCACTTCTAGTTCTCTGCGCTATGGAAACACCTGCACGAGTGGTCAGAGGTGTGCGTCCAATAATGATGGTTGCAGCATATTCGTCATCGTGAAACCATGAAACCAAATAATACACAACCATGGAAGAAATGCCTTTATCAAAAATAATGCAGAGGAGAATTATGATGATGAGTTCACTGATAACATCATTCCCAGAACAATTACTAACGTTCACAGGTGAAAAGTTTGACACACATAAAATAGGACTTTCTTGTCCAAGTGTATAGCTTTGGCAGAATAAAGACTTTATCCCACCAGACCATGGATTCCTCGGTCTTTTTCAGGAGGCCTTAAGTTAGGCAAGTATAGAGTCCAATAGAGACGACAGACAATAGAGCTGGGAAGGGGAGTGTGGCCCAAGACTGGCAGCAGTCGTGAGGTGGATAGGACCCCTGAACGCAGTTCGGTAAACTCTGTGGGAGCAGATATCCAGGTAATAATCAGCATGGAACACCGGGAACGGTAATCAACACGGAAAACGCTGAATGGGTTCTAAAACCTCTCCCACCGTCCCTGGGTGGGCTCGAACCACCAACCTTTCGATTAACAGCCGAACGCGCTAACCCATTGCGCCACAGAGACAGCGACACGTGACTCTCCTGGACTCTCTGTGGAGAAGACACTTACTAATTCCCAGGATGTGCCGCCTTTCTCGCAGGAAAATGGTACCAGTTCCAAAGCCTCGGAAAAACGGAAGGTTTAGAGCAGTTAATCACACTGGATCTGAGACTGGGTCAAGGTCGGGAAAAGACAACACTAAGCACTATTATCATAGGGCAGCCACCCATGCAGACAATTCTGACAAGCACTTGAGAATATTCCCCCTCCCTTTGACGCATTTCCCATCTGGTCCTCTCATCCTCCCACTCACTACAGGAAGGATTCGTCCCCTCTGTGTCCTGTCAGAACCCTTTACGCATCCTGCAGGGCACACAGATCCAGGCAACAGCCAAGGGGCAGCTGCACTTCCCTGAAGGGCCTTTCCCGAGGTAGGCGGTTCCAGCGCTCGGGCTGACCCAAGACCCCACTGCCCGCCAAGGCAACCGGAAGGAGACCGGAGGGCAGCCGGCCCGGGGGGATTCCTACTAGCACAGAACGTGCCTGGCCTGCACTTCGCGGGGAGCTGAATAAAACTCCTCCTGAAGCTTCTCTACAGCCTGAAGAGAACGGATTTCAGGGTCCTGAAAGGGCAAGGGCGCCTCCTCGCGAGGACAAAGGCTTCCCCTGGTCTTGGAGGACAAGTCCCGCAGAAGTTGGCTTTGAGAGACACGCCAAACGAAAGGAGCACTCTTGAGTGGAGACGTCTGCAAGGAACTCTCAAGTGGTGTCGCCATTCTTCTATACGGAGAGAGAGTGAGAAACCCAACGTGGGAAAATGTTTACTGTGCACTTACGTATAGAATATACGCTGTTATGACTCTTGCAAATTTTTTGTACGTTTCAAAGGGTTTTGGTTTTGGTTTTTAATGAATTTTTGGAACTCGGGTCCCCGATGCCCTTGGGATGAAAACTCTGTAAATAAGTCTTCGGGTTTGTAACACGCAGGGAGAAAAGAGCCGAGGCGAGAGCTGGCCAGCCCAGGCTGTTCATTACATCTCACCTCCTCCAGCCTGCGCGATGTCAAGGACCCTGAGGCCAGAACTCCCCGGTATTTGTGGACTCAGTGCAGAAGCTCTTCTGCATCTGAACCTTGAAGTGAAACACAGCTCTGGGCGGGGCGGGAAGAGGAAGACTCCTGCCAGTGGAGACGCTGAGGCGGGGAAAAAAGGGGAAAAAAAAAGAAAAAAGAAAAGAAAGGCTTCCCTGACCGGGAATCGAACCCGGGCCGCAGCGGTGAAAGCGCCGAATCCTAGCCACTAGACCACCAGGGAACCATTGAGGAGCCCCGACCTAGCGTCTCCGGATGAAAATCGTAAAAGTAAAGATTACACTTCAGAGACCCGGAGAGCAGGCGCGGAGATTTCCCAGAAGCCCAGGGCTGAATGCAGCTGTGCAAGGCTCCCAGCCCTTGCCCGGCTGCTCATCACCCTTCACCTCTCCAGTCTTGGGCGACGCTTTGGGCTCTGAGACAGGACACAAGGTCCGTCCTGGTCTAACTTCAGCGCTGTGTGCTGCCGAGCCAAGGTCATGCTCTCTTTCTGAACCTCGGTTTTCTCTTGAGTCCGGTGCCAACTGGGATGTCAGCAGGTGATGGGCGGATCCGTCCGCTTCCTGCTGTCTGCCCTGGCTCTGGGGGCTCTCCTGGTTAACGGCACCGGTACGGGCTCCTGCCCCTCCGCGACCAGCTCAATTCGTGGAGCCTGACGTTGTTCATTTCCGTGTCTTTGGCTCGAGTCCCCGGTGCACAGTTGGGCTCGGTCTCTTTTGTTCCGTCACGCACAGCAAACTGTTGCGTGAGTGGGCCGAGGTGGGGGAAAGCCAAGTGTGAGGGGATGAAGTTGTGTGAAGCCAAGCCAGGGACGAACTCCTTGGTGTCCAGAGACATAACTCGCGTGAACATGTGCAGGAGATTTCGGCTCCCGCTTAGGAGGTGAGGGGATTTCCGGATGTAAAAAGGACCCGAAGTCAGCCTTGTCCTTTGCGCACTTGGCTCAGCTGGCTGTGGCCTGGACTCCGCAGTGACTCAGAGCGGAGAAAGGAGGGCTGCCTCCTAGTGCTGCGCAGGCTCTCAGGCAGCAACGGAACTCCTGCCCTGTACCTTGGGGATGGAAAATGCAGCTGCGCCCGCTGCCTCACCCCCTGCCTTTCGCCCGTTTTGGTTGTTTGAATGCGAAGGTAAAAAGCGCAGGAAGGCAGAACGCTTGTTTCCGCCCGGTTTCGAACCGGGGACCTTTCGCGTGTGAGGCGAACGTGATAACCGCTACACTACGGAAACACGGCGGGTGCGACAGCTTGGTGACACATTCCTGAAATCCGTAGGTCCTGCCACCGCTATCCTTGAAAAAGTCGCCAACTTTTGAAACTGAAGAATGAACCTTGAAGCCCCAAGATCTCTCAGGCAAGGAGACTGCGGCTTCCGAGAGGCCCTGGTTTTAGGGTTCCGAGCCTGCCCCGAACGGAGGACCCCCGAGCCTCCCACAGTCGGCCTTTGGGCTCCCACACCGACCGCAGAGTCCTCGGATCCACAGCTATGCCCCCGACTGCAGGGGTCGCCCCTGCTGACTCCTCCGCTCCCAGAAGCCGCGGGAGCCGGGGATTCGTGCAAGTGCCCTTTGGGCCTAAGGGGAAAAGGGAGAGAATTAGGTTCATGCCAGTGAGCTTCTCTCTCTCTGGAGCTGATCCTGTGGGTCCTAGCTGCATTCCTCCAAAGGCTTCAAACAGAATTCCTTTAATCCACACTTGACTTAGTCGTTTTCAGGGTGAATGCTAGCTTGCTACAAACACTCCGTCCTAACTGAAGGAGGAAATCTACAACTTCCAGGTAAATTCTATTTTCTTCCTTTGGTTTCTTCAAACAGCAACAACCAAAAAGACAGGTCACTGGTACATACTTGCACATGTCTTATAATACTTAAGGTATGTCTGACTGTCTGTGAAAAGCTCTTGCTGGAGGAACATGTGCAAGAGATTGTCTACCATGAGCTAAACAATCGTCATGCCTGCCCAAGGTCCAAGAATCTGATGAAGTTGGATCCAGTCCCCCACTGCCTTTAGATCACCAGTTAGATCACCATCCAAACCAACCAATCTTCCACATGCAGGTCACTAATATGAGGGAGAAGAGGTCAGCTAAACATTTAAACAATCGTAGTTTGTTCTGGGGAACGTTGAAAGTCAGCAGTGGTGCAGTTAGAAGGGGAAATAAAAGACTTCATAATAACGATAATACCAGCTTTCTCGACCTTTACTGAGTGACCAGCACTGTTCCTCGGTGCTTTCCTGTGGAATAACTTACTAAGTCCACATAACAACTCTGGAAGACAGTGTAGGACATTACCACCCCTTGTTGCAGATGAGAACACTGAGGCACTGAAAAGCTGAGCTAACCTTTTCAGCGTCTCACCCCCGTGACAGTGACAGCCAGCACTCAGACCCAGGCACTTTGCCTCCAGAGCCCTTCGCCTTGGCCACCATGCTCACGGGTAACTGAGAAAACTTCACTGAGCTTTGCATCGCTTCCTTGTTCAACCTCCAAGATTTCAAAAGGAAAAGAAGATTGAAAGGCAGGCCTACAAAACTCCACAAAGTAACTAATGAAATGAAGAAGAAGAAGAGGAAGAGTAAACAGGACCTTTGGAGAAGCAACGACGTTAGACGCAGAGAGGATGACGATGCGTTTGTTAAACACACACTAACTGGAAACTGTCTATTTAAAGACTAAGAAGGACCTATCGTCCAACAATTTAAGGCCTAAACTTTCCCTTTCCATGGCAGTCTCCACCCAAGAATACATTTCAAAGCTACCAATATAGTGTATACAGATGTGAATATGAAAAGCATACTTCAACATTAGTAGTAAAGAGATTATTTTTGAATTTTGTTTATGTTTTATACGGCACGTTCTTATTAGTAATTTTATACATATTAGTGTATATATGTCAATCCCAATCTCCCAATTCACCCCACCACCACGAACCCCTCTGCCACTTTCCCCGTGTTGGTGTCCATATGTTTGTTCTCTACGACTGTGGCTCTCTTTCTGCCCTGCAAACCGGCTCATCTGAACCATTTTTCTAGGTTCCACATGTATGCGTTAATATACGATATTTGTTTTCCTCTTTCTGACTTACTTCAAGTCGTAAAGAGATTCTGAATGAGTTAGCTCACATGGTTACTAATAAAAATGGGAAACAGTTATTAGCATGTTGTCATTAAACAAAGACAGGGTTTATAAAAGAGCCAGAAAAGAGAAGAGAGGAAACACACACACACACACACACACACACACACACACACACACACAGCATGAGAAAGGGGAGTTTTCCCTTTCCTTGAGGAACAGATAGCTGAAAGCCATCAAACACCTAGTCTGGACGGGTTAATCTAGTGAAGTACCGAACTAATCAGCTAAACGATTTGGGCTATGTGTGGATGCTCCAAAAATTCTTCAGAGTTTAGTGGTGAAATGAATGTGGCGGCTTTTCTTTGTGTACTACCTGCCAGTGTCCTCCCTTTGGCACCTCTGAGTGACTTAAGCCTAATGGAACTACTTTCCTCATCAGAACTTCTCAATTTCATATACCCTCCCCCCCTCCTTGACTCATACTGATTCTTAACAGAGCAAGGTTTGAGCACGAACACTTGCTTCTCTCTTTGACACAGTATTAAGAGTGGAATGTCAGCTTAGGGTAATGGTTGTGAGCAGCCTATAAGTAAGTAGTCAGATATCCGATACTGAAGGGAAGCCAAAAATCTGAGGACAACAAAAATATCCCAGTAACTACTTTGAACTTACTTTTCCTCCTAGCCCAGGACAAAGCAGAAGAAAAAGTATCAACATCACTTTAGCAATAACCAAGTGGCATTAAACTTTTAAACAATGAGGCATAATATGCATAAAGTACAAAGAGTGTACAGTCCCAAAACCATTAACAGTGTACACCAACGTGAATAACTGATGAAGCAACCTGAATAACTAAGGTATGGAAAATTACCAGACCACAAAAGGCTTCCTCATGACTCTAGCCATGCAAGAGCTCAGAGTAATCACACACATACCCCTCCCAACCTCTCTGCCTGTTACTTTCTCATAAATTGGATCACAGGGCATGCACTGGGTTTGGGGGGCTGGAGGGGTATGGTTCTGACTTCTTTCGCTCAACATTACGTCTATAAAATGTAACCCTATTTTTCACGCAGTTCTTTGTCTCTGTGTGTATTCCTTGTAAGAATATAACTCTACATACTGTGGGACATTTCAGTTGTTTCCAGTTGAGGATATTCTGAAATGGTACGAACATTTTTTTATGACTTTTGGTGGACATACACATTTTTCTAGGGCACCCCATTCCAGCAGAATAATGCCAGTGTTGACTATAAAAATACTACTTTTGTGGGGTTCCCTGGTTGCGCATTGGATAAGACTCCGCCTGCCAAGGCAGGGGACACGGGGTCGAGCCCTGGTCCGGGAAGATCCCACATGTTGTGGAGCAACTAAGCCCGTGCACCACAACTACTGAGCCTACGCTCTAGAGCCCGTGAGTCACAACTACTGAGCCCTCATGCCACAACTACTGACGCCTGCGTGCCGAGAGCCCACGCTCCGCAACAAGAGAAACCACCACAATGAAGAGTAGGCCCCAATCACTGCAACTAGAGAAAGCCCTCGCCCAGCAACGAAGACCCAACACAGCCAAATCAAATAAGCAAAATAAATGTAAAAAATGTATAGATATAAAAATATATAAAAGTTGGGGGGGGTTGTTTTTTGTTTTTTTCCAGCAAAAAAGGGTGTATTCAGGAATAGCGGAAGAATTGCAATTCAGGACAAGCAAGCTATAGCAAAAGCCGTAGGCAAGTCCCACAAACAAAGGACAGGAAGGAACCTTGCTTTACAGAGAAAGAGGAGGAAGCTGAGGGAGCTTGTTTTGAACCCAAGTCCATTGGAGAAAAGTGAAAGCTCAGGGTGATGACGGTCTCTCAGTGCCAAGTGGCTGATTTCTTGCAGGAGATGCAACGTACATGTTTTTCTGTTGGGGCCTGTAGTCGATGATTCTTTCCTATTGATGCTTCTTCTGTTTGGGTCTGTAATGGACGATACTTCCTGTCTTTGAACTTGAGCGGTACCCCATGAGAGCTCCCACTTCTGGCCTCCCGACTTCATTTTAGTGACGTTTCCCTTTATTAGTTTTCAAACCTGTCACAAGGAGTTTTGAATTTTCTAGTTTAATCTATTTTAATGTTTTAGGAGACCTACTACACCAAAGTATTATCATTACAACCCGTGGCCCTAGCAACTTTCAAGTGGTCAGTGGCTACATGTGGCTCGTGCCTATCATATTGGAGAGCACAGGTCAAAGGTATAGCACAGCTAAAAGTACGGTTTCTGGCCCACAGCATATAACTGTGTATGTATGACCCTCAGTGGATGCTGCCAAATTTTTTTCCAACCTGTTGAACCTTTTTAATACCCTTTCCAGAAATGAATAAGAATTTCCAGTGCTCTCCATCCTGTCAACATTTGGTTTTGTTTGTCCTTTTTTCTTAAAAGTAAGCTTTATTGAGGTGTAATTTACATAGTAAAATCTGCCAACATTAGATTATTCTACATTCTTTTCAATGATATCATTTCTTTGCAAAGCTGGATTTTGGTGCTTGCTGTGATAAAAAGCAAGTGCCATGCAAAAAATGAACGCGTAACAAGAAGCACGGAGGCGCTTTGAGAAGGTTTCAGAAGCTGTGCAGTGCGCAGCATTAAGGTGATGATTCCGACGTGTCAGAGCAGTGAAAACACAAGCCACTCTACTGCACTTTTGTCAAGGGAACACATAAGAATAGCCACAGCACCAGCCACAAACCTACAAAATATAGAAATATATGTGAACCCAGAAAACTACAGCATTCCCCAACGAAAGCCCTGTTGTCAGCCAACCTATCAGGCAATTAGGGCAAACGGGAAGGACAAAGACAGAGAGAATGTGCAGGCAACCAAAGATGATTCGTTAATTAAATCGATTTAATGTTAGTCAAAGGATTAAAGTTAACTCTGGATCTTGAACTTGTAATTCAAGCTGACACGTGTTGGAACATGAGAATGTTGGAATCATATATTGGTATATATGAATCCACATATTAGATGACACCTAAAAATATTTACCAAAAATTGTAAGTGGAATAATGGAGTCGTCTGGTTTCTGGAACTACAAGTATTCATTCCTCTTTAAAGATATTAGTATATTTGATGTACTTGACTAGTATATTTAATACACTTCAACACATAAATTTAAATGTTTAGACGTTGAAATCTTACTGGATGTGTTTGCTTATTTAACCGGTACAACCAGTATAGGAAATTGAGGAAGTCCAACTTAACTCAGATGTTCAAGCCAAAATAAAGCCAAGACTTACATACCAGAATACGATACCACCATTATTTTCTACATTATAAGATAATCTGAAAAAATATATATAGTCATTTTTAGACCGAAATTATTAAACCAGTGTAAGTTTTCTGAGTAACCTCGATAAAAACACACCACATGACATAAACATTTTAAACGTCATGATATATAAAATGTATAAATTATTTAAATTGCTTAAAAGTATTAAGGGTCATCTTTGTAATCAATTTCATTTCATTTCTCACTGTTGTTCCAAGTAATCAAGACCATTAATTTAATCTACAGCTAAATCGGTTATTGTTCCTTGTCACCAATTCAATAACAAAATGTTTCCTTATATAAATACCACATTGAAAGCATAAGTCGTAAGGCATTTTTCCCAGAAATTCTTAAGTTTCTTATTTTAAATTTATATAAGTGATTATTACTTTCCCGAAATTAATTGGGGGATTCGTTTTTAATTAATTTAAATTTTTAGAGGCCTAATTTGTCTATTCTCTCCCAAGGAAGAGAAAGTATATTGTTTTGTTTCTGAGAAAATATATTTAAAGGGAAAAAAATTCATCAAACTAGTGAGCATTATTTAAGGTGAAAGCAGAGGCAACGACATGTGTTACCAGCAATTGACAGTGAGGGAAAGAAAATGAAATACGTGAGACACATTAGGTCCTTGAAGGAAGCTCATTAATGAAAATCGGAGTACTTCTGTGATATGCTATTGAGTCTCCAGGGTATGTATCTGTGCATGAAGTCATTGCTCCTCATCCATCTGTATTAAGGACCGAACTGACTTACAGTTCTGGAAGGTTTAAATCTTGACTTGTAGGGCTGTCACAAGTGCTCACGTTGCTGACTTTGCTGCTTGTTTCTAATGATATAAATGTCTTTCCTCTGCTTTCTGTAGTCTGATTTAAGCAATCCCTAGAGGACATTTGTTTGCATTTTTTCAGTTATTCAGAAACTTGAGTATACCAATGAAGGAAAGCTGCCTATTCCATGCTAAAAATTCAATATTCTTCCTGTAATAACCCCTTATTAATGTTGAGTTCCTTATGAGGGAACCATTGCATATTAAGATCATCCTTATTGTAGCTACTACACTTTTGCACTTATTGACAAGGATTGACTGGGCCCACGTGGTTTTTCACCAAATAGCGGAAAGACAAGAGCTGGACAGCTTCTCACTGCTGCGGTGTCACAGACCAGGAAATAGCAGAATCCTCAGGACAAGCATCAGAGAAAAAAGACTCATGGTCCGGAGTAGCTGTCATCTTCTACCTAACAGGGAATAGATCCCTGTCAACCGCCACCCAACAGGGATTATCCCCAGAAGTTCACTTCCTAAAATTAAAACCACAATCCCACACTGAGAGGAGAAATTAGTGATGCACAAATGAGAGAGAGAGAGAGAGAGAGAGAGAGAGAGAGAGAGAGAAAATCCTTGTCCAGTAACCACACAACATGAAAAAGCCAAAATGCTCAATTTCTGCACATGAGATTTAACAGAACAGAGCAAACATGAGCTGATAACTCTAAGGGTCCAGGTCTGAAGCAGGAACCTGTGGGGGGCGGGCAGGATTCTGTTGGCTCCCACGGTGTGTCTTAGATGGGCTAATTTTTATAGTCACAGCCAAATAACAAACAAACAAACAAACAAAAAACTGTCAAGGAATAACATAGGAACACTTATTCCCATGCTAATTCCCCACTTTATAGGAGGAAGGACAGGCATTAGATTGTTGTCATCAAATTAAAAGTATAACCAAACTTTATAAATGAAAGAGAAAAGGGGAGAAGGAAAAAACCTCTGGGATCAGCGAGGTTCTTCTCTTTGGATAAGTTGCTTGGCAGGACGTTATCAAAGAGGTCATTCTGGGCAGTCTTCTCTGGACCCTGTTGACTTAGGTCAGCAGAGAAAACAATGACAGTTATTGGAGGATTTTAAAAATATTGAATGTTTAGCTTTCAGACATATGCAATGGAATATCTCTGTGTAATGCCCACAGCGTCCCTCTGCTGTCCTTCCCCTTAGTTATGTCGGGAGGGCACTGCTCCCTTTATTAGTTAGACTATCATAGAGAGATGTACAGAAAGGTTGCTGTGTTGGCAAGTAAATGAAGAAAGGGACATTGAAAGACTGGAAAATAAAATGGAATAGGATTCCGTCCCACTTCTGTGGAAGGAAAATTTGAAGGATTTACCAACATTAGAAGCATAGAAACACTAAAGGTAGCACTTGCACTTCTAGTTCTCTGCGCTATGGAAACACCTGCACGAGTGGTCAGAGGTGTGCGTCCAATAATGATGGTTGCAGCATATTCGTCATCGTGAAACCATGAAACCAAATAATACACAACCATGGAAGAAATGCCTTTATCAAAAATAATGCAGAGGAGAATTATGATGATGAGTTCACTGATAACATCATTCCCAGAACAATTACTAACGTTCACAGGTGAAAAGTTTGACACACATAAAATAGGACTTTCTTGTCCAAGTGTATAGCTTTGGCAGAATAAAGACTTTATCCCACCAGACCATGGATTCCTCGGTCTTTTTCAGGAGGCCTTAAGTTAGGCAAGTATAGAGTCCAATAGAGACGACAGACAATAGAGCTGGGAAGGGGAGTGTGGCCCAAGACTGGCAGCAGTCGTGAGGTGGATAGGACCCCTGAACGCAGTTCGGTAAACTCTGTGGGAGCAGATATCCAGGTAATAATCAGCATGGAACACCGGGAACGGTAATCAACACGGAAAACGCTGAATGGGTTCTAAAACCTCTCCCACCGTCCCTGGGTGGGCTCGAACCACCAACCTTTCGATTAACAGCCGAACGCGCTAACCCATTGCGCCACAGAGACAGCGACACGTGACTCTCCTGGACTCTCTGTGGAGAAGACACTTACTAATTCCCAGGATGTGCCGCCTTTCTCGCAGGAAAATGGTACCAGTTCCAAAGCCTCGGAAAAACGGAAGGTTTAGAGCAGTTAATCACACTGGATCTGAGACTGGGTCAAGGTCGGGAAAAGACAACACTAAGCACTATTATCATAGGGCAGCCACCCATGCAGACAATTCTGACAAGCACTTGAGAATATTCCCCCTCCCTTTGACGCATTTCCCATCTGGTCCTCTCATCCTCCCACTCACTACAGGAAGGATTCGTCCCCTCTGTGTCCTGTCAGAACCCTTTACGCATCCTGCAGGGCACACAGATCCAGGCAACAGCCAAGGGGCAGCTGCACTTCCCTGAAGGGCCTTTCCCGAGGTAGGCGGTTCCAGCGCTCGGGCTGACCCAAGACCCCACTGCCCGCCAAGGCAACCGGAAGGAGACCGGAGGGCAGCCGGCCCGGGGGGATTCCTACTAGCACAGAACGTGCCTGGCCTGCACTTCGCGGGGAGCTGAATAAAACTCCTCCTGAAGCTTCTCTACAGCCTGAAGAGAACGGATTTCAGGGTCCTGAAAGGGCAAGGGCGCCTCCTCGCGAGGACAAAGGCTTCCCCTGGTCTTGGAGGACAAGTCCCGCAGAAGTTGGCTTTGAGAGACACGCCAAACGAAAGGAGCACTCTTGAGTGGAGACGTCTGCAAGGAACTCTCAAGTGGTGTCGCCATTCTTCTATACGGAGAGAGAGTGAGAAACCCAACGTGGGAAAATGTTTACTGTGCACTTACGTATAGAATATACGCTGTTATGACTCTTGCAAATTTTTTGTACGTTTCAAAGGGTTTTGGTTTTGGTTTTTAATGAATTTTTGGAACTCGGGTCCCCGATGCCCTTGGGATGAAAACTCTGTAAATAAGTCTTCGGGTTTGTAACACGCAGGGAGAAAAGAGCCGAGGCGAGAGCTGGCCAGCCCAGGCTGTTCATTACATCTCACCTCCTCCAGCCTGCGCGATGTCAAGGACCCTGAGGCCAGAACTCCCCGGTATTTGTGGACTCAGTGCAGAAGCTCTTCTGCATCTGAACCTTGAAGTGAAACACAGCTCTGGGCGGGGCGGGAAGAGGAAGACTCCTGCCAGTGGAGACGCTGAGGCGGGGAAAAAAGGGGAAAAAAAAAGAAAAAAGAAAAGAAAGGCTTCCCTGACCGGGAATCGAACCCGGGCCGCAGCGGTGAAAGCGCCGAATCCTAGCCACTAGACCACCAGGGAACCATTGAGGAGCCCCGACCTAGCGTCTCCGGATGAAAATCGTAAAAGTAAAGATTACACTTCAGAGACCCGGAGAGCAGGCGCGGAGATTTCCCAGAAGCCCAGGGCTGAATGCAGCTGTGCAAGGCTCCCAGCCCTTGCCCGGCTGCTCATCACCCTTCACCTCTCCAGTCTTGGGCGACGCTTTGGGCTCTGAGACAGGACACAAGGTCCGTCCTGGTCTAACTTCAGCGCTGTGTGCTGCCGAGCCAAGGTCATGCTCTCTTTCTGAACCTCGGTTTTCTCTTGAGTCCGGTGCCAACTGGGATGTCAGCAGGTGATGGGCGGATCCGTCCGCTTCCTGCTGTCTGCCCTGGCTCTGGGGGCTCTCCTGGTTAACGGCACCGGTACGGGCTCCTGCCCCTCCGCGACCAGCTCAATTCGTGGAGCCTGACGTTGTTCATTTCCGTGTCTTTGGCTCGAGTCCCCGGTGCACAGTTGGGCTCGGTCTCTTTTGTTCCGTCACGCACAGCAAACTGTTGCGTGAGTGGGCCGAGGTGGGGGAAAGCCAAGTGTGAGGGGATGAAGTTGTGTGAAGCCAAGCCAGGGACGAACTCCTTGGTGTCCAGAGACATAACTCGCGTGAACATGTGCAGGAGATTTCGGCTCCCGCTTAGGAGGTGAGGGGATTTCCGGATGTAAAAAGGACCCGAAGTCAGCCTTGTCCTTTGCGCACTTGGCTCAGCTGGCTGTGGCCTGGACTCCGCAGTGACTCAGAGCGGAGAAAGGAGGGCTGCCTCCTAGTGCTGCGCAGGCTCTCAGGCAGCAACGGAACTCCTGCCCTGTACCTTGGGGATGGAAAATGCAGCTGCGCCCGCTGCCTCACCCCCTGCCTTTCGCCCGTTTTGGTTGTTTGAATGCGAAGGTAAAAAGCGCAGGAAGGCAGAACGCTTGTTTCCGCCCGGTTTCGAACCGGGGACCTTTCGCGTGTGAGGCGAACGTGATAACCGCTACACTACGGAAACACGGCGGGTGCGACAGCTTGGTGACACATTCCTGAAATCCGTAGGTCCTGCCACCGCTATCCTTGAAAAAGTCGCCAACTTTTGAAACTGAAGAATGAACCTTGAAGCCCCAAGATCTCTCAGGCAAGGAGACTGCGGCTTCCGAGAGGCCCTGGTTTTAGGGTTCCGAGCCTGCCCCGAACGGAGGACCCCCGAGCCTCCCACAGTCGGCCTTTGGGCTCCCACACCGACCGCAGAGTCCTCGGATCCACAGCTATGCCCCCGACTGCAGGGGTCGCCCCTGCTGACTCCTCCGCTCCCAGAAGCCGCGGGAGCCGGGGATTCGTGCAAGTGCCCTTTGGGCCTAAGGGGAAAAGGGAGAGAATTAGGTTCATGCCAGTGAGCTTCTCTCTCTCTGGAGCTGATCCTGTGGGTCCTAGCTGCATTCCTCCAAAGGCTTCAAACAGAATTCCTTTAATCCACACTTGACTTAGTCGTTTTCAGGGTGAATGCTAGCTTGCTACAAACACTCCGTCCTAACTGAAGGAGGAAATCTACAACTTCCAGGTAAATTCTATTTTCTTCCTTTGGTTTCTTCAAACAGCAACAACCAAAAAGACAGGTCACTGGTACATACTTGCACATGTCTTATAATACTTAAGGTATGTCTGACTGTCTGTGAAAAGCTCTTGCTGGAGGAACATGTGCAAGAGATTGTCTACCATGAGCTAAACAATCGTCATGCCTGCCCAAGGTCCAAGAATCTGATGAAGTTGGATCCAGTCCCCCACTGCCTTTAGATCACCAGTTAGATCACCATCCAAACCAACCAATCTTCCACATGCAGGTCACTAATATGAGGGAGAAGAGGTCAGCTAAACATTTAAACAATCGTAGTTTGTTCTGGGGAACGTTGAAAGTCAGCAGTGGTGCAGTTAGAAGGGGAAATAAAAGACTTCATAATAACGATAATACCAGCTTTCTCGACCTTTACTGAGTGACCAGCACTGTTCCTCAGTGCTTTCCTGTGGAATAACTTACTAAGTCCACATAACAACTCTGGAAGACAGTGTAGGACATTACCACCCCTTGTTGCAGATGAGAACACTGAGGCACTGAAAAGCTGAGCTAACCTTTTCAGCGTCTCACCCCCGTGACAGTGACAGCCAGCACTCAGACCCAGGCACTTTGCCTCCAGAGCCCTTCGCCTTGGCCACCATGCTCACGGGTAACTGAGAAAACTTCACTGAGCTTTGCATCGCTTCCTTGTTCAACCTCCAAGATTTCAAAAGGAAAAGAAGATTGAAAGGCAGGCCTACAAAACTCCACAAAGTAACTAATGAAATGAAGAAGAAGAAGAGGAAGAGTAAACAGGACCTTTGGAGAAGCAACGACGTTAGACGCAGAGAGGATGACGATGCGTTTGTTAAACACACACTAACTGGAAACTGTCTATTTAAAGACTAAGAAGGACCTATCGTCCAACAATTTAAGGCCTAAACTTTCCCTTTCCATGGCAGTCTCCACCCAAGAATACATTTCAAAGCTACCAATATAGTGTATACAGATGTGAATATGAAAAGCATACTTCAACATTAGTAGTAAAGAGATTATTTTTGAATTTTGTTTATGTTTTATACGGCACGTTCTTATTAGTAATTTTATACATATTAGTGTATATATGTCAATCCCAATCTCCCAATTCACCCCACCACCACGAACCCCTCTGCCACTTTCCCCGTGTTGGTGTCCATATGTTTGTTCTCTACGACTGTGGCTCTCTTTCTGCCCTGCAAACCGGCTCATCTGAACCATTTTTCTAGGTTCCACATGTATGCGTTAATATACGATATTTGTTTTCCTCTTTCTGACTTACTTCAAGTCGTAAAGAGATTCTGAATGAGTTAGCTCACATGGTTACTAATAAAAATGGGAAACAGTTATTAGCATGTTGTCATTAAACAAAGACAGGGTTTATAAAAGAGCCAGAAAAGAGAAGAGAGGAAACACACACACACACACACACACACACAGCATGAGAAAGGGGAGTTTTCCCTTTCCTTGAGGAACAGATAGCTGAAAGCCATCAAACACCTAGTCTGGACGGGTTAATCTAGTGAAGTACCGAACTAATCAGCTAAACGATTTGGGCTATGTGTGGATGCTCCAAAAATTCTTCAGAGTTTAGTGGTGAAATGAATGTGGCGGCTTTTCTTTGTGTACTACCTGCCAGTGTCCTCCCTTTGGCACCTCTGAGTGACTTAAGCCTAATGGAACTACTTTCCTCATCAGAACTTCTCAATTTCATATACCCTCCCCCCTCCTTGACTCATATTGATTCTTAAGAGAGCAAGATTTGATCATGAACACTTGCTTCTCTCTTTGACACAGTATTAAGAGTGGAATGTCAGCTTAGGGTAATGGTTGTGAGCAGCCTATAAGTAAGTAGTCAGATATCCGATACCGAAGGGAAGCCAAAAATCTGAGGACAACAAAAATATCCCAGTAACTACTTTGAACTTACTTTTCCTCCTAGCCCAGGACAAAGCAGAAGAAAAAGTATCAACATCACTTTAACAATAACCAAGTGGCATTAAACTTTTAAACAATGAGGCATAATATGCATAAAGTACAAAGAGTGTACAGTCCCAAAACCATTAACAGTGTACACCAACGTGAATAACTGATGAAGCAACCTGAATAACTAAGGTATGGAAAATTACCAGACCACAAAAGGCTTCCTCATGACTCTTGCCATGCAAGAGCTCAGAGTAATCACACACATACCCCTCCCAACCTCTCTGCCTGTTACTTTCTCATAAATTGGATCACAGGGCATGCACTGGGTTTGGGGGGATGGAGGGGCATGGGTCTGACTTCTTTCACTCAACATTACGTCTATAAAATTTAACCCTATTTTTCACGTAATTCTTTGTCTCTGTGTGTATTCCTTGTAAGAATATAACTCTACGTAGTTTTCTACTGTTGGACATTTCAGTTGTTTCCAGTTGAGGATATTCTGAAATGGTACGAACATTTTTTTATGACTTTTGGTGGACATACACATTTTTCTAGGGCACCCCATTTCAGCAGAATAATGCCAGTGTTGACTATAAAAATACTACTTTTGTGGGTTCCCTGGTTGCGCATTGGATAAGAATCCGCCTGCCAAGGCAGGGGACACGGGGTCGAGCCCTGGTCCGGGAAGATCCCACATGTAGTGGAGCAACTAAGCCCGTGCACCACACCTACTGAGCCTACGCTCTAGAGCCCGTGAGTCACAACTACTGAGCCCTCATGCCACAACTACTGACGCCTGCGTGCCGAGAGCCCATGCTCCGCAACAAGAGAAACCACCACAATGAAGAGTAGGCCCCAATCACTGCAAGTAGAGAAAGCCCTCGCCCAGCAACGAAGACCCAACACAGCCAAATCAAATAAGCAAAATAAATGTAAAAAAATTATATATATAAAAGTATATAAAAGTTGGGGGGGTTGTTTTTTGTTTTTTTCCAGCAAAAAGGTTTTATTCAGGAATAGTGGAAGAATTGCAATTCAGGACAAGCAAGCTATAGCAAAATCCATAGGCAAGTCCCACAAGTGTAAGTTCAGGGTGATGATGTTTTCTCATTGCCAAGTTGGTGATTTCTTGCAGGAGATGCAACGTAGATGTTTTTCTGTTGGGGTCTGTAATCGATGATTCTTTCCTATTGATGCCTCTTCTTTTGGGGTCTGTAATTGATGATTCTTCCTGTCTTTGAACTTGAGTGGTACCCCATGAAAGCTCCCACTTCTGGTCTCCCAACTTCCTTTTAGTGACGTTTCCCTTTATTAGTTTTCAAACCTGTCACAAGGAGTTTTGAATTTTCTAGTTTAATCTACTTGAATGTTTTAGGAGACTTACTACATCAAAATACTATCATTACAACCCGTATCCCTAGCAACTTTCAAGTGTTCCATAGCTACATGTGGCTTGTACCTATCATATTGGAGAGCACAGGAAAAAGGTATAGTACAGCTAAAAGTACGATTTCTGGGCCACAGCATATAACTGTGTATGTATGACCCTCAGTTGATGCTGTCAAATGTTTTTCCAACCTGTTGAACTTTTTTAATACCCTTTCCAGAAATGAATAAGAATTTCCAGTGCTCTCCATCCTGTCAACATTTGGTTTTGTTTGTCCTTTTTTCTTAAAAGTAAGCTTTATTGAGGTGTAATTTAAACAGTTAAGTCTGCCAACATTAGATTATTCTACATTCTTTCCAATGATATCATTCTTTGCAAAGCTGGATTTTGGTGCTTGCTGTGATAAAAAGCAAGTGCCATGCAAAAAATGAACGTGTAACAAGAGGCAAGGAGGCACTTTGAGACGGTTTCAGAAGCTGTGCCGTGCTCAGCATTAAGGTGATGATTTTGAAGTGTCAGAGCAGTGAAAACATAAGCCACTCTACTGCACTTTTGTCAAGGGAACACATAGAATAGCCACAGCACCAGCCACAAACCTACAAAATATAGAAATGCATGTGAACGCAGAAAACAGCAGCATTCCCCAACAAAAGCGCTGTTGTCAGCCAAACGATCAGGCAAGTAGGGGAAACGGGAAGGACAAAGACAGAGAGAATTTGCAGGCAACCAAAGATGATTCGTTAATTAAATCGATTTAATGTTAGTCAAAGGGTTAAAGTTAACTCAGGATCTTGAATTTGTAATTTAAGCTGACACATGTTGGAACATGAGAATGCTGGGATCATATGTTGGTATATATGGAATCATATGTTAGATGACACCTAAAAATATTCACAAAAATTGTAAGTGGAATAATGGAGTCGTCTGGTTTCTAGAATTACAAGTATTCATTCCTCTTTAAAGATTTTAGTATATTTAATGTACTTGACTAGTATATTTAATACACTTCAACACATAAATTTAAATGTTTAGACGTTGAAAACTTATTGGATATGTTTGCTTATTTAACCGGTACAACCAGTATAGGAAATTGAGGAAGTCCAACTTAAGTCAGACGTTCAAGCCAAAATAAAGCCAAGACTTACATACCAGAATACTATACCACTATTATTGTCTATATTATAAGATAATCTGAAAATGTTTATATAGTCATTTGTAGGCCAAAATTATTAAACCACTCTAAGTTTTCTGAGTAACCTCGATAAAAACACACCACATGACATAAACATTTTAAATGTCATTATATATAAAATGTATAAATTATTTAAATTGCTTAAAAGTATTAAGGGTCATCTTTGTAATCAATTTCATTTCATTTCTCACTGTTGTTGCAAGTAATCAAGACCATTAATTTAATCTAGAGCTAAATCTGTTGTTGTTCCATGTCACCAATTCAACAACAAAATTTTTCCTTATATAAATACCACATTGACAGCATAAGTAGCAAAGCATTATTTCAGGAAATTCTTAATTTTCTTATTTTAAATTTATATAAGTGATTATTACTTTCCCGAAATTACCTGGGGAATTAGTTTTTAATTAATTAAAATTTTTAGAGGCCTGATTTGTCTATTCTCTCCCAAGGAAGAGAAAGTATATTATTTTGTTTCTGAGAAAATATATTTAAAGGGAAAAAAATTCATCACACTAGTGGGCCTTATTTAAGGTGAAAGCAGAGGCAACGATATGTATTAAGAGCAAGTGACAGTGAGGGAAACAAAATGAAGTACGTGAGCCACATTAGGTCCTTGAAGGAAGCTCATTAATGAAAATCAGAGTACTTCTGTGATATGCTATTGAGTCTCCAGGGTATGTATCTGTGCATGAAGTCATTGCTCCTCATCCATCTGTATTAAGGACCGAACTGGCTTACAGTTCAGGAAGGTTTAAATCTTGACTTGTAGGGCTGTCACAAGTGCTCACGTTGCTGACTTTGTTGCTTGTTTGCAATGATATGTCTTTCCTCTGCTTTCTGTAGTCTGATTTAAGCAATCCCTAGAGGACATTTGTTTGCATTTTTTCAGTTATTTAGAAAGTTGAGTATACCAATGAAAGAAAGCTGCCTATTCCATGCTAAAAATTCAATATTCTTCCTGTACTAATCCCCCTTATTAATGTGGAGCTCCTTATGAGGAAACCACTGCATATTAAGATCATCCTTATTGTAACTACTACACATTTGCCTTTATTCACAAGGATTGCCTGGGCCCACGTGGTTTTTACCAAATAGTGGAAAGACAAAGAGTTGGACAGCTTCTCACTGCTGCTGCAGTGTCACAGACCAGGAAATAGCAGAATCCTCAGGACAAGCATCAGAGAAAAAAGACTCATGGTCCGGATTAGCTGTCATCTTCTACTTAAGCGAATAGATCCCTGTCAACCACCACCCAACAGGGATTATCCCCAGAAGTTCACTTCCTAAAATTAAAACCACAATCCCGCACTGAGAGGAGAAATTAGTGATGCACAAATGAGAGGGAGAGAGAGAGAGAGAAAATCCTTGTCCAGTAACAACACAGTATGAAAAAGCCAAAATGCTCAATTTCTGCACATGAGATTTAACAGAACAGAGCAAACATGAGCTAATAACTCTAAGGGTCCAGGTCTGAAGCAGGAACCTGTGGGGGGCAGGATTCTGTTGGCTCCCACGATGTGTCTTAGATGGGCTAATTTTTATAGTCACAGCCAAAAAACAGACAAACAAACAAACAAACACAAAACTGTCAAGGAATAGCATAGAAACACTTATTCCCATGCTAATTCCCCATTTTATAGGAGGAAGGACAGGCATTAGATTGTTGTCATCAAATTAAAAGTATAACCAAACTTTATAAATGAAAGAGAAAAGGGGAGAAGGAAAAAACCTCTGGGATCAGCGAGATTCTTCTCTTTGGATAAGTTGCTTGGCAGGACGTTATCAAAGAGGTCACTCTGGGCAGTCTTCTCTGGACCCTGTTGACTTAGGTCAGCAGAGAAAACAATGACAGTTATTGGAGGATTTTAAAAACGTGGAATGTTTAGTTTTCGAACATATGCAAGAGAATATCTCTGTGTAATGCCCACAACGTCCCTCTGCTGTCCTTCCCCTTAGTTATGTCGGGAGGGCACTGCTCCCTTTATTAGTTAGACTATCATAGAGAGATGTACAGAAAGATTGCTGTGTTGGCAAGTAAATGAAGAAAGGGACATTGAAAGAATGGAAAATAAAATGGAGTATGATTCAGTCCCACTTCTGTGGAGGGCAAATATGCAGGATTTACCGACATTAGAAGCATAGCAACACTAAAGGTGGCACTTGCACTTCCAGTTCTCTACGCTATGGAAACACCTGCACGAGTGGTCAGAGGTGTGCGTCCAATAATGATGGTTGCAGCATATTCGTCATCGTGAAACCATGAAACCAAATAATACACAACCATGGAAGAAATGCCTTTATCAAATATAATGCAGAGGAGAATTATGATGATGAGCTCACTGATAACATCATTCCCAGAACAATAACTAACATTCACAGATGAAAAGTTTGAGACACATAAAATAGGACTTTCTTGTCCAAGTCTATAGACTTGGCAGAATAAAGACTTTATCCCACCAGACTGTGGATTCCTTCATCTCTTTCAGGAGGTCGTGAGTTAGGCAAGTATGGGGTCCAGTAGAGACGACAGACAATAGAGCTGGGAAGGCGGTGTGGCCCAAGACTGGCAGCAGTCGTGAGGTGGATAGGACCCCGAATGCAGTTCGGTAAACTTTGTGTGAGCCGATGTACAGGTAATAATCAGCATGGAGCACCTGGAAGGGTATCCAGCACCGAAAACCCTGAATGGGTTCTGCGGAAAAAAAAAGAAAAAGAAAAAGAAAGAAAGAAAGAAAGAAAAAAAACCTCTCCTATCGTCCCTGGGTGGGCTCGAACCACCAACCTTTCGGTTAACAGCCGAACGCGCTAACCGATTGCGCCACAGAGACAGCAGCACGCCTCTTTTCCGGACTCTCTTTGCAGTAGACACTTACTAATTCCCAGGATGTGCCGCCTGCCCCGCAGGAGAACGGTGCCAGTTCCAAAGCCTCGCAAAATCGGAAAGTTTAGAGCGATGAATGATGTTCTTTATCCTGTTTGAAACTGGTGCCTTAGGTGCCTTATCCGAAACTAAAAGGGCAGCAGAATGGCCTGACCCCGCCTTGCCCCTTACCCGTCTCAGATGCCAGCGCCCCCGGAGACACCCGGAGCCCGGGCCGGGACCCTCCGGGCCTGAACCGAGTGGAGTCCAAGGATAGCTGAACACCCGGTGGGCATCCATGACGGCTCTTCCGGTTTCCTCGCCGACCCCCAATGAATGAGAGTTTGCGCACCCTTCCGAGAGGCCTCCGGGGGCCGGTGTGGTGCTTTGGTTTCCTGTGTCCGTCACGCGATTTCCACAACGGCAGCGGTCGCCGTGATGGTCGCCCCTGCGTCCCCACGCCTAGAACAGGGTCTGGCACTCACCAGGACGCTCCGGGTTTCCCGGCCATTCTGTGATGCCTCAACGTCCTTTCCACGGATTTCTTTTCTTCCCGTATCAGCCAGAGTCCCCTTCTGGTCCTTGCACTCATAAACCTTGACTGATCTTGAAGTTCTCCTGGAGGAGCGCTTCGTGTTGTTTGTTGCCGCTCAACTTCTTGATCTTCCAGAAGGAAATGTCATCTTCTCCTCAGCCCGGTGCTGTGAACTTCCTCCTGGTAACGAGGGCCTCGTTCCTCCTTGAGTCAACTCTTGTCCAGTCCCTGGGACGTCTCCCAGCAACACTGGGCATCTTTCTGACTCTGGTTTTTGGCCGACAGCTCTTTTCTTTGAATGCGAATTTTTCTGTTCTGTGTATTGGATAAGGGGAGAAATGGCTTTGGGAGAAAATGAAGAAGTAAAGGGGAAATGAAATAATGCAGATTATTATTTTGAGACATAATGTGGATTTATACCTGTGACACATGTAAATATTTAGCGTGGTGGTATTTTGTGTACATAAATGCTGTATACACTGTCAGACAACTTGGATACACATGCTCTGTGACCCAGCAATGAGTGCTCTTGGGTACCTGGATATGTGTACACTTTTTTTAAGCCGTGCAATTTCTGGGTCCTGATATATTAAGAAATGGCAATGAAACGGACTTGCCCAAGCTCTGAGGAAAGAGTCTGTGACTGCCGAAGTGTCCGAGCGCTGTCTTGTGGCCTCCACAGCATGTCGTTGATTTTGAGTCACCCCAGGTGAGTATGGCCTGGCTTGTCTCAGTGTTTGGTGTAAACGTTCATCTTTACTTGCACTGTAAATCTAACAAATCTACATTGGTTGTAAGAAAAACTGAGCCCCCCTTCATCAGAAGTGTATGAAGAAGAAAAGGAGAGGTCTCCTGCCTCCCATTCCCACTCCACTGCTGACACACTTTATATATTACACGTAGGAGGTGGTGGCAGCTTTGGAGTGTCATCGGTGCTGTGTAGCCAAGGGACCCAGGAAGTCCCAAGTCCTGCCCTGACAGTCGTCTGCCCTCTCTGGGCAATGGGAAAAGTGTGAAGGCAAAGAAAAGTAACACTATTATCTGCAGAAATTTTACCTCAGGATGGGACACTCTGGCAAACTGAGGCAGAATATGCGGTTTATGATGGAGACTTTCAGGGGCTCTTCCCTGGCCCGAAGCCCAAAGTGGATTTTACCTCATTTTCTGAGGTGCAAGTGAACTGAGAGAAGTCAATCAAAGGAGAGGAGCAGAGAGAAAGCAAGACGGATGACCACCCACGCGGGTCAACCGTACTCAAGTCTTGTCGGGACCGTAGAAGAAACGCCTTGGGATTATCGCTGGGACGCGTGGAGGCTAAATAAGTACTTACCCATCTCCGGCGGCATAGAGCAAACACCCTTCGAGGAGGTTCCATGGTGTAATGGTGAGCACTCTGGACTCTGAATCCAGCGATCCGAGTTCAAATCTCGGTGGGACCTTTCTGTTTAGTTAGAAGAAAGGGATTTTTTTACTCCTCAGACGGGACGTGCTTTCCCGCTCCCGCGTCCCGGAGAGGCGCGGTCCGCGCGCTCCACGCGGACGTGGCGGCCAGGTGGGGGGACGAGCCCGCGGCGTCCCCGCTGGTCCCTGGCGACTCTGCCCGTCGCTGGCCATCGGAGGCCCCGGCCCCGCCGCCCAGGGGCGCAGCGACCGAGCCGGTGGCACCCCCTCGTCGGGCCACCCTGGGTCTCGGGGGCAAAAGGCAGAGGCTGCGCCCACTGAGTACCTGCCCCGCGAGGGGGCTTCGCACCGCACGTCTTGTAACTAACTGCGCGCTTGTCCCTGTGAGTCAAGGGTCGCGGTGCGGGGCTGTGACGTCGCCGAGCAGCCAGGGTGACAGCGTCTTAGCTTTCGGGCCGAGGGTTCCAGACCTGGATGGGAAGTACTGTATTGTATTCAGGTGCCCTATTATTCCGAATATTAATGGATCCTATCCCAGTTTATTCCCATTTTATTCAGAACTTCTCGCTCCTAAGTCTCCATTGGACACGGAAAGCTGCTGTTAGGCTAAGATTTGAACCTTCCCTCCAGGAAACCTCGTCCTTTCGTTCCAAGCTCAGCCAGAAAGGGGAGCCCCGGCCGCGGATTCCGGCGTCTGAGGAGACCCCCAAGTCCCTGACCCACGGCCGCCCGGCCCGGCTCCTCCGGGGCCGAAGGTGAGACGAGCCGGAGCTGCTCCGAGTTCGGGACCGGCGGGCGCCCCTTCGTCCTGCCGCGACTCTGCTCCACCGAGAAGACGCCCCAGGACGTGACCGGATGGAGACACTTTTGTCCTCTACTGCTCGGTAGAAACGTATGGATGAGGCTTGTGACGGACTTGAATAGCTAATTAAAATGTTCTCTTCCAGGTGCTAAGGAGCATCTCTCTGAGTTTTAGGTTTTGGAGCTTTCAGAGGTTACGAAGGACCGAACGACACAGCTGTCTTTGGAGGACGTGACGAGAAAGGTGTGAGGCCGGCGAAAAGATCCGAGGAAGGGAAAGAGCAGCAAAGAGGAGAGAATGACACAGAAGGGAGAGAGGGGCTGGAAGGGAGAGGAGCTGGGCGAGCACTGCAGCGGGGGCAGTCGCTGGGTTTGGGCGACCACAGCTCCTCGGAGCGCTCCCACCCTTTACCGACCTGCCCGAGAACCCGGTTCCACCCCAAATCGCCAAGCTGCTTGCCTGGCATTTGTTCTTGCAAAGTTTCCTCTGCCGGTTGGGTTTGGAGGGGTGAGGTGGGCTGTGTTGGTTTGCAAGCGAGTGGAAGTCCTGGCGGCTGCCTTGGAGACGACTGGCGGGTAGGGAAACACACAAACTTCACTCTTCCCTTTGCAGGCCGGTCTGCAGGGCCTGGGGCGGGAAACTGGAAAATCAGAGTCTCAATATTTAGAGATAAGGAGATAAATAGCCAAACAGTTGGTTATGTGAGTTGAAAGTGGTTATCCCTGGAAAAAAGAAATGTGGGATGGGATCAGGGGACTACTGTTTCCCATGACAAGTTTTGGGGCATATGTAACTTTGTATCACATGTATGATATTTTTAAAGTTCATTGCTTGTATTTTGAATATAAATTTTTATGTAGTCATATGTATCACTCTTTTAAAATTCTGGGTCTTGTGTCATGCGTAGAGATGTTTTCCACTGTAAAAATCATAATTTTTCTTTTTTTAAAAAAAATTGGGGCATTCTTGAAGCAAGGAATTGGACCATTTATTCCCCTTTTGATGAGCTGATCACATGAGCTAATATACTTGCAGATCCTCCCAGCCCAGGAGGTTACTGCTGGTCAGAGAGGATTGCTTTACTCTCTCTAGGAGGGTCCACAGCCACAGCCACATTTTATTTAAGTTACTGATACTGAAAAGTATCAGTAACTTAAATAAAATCCCACCCAGTCTTTATGCAGTGCTGTGCCCAAACCACGAGAGCTTACACTCAATGATTACATGTTAGTGCCGTGTGCCCAGGCATAGTCTACAAGTTTTACATGGGTTTACTCATTTAATCCTTTCAACAGGACTATATCATATCATCGTCCTCACTTCCCACGTGAGAAAACTGAGGCATGGAAAGGTTAAGTAACTTGTCTCGTCGCTCAGTCAGTGAGTGGGATTTGAAAGCAGGAATTTGAATGGAAGCCCACCTGGCTCCACAAGATATGCTCCCGATCAAAGAGGAACACAAATGGTAAAGATGCTTGAGCAGAAATTTAAGTCTGTATATTTCTTTTGAAAAAAACACCAAGGAGGAGTCACGTAACGGGCATAAAACTGTCCTAAATATCCTCATGACCCACCTGCCTCCCAATCATCCTTCTTATCCCAACAGCTGCTCCCCGCACATCTCCAACTTAAACACAGTTCCTGCCAGAACTAGGTTTTTCCTTCCCTTTATCTTTTCCTCTCACCTACCCCATACCTCTTCCATAGCTATTCTGTTCTTTCACTTCCAGGTCATTCATTTTCTTTAAACGTGTTAAATATATATAAAGAAGTAAATAAGCAGCCATCCATAGTCCCACCTCCTGGAATTAACTACTGGTAACATCTTTACGTATTTTTCTTCAAATCTATTTTTAAGTTATTCTAATTTTTGCAAAAATTATGCTTATTACGTAAAATTCAAATGATGCAGAAAATGCAAATATGTAAAATTTTGAAACATCTTAAATTCAAAAATAACTTCTGTTAAGGTAGGTAAATATTGATGGAGTCATTTTGGTATATCAATATATATATATAAGTTTGCTTTTATAAACTTGAGCTCTTATAGATTCTATTTTTATTTTAAAGTATGCAATTTAATAGTGCATAAAGTTAACGGAAGAAAAAGATACAAAAACAAAAATGAAGAAATTGTTGAAATTTCAATCAAATTGTTTACCACAAGAGAGAGACTTTTCTAAAAGAACCCTCTAAGGCTAATAATAATAATAATGATAATAATTTAATTAAGACATTAAAATTTGGAATGATTCTTCTACTTTTTAAAATCAAATTTCTTGAGTTGTAATTTGAAAATAATACAGTGCATCCATTTCAAGTTTGATGACTTTTTTTTTTTTTGCGGTACGCAGGCCTCTCACCGTTGTGGCCTCTCCCGTTGCGGAGCACAGCCTCCGGACGCGCAGGCTCAGTGGCCATGGCTCACGGGCCCAGCCGCTCCACGGCATGTGGGATCTTCCCGGACTGGGGCACGAACCCCTGTACCCTGCATCAGCAGGCGGACTCTCAAACACTGCGCCACCAAGGAAGCCCCGATGACTTTTGACAAATGAATGTACCCACGTAACCACTACCCTGTTCAAGAAGAAAGAACATTTCCAGTACTCCAAAATGTCCTCTGCCGTCAATCCCCCTACCACTTCCTGTCCCAGGTAATCAGTGATCTAGTTCCTGGCACTATGGATTAGTTTTGCCTGTTCTAGAAATTCACATAAATGGAACCACAGACTATGTACTCTTTTCATCACTCAGCATGATGTTTTCGAGAGTAATGCGTATTGTGGCCATGTATCAAGAATTTGTTTCACGTTATCAAAGAGTAGTATTCTTTTGAATGAATATATCACACTTATATCCGTTCACCTCGTGCTGGACATTTGCATTGATGAGCAAAGCTGCTATAAACAAGTCCCGTTTGTGGGCATATGTTTCATAAATTCCATATAAAAGCTTTTCTTTAATACGAATTTATTTTGTGAATGGATGTTAACATTCGCAAATACAAAATTTATTCAAATGTTACAAAAGCCTGAAGTACAAGCTTATCTTTGACTGTTTCCTATCAGGACATACTTAGTATAAGAATATAAGCCACACACTATGCTAGGTGTATTATTAGATTATCTCATTTAATCTACACAAGTTCACACAGTACTTGACATTATTTTCATATGACACTTGCAAAATCGGCCTAGCAAATTGCAGTTGGCCCAAGCTCAAACAGAAGGCACCAAGACTGGAAAGGAGGAAAGGAGGAAAGGAGGAAAGGAGGAAAGGAGGAGCCCCGGAGCCCCTCCGCCCCTCCGCCCCTCCGCCCCTCCGCCCCTCCGCCCCTCCGCCCCTCCGCCCGGTTGGGCTCCTAACCCCAGAGGAACCCAATGTCTTCGTAATAACCTTGGTATGTCTGATAGGCCTGGAAACCAGTATCCAAGAAGTTCCTAGTCACGGAATTGTACGGCTTTGTTTGGTCAGAAACTCCTCGATCAGGGATCCAGAGCATATCGTGGACAACCTCGACACTAAGGAAATCTGTTAAAAAAAAAAACTCTGAAAACCCGTTCTCTCATCAGTAGGACACTGAAAGTTAACTTTCGTCTTGGTTCAGCTATTTTATATTCGAGCAGGAGAACTCTCGCTGCTGGGGAGAAGAGCACTTTTATGTTTTACTTTTACTTCCAATGATCTACATACTCGATCTGGATCCTGTGCTCTTTAGTTTTCTTCAGACCTACCCTTAAGTATCACCCCTTCCCCATCTCCACTCCCACTGTCCCTGCCAGCACCCCCACGGGTCGCACAGGCTTCCGGAGCTGAGTGGATCTATGGGTGCCGTCCCCGAGGTAGCCACGAGGGGGCGACAGTCTTTCGCTCCTTGGTCCTACCTTCCCTGTGTGGCCCAGCACTTTCTATCTGGCAGGACTTCGTGGATCAGGAGTGACAGTCAGGGAAGAGAACACCACATCCTGAGACAACGGTTTTTTGCAAAAAGCCCACAACTGCCAACGCTGGGCCTGGGATTTTCTCCTCACGTGTAGCTCAATAGGGAAAAAAACCACTCCTCGCTGAACGAAGTAAAGTTACGCGCAACTACTGCAGTTACTTCACGGGAAGTGCTGGGAGGATAACTTCTTAACTTGCCCGGCCAGTGAAGCAGGTCTGGGGCAATCGAGAGACTGAAAGAGAACTGCTGTTTCTGGTCTATGAAAGTAAGTAGTAAGGGCAGAGCTGAAAAACAAACAGCGAAGAGATGAAAAAGAAACTGGATTGAGAAACACGGAGAGACTGCTTCAGATGGAAAAAAAGGAATAAGTACGATGATTACCTACTGAAACTTGCAGCCACAATTACAAGCAAAGCAGCTGACCACCGCAGAAGCGTAGTCCAAAGTTACAAAGCATGAAACCGGTAAGAACGACATGCATCTTAGCTGTCTGTTTTCCGGCTTCTCACCAAACAAGCCTTAAAAGACCGGTTATGCGGCACCCGGTCACCTGTTTTCGGGGCTGTAGTGAACGCCGACGTTTCGGTAAAAGCGGGAGTTCAACCATGGCGGCGATTTGCGCGGCATAAACCCGGAAAGCGTTCCGCGCACCGCGGAGCACACCTATTACGTTAGACAGCTCGAATTCTCGCCTCTCTGCGATTCGGAAGTTCACCACCTCACACACTGGGGAGGCGCGCGGGCGCCGCCATTTTTAGCACAGTAACGTTAGCAACGTTTTGCAGCTACCAAAACTGAACCCCAGAACCGCAAAACGCGTTTTGAGTTATAGAGTCAGGGGAAGTCTGAGTCATACCGCACTCTCAACACCCGTGAATTCTCGGCGCTTCTCTGCGCCCAAATCGGAGACAACGCTTTCAGCAACAAGTCACCACGCCTGCCCAACGGGAACAGCACCACAGCGCCTCTAGAAAACAGCTATAAGTTCAGAAAAACAAGCTCCTTCCATGGCGAATGACACATTTCTTCTCTTAAACCTTCAAACAGTCAGGGGAAAGCGCGAACGCAGTCCCCCACTACCACAAATTATGCAGTCGAGTTTCCCACATTTGGGGAAATCGCAGGGGTCAGCACATCCGGAGTGCAATGGATAAGCCTCGCCCTGGGAAAACCACCTTCGTGATCATGGTATCTCCCCTGCCAGGTAAGTATGAGCTCCTACTCGTCTGCCCTGACACACCCTCAGACGCCTTATACTGTACACACACGGTCACTTTCCTACCCGCAGCCCCGAGCCTTCCTGCCCCTTCCACACAGCTGATCCATGCACTTGCAACCAACAGCCCTAGATTCGCTCCCACACCACGGGAGATCATGTCGTCTTTCACCACCACATCACGAACCAGCAGACCCTGCGCTGAGATATCTACATACGACACGCCCCATCCGTCAAGCCAACGGGAATTACCGCTCCCCTCCAGCCCACGCCCCGCCCTACTCCGCGCCTCCCTCCTCCCACGCCGTCCAGCCGAGCCTACCAGAGGGCGGGCGCCCTCTGCGGGAAGTGACGTCGACCGCTCGCTCTTTTCCTCCCACCCACCCCCACCCGCCCCCACCCGCCCCCACCCGCCCCCACCCGTTGGGGCCATGCGCGCGTGGCTGGCTGCTTCACCTCTGTCCTGCCGAGCACCTGTCTGGCGGCCTGCTGAAGCCTGAGCACCTTTTTGGAACTCTAACGGCTTTCAATGCGTAGAATAGAGAACATTTAGGAGTCCAGGGGAAACCGGTTCCTTTCAAATCCGGTTGTCTTTGTGATGTACTATTGTGTGTACGTCTAGTAAAACGCATTAACCATTATGGCTGGCGGTGAACTCTATTCCATTCTTCGAAGTTCAATTTCGTTCATCGGAAATTTCATTCATTTTATTCCCCGTCTTCAGGTGTTGTTTTGACTCTGTCCTTGAACAGATTCTAACACCTATCTGCTACCCTCTGACTTTGGAGTCAAATACGTTCTTTAACGCATGTTCATTTGTTCATTAATTTAGGTCTCAGTAAAATGAGAGTCTCTCATTTTGAAATGTCACCTTTCCATAAATTATTGTTTTTCATGTGTGCAGAGAGCATGGCCTAGGGGTCATTAACTTACTGAGCTCACTGAGCAGGATGTGGCTCTCTTGCCACCATTATTTTATTGTTTTGGGGCATATCTCATGCTCTGTTGCATGGTTTTGTTGCTAAGCAGGCCTGCTTGGTTTTGTGGTTAAGTAAACCTGCTTTCTTGAGTGATCATTAACTTTCGGGGGTCTCCCATACTTTTTTCTTTACCTACAAACCCCTAGTGATTAATCCCCCCTAGGGATTAACTATTTAATTACCTACTTTGTCCCTTTACTCTGTCCCTATCACTATCATATAAGTTAGTTTCAAGTTACCAAAATTTGGAGAGACTATTTAATAGCCTTTCTTTCTTTTTTTAAAAAAAAATATTTATTTTTGGCTGCGTTGGGTCTTTGTTGTTGTATGCGGGCTTTCTATAGTTGTGGACAGCGGGGGCTACTCTTCATTGCAGTGCGTGGACTTCTGATTATGGTGGCAAGGGCTCTCGGTTTGCGGGCTTCAGTAGTTGCAGCACTGGGCTCCGTAGTTGTGGCCCATGGGCTCTGTAATTGTGGTGCGTGGGCTCCAGAGCACGAGGGCTCTGTAGTTTGTGGCACATGAGCTCTTTCACTGAGGCGCACGAGCTCAGTAGTTGTGGTGTGCAGGCTTAGTTGCCCCACGGCATGTGGGATCCCCTACCAGGCATCAAACCCACATCCCCTGCATTGGAAGGAGGATTTTCTTTACCACTGGACCACCAGGGAAGTCCCAGATCTGTATTTATTTTTGAAATCTTTTTTTCACCTTAGGTCAAGGAATAATTGTATCACAGCAACCTATGATTGATTCTATCTGACCAGGTGTTTTAAAACTTTTTGACATTTTTGACCGACTTCCCAAGTATCAAATTCTAACTAAAGTTCTTTTGACCTCCAGCTAACTTTGGGATGCTTCAAAGGGCACCTGGAACATCCCAAAGAGAGACCCTAAACATACTGGGTTCATTTGATATGTTAAATTACCTGGGAAACGTTGTCCAAACTCGCTGTTGCCTGTGTCAGCTGGAATCATCAGGCTCTCCCCAATCTTATTGCAGCCGCCAAACAGATAGGGGAAAGGGTTTGGGGTTCTTTTGCTGTCTAGTCTCTCACCTTACTCTATGTCCAAAAAGTCCCCTGTGGGAATACTCCCACCTCTAAGCCTTCAGGTCCTGACCCCTCCATGACGTTTTCCATTGCACCCAGCTCCAATTCCTGTAGGAGTTCCTTTTTGCACCTCTAGGACCCTCTTCACTCCAGGCCTTGGCAGCCCATACCTTTACAGACTACCTATTGGGCTCACCACTTCCAAGCAGCCCACATCCTAGGCTTTATAGTTGCTCAGTCTCAAGGAATACACCCCAACATAGGGAAACTTGTTATAGGACATAAGCTTTATAGACAAGAGCTCCTCCTCAAGGAGAGTCCTGGCAATGCACTGGCACTGGGTCAAACGTCCCCTATCGGGGACCCCTCGCGCAAGGGACTGGGTCGACCTGAGACGTCTGGTTAGGAATTGATGGGAGAGTAGAGGACGCTCAAAATCCCATTAGGTAAGAAGTGTATTCAGAGGACACTCTGACCTGCTTTCAACAGAAGCCTCCTGGTAAAACGTCTCTGGGACGCCAGACTTCATTTCTAGGAGCGCTCTCGGTTGCAGGTTACTTCAGCATGGGAGGGTCCTCTTCTAAGCCAGAAGAAATACCTCTGGAATGTATCCTTAAAAATTGGAAAATTTTTTAAATAGATGGGCTGAAAAGGAAAAAACTTAAACTGTACCGTAACATGGCCTGGACTTTATATAAGTTGGTGGGGGGGGGGGGAATGGAGTTAAATAGCCTGAAAATTGGTCTCTAAATTACAAAACCATCTTGCAATTGGATCTTTACTGTCGCAAGATGGGAAAATGGACTGAGATTCCATATATCCAAGCCTTCATGGTCCTTTACCAAAAGCCTGCTCTATGTGGCTCCTGTAATCAAAAGCCTGGGGAATCAGAAAGCACTCCTGACATTTTAGATGATCCCCTTCTAAGTTTCCCCAGTTCTCGGGAGTCGGGGGCGGGGGGGTGGGGTTGGCACAGGGAGCCAAGTTTCCCCTGATTCTCCGGAGGCACCTACTTCTCCAGATCCTTCTGACCAATCCCAAACTCCACCTTCCTATGTCCCTTTATACCCGCTGTTACCCCAGGAGGGAGAGACTAGTCCCTCCGGAGTAACTCACAGTGGAACTTCCTATCACCCAGGATCGGGAAAAGGATGCCCTCTTAGGGAAGTGGCAAATGGCAAAGGGACAATCAGAGTACATGTGCCCTTCTCTTTAACCGATTTAGCCCAATGCAAACAGAGAATGGGCCGATTTTCTGAACACCCTAGTAAGTTTGTTGAAGGGTTTCAGGCCCTAACTGTGGCCTTTGATTTAACTTGGAAGGATGTCCAAACAGTCCTATCAACTTTCTGTGCCCATGAGGAAAAACAGGATTTGGGCAACAACACAGGGGCACACTGACCAGCTTGCCAGGGACCAGCCAGAACATTTTGTTATGGGTGGAGACACAGTCCCAAATCAGAAGCCTTGTTGGAGTTATAATTCCCCAGGAGGGAACAGAAGCCAGGAAACACATGATACAGTGTGTATTAGAAGGAATGAGAAAGTGTATCAAAAAGCCAGTTAACTACGAAAAGGTTAAAGGAGTGACCCAAGAAGAAAAAGAAAATCCAGCCCTCTTTCAGGGATGGCTTGTGGGGGCTTTTAGAAAGTTTACTAACGCTGATCCATCCACTCCTGAGGGTCAGTCCCTGCTGGGACAACATCTTATCAGCCAGTCTGCCCCAGATATTAGGTGGAAACTCCAAAAATTACAATTAGGCCCACAAATCCCGATTCCCCAACTCCTAGGGGTGGCCTTTCGGGTATTTAATAGTCGAGATCAAGCTGAGGAAGAAGAAGAGAGAACCCGATGAGAAAACAGGCAGGCCAGGGCTCAAGCGAAACTGATGGCCATAGCTGTCAGCCATGCCTCGCAACCTCAGGACAGCCCAAGGGGGCCAAGGAAGTTTAACCATCCACCTGGAGGTACAACTAGCAAGGGGGAATGCTTCAAATGTAAGTCAACTGGCCACTGGGCCCAAAATGTCAAAAAGAACCCCCCGGTCCGTGCCCACTCTGCAAGCAAACAGGTCATTGGAAGTGGGACTGTCCCCAGTTCCGAAGCAGAAGGGGGCGCTCCTGCTCCTGAGATGGCCATGCCGGACGACTGAGGTGGCCCAGGGATTCTGGCGGCTCTCCCCATCAAGATGTCTATCTCCATTGAGGAGCCCCAGGTGGTCCTTGACGTGGCAGGTAAGACAATCAGTGTTTTTAATTGATACGGGAACCACTTACTCTGTCCTGATCTCGCACACTGCGCCTCTTTCCTCCAAAAGCTGTACCATGACGTGTTGACAGAAAGCCTTGCACTCATTTCTTCACTGGGTCTCTCACTTGCCAGTTTGAACAGCGTTTGATCTCACATGCCTTTTTAGTTGTGCCTGAGTGTCCTACCCCACTACTGGGGAGAGACCTTCTGGGCTCCCTTGGAGCCATATTACGGTTAGGAGGCCCCGAGCAGCCCCTTTTCTTGTGTCTTACTAAGACAAATCAGCTGGAAGAACAACGGCCTATTCCCAGCTATATTCCACAGGCAGTAAACCCTGCAGTTTGGGACAAGGGAATCCACGGGAAGGCTATAAACATCCAACCTGTAAAAATTAGCCTTAAGCCAGAAGTCGCTTATCCTAACAAGAGACAGTAAGTACCCCATAAAGTTGGAAGCAAAAAAAGGTTTGCAACCCCTCATATATAAATTCTTAAAACATGGCCTCTTACTGCCCTGTCAGTCTCCATGCAATACCCCTATTCTGCCAATTATTAAGCCAAACGGGGAATATCGAATGGTATAAGACCTTAGAGCAGTAAATGATGCAATGATCCTTCTACAACCCTTTGTGGCCAATCCTTATAATATATTATTAGTCCAGGTTCCTAGAGATGTCAAGTTGTTTACTGTGCTTGACCTCAGGATGCCTTCATTTGTATCCCAGCTCATCCCTCATCTCACTATCTTTTTGCCTTCAAGTGGACTAACCCCCACTCAGGCCAAATGCAAAAATATACCTGCACAGTATTGCCTCAGGGGTTTTGGGACAGCCCACACTTGTTCACCCAGGCCCTAGGAAAAGAACTAAGGGAAAAAAGAAGGGGCCATTCTACAGTATGTAGATGACATATTAATATGTAGTCCCACCATGGAAGCCTCAGATCAGAATACTAATGAAGTCCTTAATTTCCTTGGGTCCCGGGGCTACAAGATCTCCCAGAAAAAAGCACGAATCTCAAAGCAACAAATTAAATATCTGGGATATATTATAAACCCTGGAAGTAGACAGTTATCTCCACATAGAAAACAAGCTATATTAGGCTTAAGTGCCCCCAAGACATAAAAACATCTGCATACTTTCTTAGGCATGGCAGGATTTTGCAGAATTTGGATTCCAGGATTCAGACTAATGGCTAAGCCTCTATATGAAGTCACTAAAGGCCCAGGTACAGAACCATTTCTTTGGACTGGGGAAAAAGAAAAGGCTTTTAATAACATCAAAGAGGCCCTCACCAGAGGTCCTGCTCTGGGTCTCCCCAATTTAAAAAATCCATTTATCTTGTACATAGCTGAAAAACAGGGGACAGCTATGGGTGTCCTTGTGCAAAAGTTAGGAGAAGTTCCTCAGCCAACAGGCTGCTTTCCAAACAACTAGATTCCGTGGCCCAAGGTTTGTCTGGCTGCCTCCAGGCACTAGCTGCCACCGCTTTATTAGTGGAAGAAGCTAACAAGCTTACCTTTGCACAGCCACTGGAAGTCCAGACCCCTCATCAAGTACAAGGGATTCTGGAGATTAAAGGCCACCACTGGCTAACTGGAGGCTGCCTTTCTAAGTATCAGGCTTTACTCCTTGACTCCCCAGAGCTAACCCTCAAAACTTGCCACACTCTCAATCTGGCTACACTGGTGCCCGCTGAAAGCCCAGAACTAACACATTCCTGCCTTGAAACCATTGACCAGGTTTATGCCTGTAGGACTGATCTAACGGACCAGGCCGTAGACAACCCTGAGGAAGAATGGTTTACTGATGGCAGTAGTTTTGTTAAAGGTGGAGTCAGTAGGACAGGGTATGCCACCTAACACGTCAGTCCAGAGTGCTGAGCTAATAGTCCGAACTTGAGCCTTAACCTTAGGGGAAGGAAAAATTATAAATACATTCACAGACTCAAAATATGCCTTCCTTGCTTTACATGCCCATGCAGCTATCTGGAAAGAAAGAGGACTTTTAAATGGAAAAAATTCCCCTGTAAAATATGGGGCTGAGATTTTTCATCTCATAGCAACAGTTCAAAACCCAAAACAAGTCTAGGTTCCCTGTCCAAGATGGTATTTGACAACCAATTGACCCTTGATTATCTATTGGCAGAACAAGGAGAGGTATGTGCAATTGCCAATACTTCTTGTTGCACATATGTCCACACCCCTTTCCAGGTAGAAACAAACATTGAGAAAATTCGACAACAGTTTCAGCAGGCAATTAACCTCTATTCCTCGCTATTCAAGATGGGTGGGGAGGGACTTCCCTGGTGACGCAGTGGTTAAGAATCCACCTTCCAATGCAGAGGACATGGGTTCGAGCCATGGTCTGGGAAGATCCCACATGCTGCAGAGCAACTAAGCCCGTGTGCCACAACTACTGAACTGCGCTCTAGAGCCTGTGAGCCACAACTACTGAGCCCGCGCACCACAACTACTGAAGCCTGTGTGCCTAGAGCCCGTGCTCCACAACAAGAGAAGCCACCCCAATAAGCCCACCCACCGCAGCGAGGAATAGCCCCTGCTCACCACAACTAGAGAAAGCCCGCGTGCAGCAACGAAGACCCAACGCTGCCAAAAAAAAAAAAATGGGTGGGGAAATTGAAAACTGGTTTTCTCATTTGTTCTCTTGGATCTCACAAGGTATAAACAACTTTCTGGCAGGAAGTTTTTATTTTCTCATAACCCTTTTCTTTTCAGTCATACTGATTTATGCTATATTTCATCTAGTACTCTGTTGTCTTCCCTACTGTTGTAAACCTGTGACTAAGACTTTTTGGTCCAAGAAGGAGACCTGGGACCAACAGGTCCAGACCTTCCATTCCAAAAATAAAGAAACATGTTAAACTTTAACCCGAGATTAACAAAAATATACATCCAAGCAGAATGGCTTCTTGGCAGGGGCAACATTGCCTTCCCTGTCTTGTCAACAGTTAAGGAAGCCCAGAGTTAACCTGGTTCCTTCCCCTTCTAGGACCTTTAACGGCTATTGTTGTTCATCTCCTTTTTAGCCCTTGTTTGTTTAACCTTTTCGTTAAGTTTGTGTCTTCTAGTCTCCAACAGTTTGAAGTACGGCTCATGATAGCTCAAGGAATTCAACCCATTCCAGCGGTCCCTACAGGTCCTTGGAACAGTCAGCAAGGGACTTCTAAACCTCTAGGGTAGGCTAGGGTCTGTGGCCCCTGTCCAGCAGGAAGAAGTTTCAGAAGAAGAGACCTTTGGCCCCTTACCCTTTAAGGGAGTACAGTCTCTCGGGGGGAATGAGACAGGCTGTGACCTGGGACACTTTGCTGCAGTGCTGCATTGCTTGCACCTGGACAAACCTCTCCTCCAGCAACAAAATACAAAGAAACTATATGGGATTAAAATTAACTGTGTGCACGCACAGTTGGGGCAAATTATGGACGAAAAGCCCAAAAAACCCAACGACCACTTCTGAAGAGCCGGGGGCAAAAACAGGGTGTCGGGAGCAAAAGCAGGTACTGAGCATGCCCCTTGCACTCAACACCACGATAGGGGTGGGCAAAACACGTAAGCCACCCCTCTGGCCTGACCCCTGGACACACCCCTACCCTCACCCTGTCTAAGGAACCAGCTTGCCCCTCCCTCGGGGAGCGAACAAGGGAAACTGTTACCTGTTCTCGCTCCCCCCTGCTGCAGCAAGTACCCCAATAAAGCCTTGCCTGAATTTCCAGTCTGGCCTCTAGTCAATTTCTATTGACTGGGGAAGGTCAAGAACCCTGGTCGGTAACACAGTGGTTAGCACTCCGGGCTTTCACTGCCAAGGGCGCGGTTTCGATCCCTGGTCTGGAAACTAAGATCCCGCAAGCCACTTAGTGCAGCCAAAAATAAAAACAAACAAATAAATAAATAAAATAAATTAAAATAATTTTTTAATGGCCAAAGCACTGACCCTCCTTTCTGAGTCCCTGAAAGCAGAAAATAAATCTCTCATATAGAAGGTGCACTCGGGACTTCCCTGGTGGCACAGTGGTTGGGAATCCACCTGCAGGGGACACAGGTTTAAGCCCTGGTCCCGGAAGAGCCCACATGCTGTGGAGCAACTGAGCCCATGCTCCACAACTACCGAAACCCATGCACCCTAGGGCCTGCGGGCCGCAACTACTGAGCCCGGGTGCTGCAACTACTGAAGCCCGCGAGCCTAGACCCTGTGATCCGTAACAACAGAAGCCACCAAAATAAGAACCCTGTGCACCACAACGAAGAGTAGCCCCCGCTCACCGCAACAAAGACCCAACGTAGCCAAAAATAAATAAAATTAATTTAAAAAAAAGATTCTTAAAAGGTGCACTCCCTGCATCTGGTGGTAGAAGGACAGACACCCTTATTATCAGAGATAGGGAATTCAAGCTGAGAAGCTTATATAAACAAACCATGCTACTTCTTTAATTTACTATCCCAAGCCCAAACTCCACTTAGATTGTTTACTAGTTGAGCGCCCAAAACCTAAGTTCTTTTGTCCTGTCAATTACTCACAAACTTATAGTTTCTCTGTCTAAAAAATACAAAAGCTACCTGCTTTGGCAACTTCTTAGGTTCCATTTCCATGAAATTGATCTCATGTGGCCTTCGCTGGCAGCGGCTTCAAGCAGGATCTCATTTCTCGGACCAGAGATTGAAGCCAGGCTTTGACAGTGAGAGCACTGAATCCTAAGCACTAGACCACGAGGGCCAGTGGCTAGTGACAAGGCTCTAGCTTGTCTGCTTTGTAGAAATGAATTTCAACAAAGAGACAGAAAGTACAGAAACAAGTGAAGTGTTTTATTAGGAGGAAAAAAAAAGAGTACATGTGAATAGACACACAGGAGCAGGATCAGAAAGAGAGAAGCACCTTTGCTGTAGTTGAAATCACTTATATGGGGCATTTCTTCCAGGTTTCCTCTGGGCAGTCATCCTGCTTAGCTTGGCTCTGAGTCCGTATTTGGTATAACTCGGGGTCCTCCCCTGTGTGCGTGCACATCCCTTAGCCAAGATGGATTCTAGCGCAGAGGCCTGCGGGAATGTTGACACCACCTATTATGGGGTGGCCCCCCCTCCCTTTTTGCCCCCCCGAGGAGCCGTTCTGCACATGTGTAGTCAGAAAGGTCTCCTTGACCTCAAGAATGAGAAATATGTGTGTCTTTATCTTTTACCTGGGCAGGACTCAGCTCCGCTCTGCCCCTGCCTTTGTCTGTATTTTGGAGCATCTGTCCACAGCGGACAGACTCCTGCTGCTCAGCTGCTGATGCAAGTGTGTGTGCCCGACGCACAGTGAGGCCAAAGAAACTGAAACATCGGAGTTTGGAGCAGAGAAAGGTTTATTGCAAGGCCATGCAAGGAGATGAGGTGGCTCATGCCCTAAAAAGCCCTGAGCTCCCCAAAGGGTTTCAGCAAAGCAATTTTTTTTTTTTTTTTTTTTTTTGCGGTACGCGGGCCTCTCACTGTTGTAGCCTCTCCCGTTGCGGAGCACAGGCTCCGGACGTGCAGGCTCAGCGGCCATGGCTCACAGGCCCAGCCGCTCCACGACATATAGGATCTTCCCGGCCCGGGGCACGAACCGTATCCCCTGCCTCAGGCGGACTCTCAACCACTGCGCCACCAGGGAAGCCCCGGCAAAGCAGTTTTAAAAGCCAGGTGAAGGAGGGGGTGTTGCAGGTTGTGTGATAAGCTTGTGCACAGTTCTCTGATTGGCTGATGGTGAGGTAACAGGGCGGTGTCACAGGAGTTCACATTATCAGTCCTTAGGCTCCAGGAGGCCTGGGGCTATGTGCTCATGGTCGTCAAGTAGTTAACATCTTCCATTTGTTGGAGAGGTGGGGTTTTTCACATATGCAAAACAACTCAGGAAATGTGCATCAAACACTATTATTTAGGTACTTCAGAGAGGAGCTAAAAGCAGAGAATGTGGGGAAAGGCCCATCCCCGCCCCCCCCACCCCCCACCCCCCCCCCGCTACCAAAGGCCCCATGGGGTCCTGCTTGGTTACACAGCCAGGGGACCATCTATCCCCTGCCTCAAGATCTCCCAGCACATGAATTAAAATTTGTTTCTTTTTCTCCTGTTAATCTGCCTTGTGTCAATTTTATTATTAATCTGGCCTAAAGAACTCAAGAGGGATAAAAGGGGAAAATCCCCCTCTTTAACCCTCCTCCCAGTACTATCTTATCCTGAGAACCCCACCCTCGTGGTCTATCTCCAATACTGTCACATTGAGGGTTAGGGCCTCAATATATGAATTTAGGGGGATACAGTTCAGTCCATAGCAATAGGAAGAGAAAAGAGTAGTTACGAGACCCAGTGTAATGTTGGGGAGGATCACTGCACAGGACTGTGGTCTTTGTAGTGACTCCAAACTGAGGCTTGGCAGGGAAGTTGATGGAGACTTTAGAAGTACACTGACTTCTGTCAACTGAAAAAAAAAAAAAAAGAAAAGAAAAGAAAAGCACAACCTAAAAGTTGAGAGTTATGTTTTATTTAGCGGACGTTCTGAGGACTCCAAGCCTCTGAGGCAGCCTCTCAGATAGCCCTGAGGGACTGCTCCAAAGAGTTGAGGGAGGAGCAGGATATATAGGAGTTTTGCAACAATAACCAGGTTGTGGGAACATCAAAAGGTTACTATCAATTAAAGAAAACTAGACATCTCAAGTTAATTAATTTAGTACTTTTCTACGTATGGGAAGATGCAAGTCTGGGCTCACTGAAATCAGTCCTTTGCTATGCACCACAGCTACCTGGGTCCAGTATCCGGTTCTTTCCCATCCTGAGCACCCTCAGGGTGCACCGTTGGGGGTGGCTGCATTGGCTGACGGCTTGGCAGCAGGCAGCTGGTCTGTCTCCCTCCTGAGTTCCCTCAGGACTCACTGTCGGAGGGGTAGTGGCTGAGGCTTGATGGCCCAGCATTGTTTGCTGATCAGGCAGGCAACCTTTTTCTTTCACATCTCTCTCTTCTCCTTTCTGATCTCCTTCCTTTGGCTGTACCCACCTGGATCCCGAGGGCAGGAAAGAGCAGGAAATGCTGGTTGTGGGGGTCAGCCTCAGGCACACAGATCAGGGGAGAAAGGTATAGAGGGAATGTGGAAGGGCAGAGAATTTTCAGCACAAATGTAATGTGAAAGAGAAAACTTCCAAAAATGTGCAACTCATAACGCACGGAACATATGCAAGGAGAAGGGTTAAAAAATAATTTTCAGAGAAAGGTAAAATCATGACTCGCGTAGTTGTAACAAATGAACATGCGTTAAAGAACGTATTTGACTCCAAAGTCAGAGGGTAGCAGATAGGTGTTAGAATCTGTTCAAGGACAGAGTCAAAACAACACCTGAAGACGGGGAATAAAATGAATGAAATTTCCGATGAACGAAATTGAACTTCGAAGAATGGAATAGAGTTCACCGCCAGCCATAATGGTTAATGCGTTTTACTAGACGTACACACAATAGTACATCACAAAGACAACCGGATTTGAAAGGAACCGGTTTCCCCTGGACTCCTAAATGTTCTCTATTCTACGCATTGAAAGCCGTTAGAGTTCCAAAAAGGTGCTCAGGCTTCAGCAGGCCGCCAGACAGGTGCTCGGCAGGACAGAGGTGAAGCAGCCAGCCACGCGCGCATGGCCCCAACGGGTGGGGGCGGGTGGGGGCGGGTGGGGGCGGGTGGGGGCGGGTGGGGGCGGGTGGGAGGAAAAGAGCGAGCGGTCGACGTCACTTCCCGCAGAGGGCGCCCGCCCTCTGGTAGGCTCGGCTGGACGGCGTGGGAGGAGGGAGGCGCGGAGTAGGGCGGGGCGTGGGCTGGAGGGGAGCGGTAATTCCCGTTGGCTTGACGGATGGGGCGTGTCGTATGTAGATATCTCAGCGCAGGGTCTGCTGGTTCGTGATGTGGTGGTGAAAGACGACATGATCTCCCGTGGTGTGGGAGCGAATCTAGGGCTGTTGGTTGCAAGTGCATGGATCAGCTGTGTGGAAGGGGCAGGAAGGCTCGGGGCTGCGGGTAGGAAAGTGACCGTGTGTGTACAGTATAAGGCGTCTGAGGGTGTGTCAGGGCAGACGAGTAGGAGCTCATACTTACCTGGCAGGGGAGATACCATGATCACGAAGGTGGTTTTCCCAGGGCGAGGCTTATCCATTGCACTCCGGATGTGCTGACCCCTGCGATTTCCCCAAATGTGGGAAACTCGACTGCATAATTTGTGGTAGTGGGGGACTGCGTTCGCGCTTTCCCCTGACTGTTTGAAGGTTTAAGAGAAGAAATGTGTCATTCGCCATGGAAGGAGCTTGTTTTTCTGAACTTATAGCTGTTTTCTAGAGGCGCTGTGGTGCTGTTCCCGTTGGGCAGGCGTGGTGACTTGTTGCTGAAAGCGTTGTCTCCGATTTGGGCGCAGAGAAGCGCCGAGAATTCACGGGTGTTGAGAGTGCGGTATGACTCAGACTTCCCCTGACTCTATAACTCAAAACGCGTTTTGCGGTTCTGGGGTTCAGTTTTGGTAGCTGCAAAACGTTGCTAACGTTACTGTGCTAAAAATGGCGGCGCCCGCGCGCCTCCCCAGTGTGTGAGGTGGTGAACTTCCGAATCGCAGAGAGGCGAGAATTCGAGCTGTCTAACGTAATAGGTGTGCTCCGCGGTGCGCGGAACGCTTTCCGGGTTTATGCCGCGCAAATCGCCGCCATGGTTGAACTCCCGCTTTTACCGAAACGTCGGCGTTCACTACAGCCCCGAAAACAGGTGACCGGGTGCCGCATAACCGGTCTTTTAAGGCTTGTTTGGTGAGAAGCCGGAAAACAGACAGCTAAGATGCATGTCGTTCTTACCGGTTTCATGCTTTGTAACTTTGGACTACGCTTCTGCGGTGGTCAGCTGCTTTGCTTGTAATTGTGGCTGCAAGTTTCAGTAGGTAATCATCGTACTTATTCCTTTTTTTCCATCTGAAGCAGTCTCTCCGTGTTTCTCAATCCAGTTTCTTTTTCATCTCTTCGCTGTTTGTTTTTCAGCTCTGCCCTTACTACTTACTTTCATAGACCAGAAACAGCAGTTCTCTTTCAGTCTCTCGATTGCCCCAGACCTGCTTCACTGGCCGGGCAAGTTAAGAAGTTATCCTCCCAGCACTTCCCGTGAAGTAACTGCAGTAGTTGCGCGTAACTTTACTTCGTTCAGCGAGGAGTGGTTTTTTTCCCTATTGAGCTACACGTGAGGAGAAAATCCCAGGCCCAGCGTTGGCAGTTGTGGGCTTTTTGCAAAAAACCGTTGTCTCAGGATGTGGTGTTCTCTTCCCTGACTGTCACTCCTGATCCACGAAGTCCTGCCAGATAGAAAGTGCTGGGCCACACAGGGAAGGTAGGACCAAGGAGCGAAAGACTGTCGCCCCCTCGTGGCTACCTCGGGGACGGCACCCATAGATCCACTCAGCTCCGGAAGCCTGTGCGACCCGTGGGGGTGCTGGCAGGGACAGTGGGAGTGGAGATGGGGAAGGGGTGATACTTAAGGGTAGGTCTGAAGAAAACTAAAGAGCACAGGATCCAGATCGAGTATGTAGATCATTGGAAGTAAAAGTAAAACATAAAAGTGCTCTTCTCCCCAGCAGCGAGAGTTCTCCTGCTCGAATATAAAATAGCTGAACCAAGACGAAAGTTAACTTTCAGTGTCCTACTGATGAGAGAACGGGTTTTCAGAGTTTTTTTTTTTTAACAGATTTCCTTAGTGTCGAGGTTGTCCACGATATGCTCTGGATCCCTGATCGAGGAGTTTCTGACCAAACAAAGCCGTACAATTCCGTGACTAGGAACTTCTTGGATACTGGTTTCCAGGCCTATCAGACATACCAAGGTTATTACGAAGACATTGGGTTCCTCTGGGGTTAGGAGCCCAACCGGGCGGAGGGGCGGAGGGGCGGAGGGGCGGAGGGGCGGAGGGGCGGAGGGGCTCCTCCTTTCCTCCTTTCCTCCTTTCCTCCTTTCCTCCTTTCCAGTCTTGGTGCCTTCTGTTTGAGCTTGGGCCAACTGCAATTTGCTAGGCCGATTTTGCAAGTGTCATATGAAAATAATGTCAAGTACTGTGTGAACTTGTGTAGATTAAATGAGATAATCTAATAATACACCTAGCATAGTGTGTGGCTTATATTCTTATACTAAGTATGTCCTGATAGGAAACAGTCAAAGATAAGCTTGTACTTCAGGCTTTTGTAACATTTGAATAAATTTTGTATTTGCGAATGTTAACATCCATTCACAAAATAAATTCGTATTAAAGAAAAGCTTTTATATGGAATTTATGAAACATATGCCCACAAACGGGACTTGTTTATAGCAGCTTTGCTCATCAATGCAAATGTCCAGCACGAGGTGAACGGATATAAGTGTGATATATTCATTCAAAAGAATACTACTCTTTGATAACGTGAAACAAATTCTTGATACATGGCCACAATACGCATTACTCTCGAAAACATCATGCTGAGTGATGAAAAGAGTACATAGTCTGTGGTTCCATTTATGTGAATTTCTAGAACAGGCAAAACTAATCCATAGTGCCAGGAACTAGATCACTGATTACCTGGGACAGGAAGTGGTAGGGGGATTGACGGCAGAGGACATTTTGGAGTACTGGAAATGTTCTTTCTTCTTGAACAGGGTAGTGGTTACGTGGGTACATTCATTTGTCAAAAGTCATCGGGGCTTCCTTGGTGGCGCAGTGTTTGAGAGTCCGCCTGCTGATGCAGGGTACAGGGGTTCGTGCCCCAGTCCGGGAAGATCCCACATGCCGTGGAGCGGCTGGGCCCGTGAGCCATGGCCACTGAGCCTGCGCGTCCGGAGGCTGTGCTCCGCAACGGGAGAGGCCACAACGGTGAGAGGCCTGCGTACCGCAAAAAAAAAAAAAGTCATCAAACTTGAAATGGATGCACTGTATTATTTTCAAATTACAACTCAAGAAATTTGATTTTAAAAAGTAGAAGAATCATTCCAAATTTTAATGTCTTAATTAAATTATTATCATTATTATTATTATTAGCCTTAGAGGGTTCTTTTAGAAAAGTCTCTCTCTTGTGGTAAACAATTTGATTGAAATTTCAACAATTTCTTCATTTTTGTTTTTGTATCTTTTTCTTCCGTTAACTTTATGCACTATTAAATTGCATACTTTAAAATAAAAATAGAATCTATAAGAGCTCAAGTTTATAAAAGCAAACTTATATATATATATTGATATACCAAAATGACTCCATCAATATTTACCTACCTTAACAGAAGTTATTTTTGAATTTAAGATGTTTCAAAATTTTACATATTTGCATTTTCTGCATCATTTGAATTTTACGTAATAAGCATAATTTTTGCAAAAATTAGAATAACTTAAAAATAGATTTGAAGAAAAATACGTAAAGATGTTACCAGTAGTTAATTCCAGGAGGTGGGACTATGGATGGCTGCTTATTTACTTCTTTATATATATTTAACACGTTTAAAGAAAATGAATGACCTGGAAGTGAAAGAACAGAATAGCTATGGAAGAGGTATGGGGTAGGTGAGAGGAAAAGATAAAGGGAAGGAAAAACCTAGTTCTGGCAGGAACTGTGTTTAAGTTGGAGATGTGCGGGGAGCAGCTGTTGGGATAAGAAGGATGATTGGGAGGCAGGTGGGTCATGAGGATATTTAGGACAGTTTTATGCCCGTTACGTGACTCCTCCTTGGTGTTTTTTTCAAAAGAAATATACAGACTTAAATTTCTGCTCAAGCATCTTTACCATTTGTGTTCCTCTTTGATCGGGAGCATATCTTGTGGAGCCAGGTGGGCTTCCATTCAAATTCCTGCTTTCAAATCCCACTCACTGACTGAGCGACGAGACAAGTTACTTAACCTTTCCATGCCTCAGTTTTCTCACGTGGGAAGTGAGGACGATGATATGATATAGTCCTGTTGAAAGGATTAAATGAGTAAACCCATGTAAAACTTGTAGACTATGCCTGGGCACACGGCACTAACATGTAATCATTGAGTGTAAGCTCTCGTGGTTTGGGCACAGCACTGCATAAAGACTGGGTGGGATTTTATTTAAGTTACTGATACTTTTCAGTATCAGTAACTTAAATAAAATGTGGCTGTGGCTGTGGACCCTCCTAGAGAGAGTAAAGCAATCCTCTCTGACCAGCAGTAACCTCCTGGGCTGGGAGGATCTGCAAGTATATTAGCTCATGTGATCAGCTCATCAAAAGGGGAATAAATGGTCCAATTCCTTGCTTCAAGAATGCCCCAATTTTTTTTAAAAAAAGAAAAATTATGATTTTTACAGTGGAAAACATCTCTACGCATGACACAAGACCCAGAATTTTAAAAGAGTGATACATATGACTACATAAAAATTTATATTCAAAATACAAGCAATGAACTTTAAAAATATCATACATGTGATACAAAGTTACATATGCCCCAAAACTTGTCATGGGAAACAGTAGTCCCCTGATCCCATCCCACATTTCTTTTTTCCAGGGATAACCACTTTCAACTCACATAACCAACTGTTTGGCTATTTATCTCCTTATCTCTAAATATTGAGACTCTGATTTTCCAGTTTCCCGCCCCAGGCCCTGCAGACCGGCCTGCAAAGGGAAGAGTGAAGTTTGTGTGTTTCCCTACCCGCCAGTCGTCTCCAAGGCAGCCGCCAGGACTTCCACTCGCTTGCAAACCAACACAGCCCACCTCACCCCTCCAAACCCAACCGGCAGAGGAAACTTTGCAAGAACAAATGCCAGGCAAGCAGCTTGGCGATTTGGGGTGGAACCGGGTTCTCGGGCAGGTCGGTAAAGGGTGGGAGCGCTCCGAGGAGCTGTGGTCGCCCAAACCCAGCGACTGCCCCCGCTGCAGTGCTCGCCCAGCTCCTCTCCCTTCCAGCCCCTCTCTCCCTTCTGTGTCATTCTCTCCTCTTTGCTGCTCTTTCCCTTCCTCGGATCTTTTCGCCGGCCTCACACCTTTCTCGTCACGTCCTCCAAAGACAGCTGTGTCGTTCGGTCCTTCGTAACCTCTGAAAGCTCCAAAACCTAAAACTCAGAGAGATGCTCCTTAGCACCTGGAAGAGAACATTTTAATTAGCTATTCAAGTCCGTCACAAGCCTCATCCATACGTTTCTACCGAGCAGTAGAGGACAAAAGTGTCTCCATCCGGTCACGTCCTGGGGCGTCTTCTCGGTGGAGCAGAGTCGCGGCAGGACGAAGGGGCGCCCGCCGGTCCCGAACTCGGAGCAGCTCCGGCTCGTCTCACCTTCGGCCCCGGAGGAGCCGGGCCGGGCGGCCGTGGGTCAGGGACTTGGGGGTCTCCTCAGACGCCGGAATCCGCGGCCGGGGCTCCCCTTTCTGGCTGAGCTTGGAACGAAAGGACGAGGTTTCCTGGAGGGAAGGTTCAAATCTTAGCCTAACAGCAGCTTTCCGTGTCCAATGGAGACTTAGGAGCGAGAAGTTCTGAATAAAATGGGAATAAACTGGGATAGGATCCATTAATATTCGGAATAATAGGGCACCTGAATACAATACAGTACTTCCCATCCAGGTCTGGAACCCTCGGCCCGAAAGCTAAGACGCTGTCACCCTGGCTGCTCGGCGACGTCACAGCCCCGCACCGCGACCCTTGACTCACAGGGACAAGCGCGCAGTTAGTTACAAGACGTGCGGTGCGAAGCCCCCTCGCGGGGCAGGTACTCAGTGGGCGCAGCCTCTGCCTTTTGCCCCCGAGACCCAGGGTGGCCCGACGAGGGGGTGCCACCGGCTCGGTCGCTGCGCCCCTGGGCGGCGGGGCCGGGGCCTCCGATGGCCAGCGACGGGCAGAGTCGCCAGGGACCAGCGGGGACGCCGCGGGCTCGTCCCCCCACCTGGCCGCCACGTCCGCGTGGAGCGCGCGGACCGCGCCTCTCCGGGACGCGGGAGCGGGAAAGCACGTCCCGTCTGAGGAGTAAAAAAATCCCTTTCTTCTAACTAAACAGAAAGGTCCCACCGAGATTTGAACTCGGATCGCTGGATTCAGAGTCCAGAGTGCTCACCATTACACCATGGAACCTCCTCGAAGGGTGTTTGCTCTATGCCGCCGGAGATGGGTAAGTACTTATTTAGCCTCCACGCGTCCCAGCGATAATCCCAAGGCGTTTCTTCTACGGTCCCGACAAGACTTGAGTACGGTTGACCCGCGTGGGTGGTCATCCGTCTTGCTTTCTCTCTGCTCCTCTCCTTTGATTGACTTCTCTCAGTTCACTTGCACCTCAGAAAATGAGGTAAAATCCACTTTGGGCTTCGGGCCAGGGAAGAGCCCCTGAAAGTCTCCATCATAAACCGCATATTCTGCCTCAGTTTGCCAGAGTGTCCCATCCTGAGGTAAAATTTCTGCAGATAATAGTGTTACTTTTCTTTGCCTTCACACTTTTCCCATTGCCCAGAGAGGGCAGACGACTGTCAGGGCAGGACTTGGGACTTCCTGGGTCCCTTGGCTACACAGCACCGATGACACTCCAAAGCTGCCACCACCTCCTACGTGTAATATATAAAGTGTGTCAGCAGTGGAGTGGGAATGGGAGGCAGGAGACCTCTCCTTTTCTTCTTCATACACTTCTGATGAAGGGGGGCTCAGTTTTTCTTACAACCAATGTAGATTTGTTAGATTTACAGTGCAAGTAAAGATGAACGTTTACACCAAACACTGAGACAAGCCAGGCCATACTCACCTGGGGTGACTCAAAATCAACGACATGCTGTGGAGGCCACAAGACAGCGCTCGGACACTTCGGCAGTCACAGACTCTTTCCTCAGAGCTTGGGCAAGTCCGTTTCATTGCCATTTCTTAATATATCAGGACCCAGAAATTGCACGGCTTAAAAAAAGTGTACACATATCCAGGTACCCAAGAGCACTCATTGCTGGGTCACAGAGCATGTGTATCCAAGTTGTCTGACAGTGTATACAGCATTTATGTACACAAAATACCACCACGCTAAATATTTACATGTGTCACAGGTATAAATCCACATTATGTCTCAAAATAATAATCTGCATTATTTCATTTCCCCTTTACTTCTTCATTTTCTCCCAAAGCCATTTCTCCCCTTATCCAATACACAGAACAGAAAAATTCGCATTCAAAGAAAAGAGCTGTCGGCCAAAAACCAGAGTCAGAAAGATGCCCAGTGTTGCTGGGAGACGTCCCAGGGACTGGACAAGAGTTGACTCAAGGAGGAACGAGGCCCTCGTTACCAGGAGGAAGTTCACAGCACCGGGCTGAGGAGAAGATGACATTTCCTTCTGGAAGATCAAGAAGTTGAGCGGCAACAAACAACACGAAGCGCTCCTCCAGGAGAACTTCAAGATCAGTCAAGGTTTATGAGTGCAAGGACCAGAAGGGGACTCTGGCTGATACGGGAAGAAAAGAAATCCGTGGAAAGGACGTTGAGGCATCACAGAATGGCCGGGAAACCCGGAGCGTCCTGGTGAGTGCCAGACCCTGTTCTAGGCGTGGGGACGCAGGGGCGACCATCACGGCGACCGCTGCCGTTGTGGAAATCGCGTGACGGACACAGGAAACCAAAGCACCACACCGGCCCCCGGAGGCCTCTCGGAAGGGTGCGCAAACTCTCATTCATTGGGGGTCGGCGAGGAAACCGGAAGAGCCGTCATGGATGCCCACCGGGTGTTCAGCTATCCTTGGACTCCACTCGGTTCAGGCCCGGAGGGTCCCGGCCCGGGCTCCGGGTGTCTCCGGGGGCGCTGGCATCTGAGACGGGTAAGGGGCAAGGCGGGGTCAGGCCATTCTGCTGCCCTTTTAGTTTCGGATAAGGCACCTAAGGCACCAGTTTCAAACAGGATAAAGAACATCATTCATCGCTCTAAACTTTCCGATTTTGCGAGGCTTTGGAACTGGCACCGTTCTCCTGCGGGGCAGGCGGCACATCCTGGGAATTAGTAAGTGTCTACTGCAAAGAGAGTCCGGAAAAGAGGCGTGCTGCTGTCTCTGTGGCGCAATCGGTTAGCGCGTTCGGCTGTTAACCGAAAGGTTGGTGGTTCGAGCCCACCCAGGGACGATAGGAGAGGTTTTTTTTCTTTCTTTCTTTCTTTCTTTTTCTTTTTCTTTTTTTTTCCGCAGAACCCATTCAGGGTTTTCGGTGCTGGATACCCTTCCAGGTGCTCCATGCTGATTATTACCTGTACATCGGCTCACACAAAGTTTACCGAACTGCATTCGGGGTCCTATCCACCTCACGACTGCTGCCAGTCTTGGGCCACACCGCCTTCCCAGCTCTATTGTCTGTCGTCTCTACTGGACCCCATACTTGCCTAACTCACGACCTCCTGAAAGAGATGAAGGAATCCACAGTCTGGTGGGATAAAGTCTTTATTCTGCCAAGTCTATAGACTTGGACAAGAAAGTCCTATTTTATGTGTCTCAAACTTTTCATCTGTGAATGTTAGTTATTGTTCTGGGAATGATGTTATCAGTGAGCTCATCATCATAATTCTCCTCTGCATTATATTTGATAAAGGCATTTCTTCCATGGTTGTGTATTATTTGGTTTCATGGTTTCACGATGACGAATATGCTGCAACCATCATTATTGGACGCACACCTCTGACCACTCGTGCAGGTGTTTCCATAGCGTAGAGAACTGGAAGTGCAAGTGCCACCTTTAGTGTTGCTATGCTTCTAATGTCGGTAAATCCTGCATATTTGCCCTCCACAGAAGTGGGACTGAATCATACTCCATTTTATTTTCCATTCTTTCAATGTCCCTTTCTTCATTTACTTGCCAACACAGCAATCTTTCTGTACATCTCTCTATGATAGTCTAACTAATAAAGGGAGCAGTGCCCTCCCGACATAACTAAGGGGAAGGACAGCAGAGGGACGTTGTGGGCATTACACAGAGATATTCTCTTGCATATGTTCGAAAACTAAACATTCCACGTTTTTAAAATCCTCCAATAACTGTCATTGTTTTCTCTGCTGACCTAAGTCAACAGGGTCCAGAGAAGACTGCCCAGAGTGACCTCTTTGATAACGTCCTGCCAAGCAACTTATCCAAAGAGAAGAATCTCGCTGATCCCAGAGGTTTTTTCCTTCTCCCCTTTTCTCTTTCATTTATAAAGTTTGGTTATACTTTTAATTTGATGACAACAATCTAATGCCTGTCCTTCCTCCTATAAAATGGGGAATTAGCATGGGAATAAGTGTTTCTATGCTATTCCTTGACAGTTTTGTGTTTGTTTGTCTGTTTTTTGGCTGTGACTATAAAAATTAGCCCATCTAAGACACATCGTGGGAGCCAACAGAATCCTGCCCCCCACAGGTTCCTGCTTCAGACCTGGACCCTTAGAGTTATTAGCTCATGTTTGCTCTGTTCTGTTAAATCTCATGTGCAGAAATTGAGCATTTTGGCTTTTTCATACTGTGTTGTTACTGGACAAGGATTTTCTCTCTCTCTCTCTCCCTCTCATTTGTGCATCACTAATTTCTCCTCTCAGTGCGGGATTGTGGTTTTAATTTTAGGAAGTGAACTTCTGGGGATAATCCCTGTTGGGTGGTGGTTGACAGGGATCTATTCGCTTAAGTAGAAGATAACAGCTAATCCGGACCATGAGTCTTTTTTCTCTGATGCTTGTCCTGAGGATTCTGCTATTTCCTGGTCTGTGACACTGCAGCAGCAGTGAGAAGCTGTCCAACTCTTTGTCTTTCCACTATTTGGTAAAAACCACGTGGGCCCAGGCAATCCTTGTGAATAAAGGCAAATGTGTAGTAGTTACAATAAGGATGATCTTAATATGCAGTGGTTTCCTCATAAGGAGCTCCACATTAATAAGGGGGATTAGTACAGGAAGAATATTGAATTTTTAGCATGGAATAGGCAGCTTTCTTTCATTGGTATACTCAACTTTCTAAATAACTGAAAAAATGCAAACAAATGTCCTCTAGGGATTGCTTAAATCAGACTACAGAAAGCAGAGGAAAGACATATCATTGCAAACAAGCAACAAAGTCAGCAACGTGAGCACTTGTGACAGCCCTACAAGTCAAGATTTAAACCTTCCTGAACTGTAAGCCAGTTCGGTCCTTAATACAGATGGATGAGGAGCAATGACTTCATGCACAGATACATACCCTGGAGACTCAATAGCATATCACAGAAGTACTCCGATTTTCATTAATGAGCTTCCTTCAAGGACCTAATGTGGCTCACGTACTTCATTTTGTTTCCCTCACTGTCACTTGCTCTTAATACATATCGTTGCCTCTGCTTTCACCTTAAATAAGGCCCACTAGTGTGATGAATTTTTTTCCCTTTAAATATATTTTCTCAGAAACAAAATAATATACTTTCTCTTCCTTGGGAGAGAATAGACAAATCAGGCCTCTAAAAATTTTAATTAATTAAAAACTAATTCCCCAGGTAATTTCGGGAAAGTAATAATCACTTATATAAATTTAAAATAAGAAAATTAAGAATTTCCTGAAATAATGCTTTGCTACTTATGCTGTCAATGTGGTATTTATATAAGGAAAAATTTTGTTGTTGAATTGGTGACATGGAACAACAACAGATTTAGCTCTAGATTAAATTAATGGTCTTGATTACTTGCAACAACAGTGAGAAATGAAATGAAATTGATTACAAAGATGACCCTTAATACTTTTAAGCAATTTAAATAATTTATACATTTTATATATAATGACATTTAAAATGTTTATGTCATGTGGTGTGTTTTTATCGAGGTTACTCAGAAAACTTAGAGTGGTTTAATAATTTTGGCCTACAAATGACTATATAAACATTTTCAGATTATCTTATAATATAGACAATAATAGTGGTATAGTATTCTGGTATGTAAGTCTTGGCTTTATTTTGGCTTGAACGTCTGACTTAAGTTGGACTTCCTCAATTTCCTATACTGGTTGTACCGGTTAAATAAGCAAACATATCCAATAAGTTTTCAACGTCTAAACATTTAAATTTATGTGTTGAAGTGTATTAAATATACTAGTCAAGTACATTAAATATACTAAAATCTTTAAAGAGGAATGAATACTTGTAATTCTAGAAACCAGACGACTCCATTATTCCACTTACAATTTTTGTGAATATTTTTAGGTGTCATCTAACATATGATTCCATATATACCAACATATGATCCCAGCATTCTCATGTTCCAACATGTGTCAGCTTAAATTACAAATTCAAGATCCTGAGTTAACTTTAACCCTTTGACTAACATTAAATCGATTTAATTAACGAATCATCTTTGGTTGCCTGCAAATTCTCTCTGTCTTTGTCCTTCCCGTTTCCCCTACTTGCCTGATCGTTTGGCTGACAACAGCGCTTTTGTTGGGGAATGCTGCTGTTTTCTGCGTTCACATGCATTTCTGTATTTTGTAGGTTTGTGGCTGGTGCTGTGGCTATTCTATGTGTTCCCTTGACAAAAGTGCAGTAGAGTGGCTTATGTTTTCACTGCTCTGACACTTCAAAATCATCACCTTAATGCTGAGCACGGCACAGCTTCTGAAACCGTCTCAAAGTGCCTCCTTGCCTCTTGTTACACGTTCATTTTTTGCATGGCACTTGCTTTTTATCACAGCAAGCACCAAAATCCAGCTTTGCAAAGAATGATATCATTGGAAAGAATGTAGAATAATCTAATGTTGGCAGACTTAACTGTTTAAATTACACCTCAATAAAGCTTACTTTTAAGAAAAAAGGACAAACAAAACCAAATGTTGACAGGATGGAGAGCACTGGAAATTCTTATTCATTTCTGGAAAGGGTATTAAAAAAGTTCAACAGGTTGGAAAAACATTTGACAGCATCAACTGAGGGTAATACATACACAGTTATATGCTGTGGCCCAGAAATCGTACTTTTAGCTGTACTATACCTTTTTCCTGTGCTCTCCAATATGATAGGTACAAGCCACATGTAGCTATGGAACACTTGAAAGTTGCTAGGGATACGGGTTGTAATGATAGTATTTTGATGTAGTAAGTCTCCTAAAACATTCAAGTAGATTAAACTAGAAAATTCAAAACTCCTTGTGACAGGTTTGAAAACTAATAAAGGGAAACGTCACTAAAAGGAAGTTGGGAGACCAGAAGTGGGAGCTTTCATGGGGTACCACTCAAGTTCAAAGACAGGAAGAATCATCAATTACAGACCCCAAAAGAAGAGGCATCAATAGGAAAGAATCATCGATTACAGACCCCAACAGAAAAACATCTACGTTGCATCTCCTGCAAGAAATCACCAACTTGGCAATGAGAAAACATCATCACCCTGAACTTACACTTGTGGGACTTGCCTATGGATTTTGCTATAGCTTGCTTGTCCTGAATTGCAATTCTTCCACTATTCCTGAATAAAACCTTTTTGCTGGAAAAAAACAAAAAACAACCCCCCCAACTTTTATATACTTTTATATATATAATTTTTTTACATTTATTTTGCTTATTTGATTTGGCTGTGTTGGGTCTTCGTTGCTGGGCGAGGGCTTTCTCTACTTGCAGTGATTGGGGCCTACTCTTCATTGTGGTGGTTTCTCTTGTTGCGGAGCATGGGCTCTCGGCACGCAGGCGTCAGTAGTTGTGGCATGAGGGCTCAGTAGTTGTGACTCACGGGCTCTAGAGCGTAGGCTCAGTAGGTGTGGTGCACGGGCTTAGTTGCTCCACTACATGTGGGATCTTCCCGGACCAGGGCTCGACCCCGTGTCCCCTGCCTTGGCAGGCGGATTCTTATCCAATGCGCAACCAGGGAACCCACAAAAGTAGTATTTTTATAGTCAACACTGGCATTATTCTGCTGAAATGGGGTGCCCTAGAAAAATGTGTATGTCCACCAAAAGTCATAAAAAAATGTTCGTACCATTTCAGAATATCCTCAACTGGAAACAACTGAAATGTCCAACAGTAGAAAACTACGTAGAGTTATATTCTTACAAGGAATACACACAGAGACAAAGAATTACGTGAAAAATAGGGTTAAATTTTATAGACGTAATGTTGAGTGAAAGAAGTCAGACCCATGCCCCTCCATCCCCCCAAACCCAGTGCATGCCCTGTGATCCAATTTATGAGAAAGTAACAGGCAGAGAGGTTGGGAGGGGTATGTGTGTGATTACTCTGAGCTCTTGCATGGCAAGAGTCATGAGGAAGCCTTTTGTGGTCTGGTAATTTTCCATACCTTAGTTATTCAGGTTGCTTCATCAGTTATTCACGTTGGTGTACACTGTTAATGGTTTTGGGACTGTACACTCTTTGTACTTTATGCATATTATGCCTCATTGTTTAAAAGTTTAATGCCACTTGGTTATTGTTAAAGTGATGTTGATACTTTTTCTTCTGCTTTGTCCTGGGCTAGGAGGAAAAGTAAGTTCAAAGTAGTTACTGGGATATTTTTGTTGTCCTCAGATTTTTGGCTTCCCTTCGGTATCGGATATCTGACTACTTACTTATAGGCTGCTCACAACCATTACCCTAAGCTGACATTCCACTCTTAATACTGTGTCAAAGAGAGAAGCAAGTGTTCATGATCAAATCTTGCTCTCTTAAGAATCAATATGAGTCAAGGAGGGGGGAGGGTATATGAAATTGAGAAGTTCTGATGAGGAAAGTAGTTCCATTAGGCTTAAGTCACTCAGAGGTGCCAAAGGGAGGACACTGGCAGGTAGTACACAAAGAAAAGCCGCCACATTCATTTCACCACTAAACTCTGAAGAATTTTTGGAGCATCCACACATAGCCCAAATCGTTTAGCTGATTAGTTCGGTACTTCACTAGATTAACCCGTCCAGACTAGGTGTTTGATGGCTTTCAGCTATCTGTTCCTCAAGGAAAGGGAAAACTCCCCTTTCTCATGCTGTGTGTGTGTGTGTGTGTGTGTGTGTTTCCTCTCTTCTCTTTTCTGGCTCTTTTATAAACCCTGTCTTTGTTTAATGACAACATGCTAATAACTGTTTCCCATTTTTATTAGTAACCATGTGAGCTAACTCATTCAGAATCTCTTTACGACTTGAAGTAAGTCAGAAAGAGGAAAAAAAATATCGTATATTAACGCATACATGTGGAACCTAGAAAAATGGTTCAGATGAGCCGGTTTGCAGGGCAGAAAGAGAGCCACAGTCGTAGAGAACAAACATATGGACACCAACACGGGGAAAGTGGCAGAGGGGTTCGTGGTGGTGGGGTGAATTGGGAGATTGGGATTGACATATATACACTAATATGTATAAAATTACTAATAAGAACGTGCCGTATAAAACATAAACAAAATTCAAAAATAATCTCTTTACTACTAATGTTGAAGTATGCTTTTCATATTCACATCTGTATACACTATATTGGTAGCTTTGAAATGTATTCTTGGGTGGAGACTGCCATGGAAAGGGAAAGTTTAGGCCTTAAATTGTTGGACGATAGGTCCTTCTTAGTCTTTAAATAGACAGTTTCCAGTTAGTGTGTGTTTAACAAACGCATCGTCATCCTCTCTGCGTCTAACGTCGTTGCTTCTCCAAAGGTCCTGTTTACTCTTCCTCTTCTTCTTCTTCATTTCATTAGTTACTTTGTGGAGTTTTGTAGGCCTGCCTTTCAATCTTCTTTTCCTTTTGAAATCTTGGAGGTTGAACAAGGAAGCGATGCAAAGCTCAGTGAAGTTTTCTCAGTTACCCGTGAGCATGGTGGCCAAGGCGAAGGGCTCTGGAGGCAAAGTGCCTGGGTCTGAGTGCTGGCTGTCACTGTCACGGGGGTGAGACGCTGAAAAGGTTAGCTCAGCTTTTCAGTGCCTCAGTGTTCTCATCTGCAACAAGGGGTGGTAATGTCCTACACTGTCTTCCAGAGTTGTTATGTGGACTTAGTAAGTTATTCCACAGGAAAGCACTGAGGAACAGTGCTGGTCACTCAGTAAAGGTCGAGAAAGCTGGTATTATCGTTATTATGAAGTCTTTTATTTCCCCTTCTAACTGCACCACTGCTGACTTTCAACGTTCCCCAGAACAAACTACGATTGTTTAAATGTTTAGCTGACCTCTTCTCCCTCATATTAGTGACCTGCATGTGGAAGATTGGTTGGTTTGGATGGTGATCTAACTGGTGATCTAAAGGCAGTGGGGGACTGGATCCAACTTCATCAGATTCTTGGACCTTGGGCAGGCATGACGATTGTTTAGCTCATGGTAGACAATCTCTTGCACATGTTCCTCCAGCAAGAGCTTTTCACAGACAGTCAGACATACCTTAAGTATTATAAGACATGTGCAAGTATGTACCAGTGACCTGTCTTTTTGGTTGTTGCTGTTTGAAGAAACCAAAGGAAGAAAATAGAATTTACCTGGAAGTTGTAGATTTCCTCCTTCAGTTAGGACGGAGTGTTTGTAGCAAGCTAGCATTCACCCTGAAAACGACTAAGTCAAGTGTGGATTAAAGGAATTCTGTTTGAAGCCTTTGGAGGAATGCAGCTAGGACCCACAGGATCAGCTCCAGAGAGAGAGAAGCTCACTGGCATGAACCTAATTCTCTCCCTTTTCCCCTTAGGCCCAAAGGGCACTTGCACGAATCCCCGGCTCCCGCGGCTTCTGGGAGCGGAGGAGTCAGCAGGGGCGACCCCTGCAGTCGGGGGCATAGCTGTGGATCCGAGGACTCTGCGGTCGGTGTGGGAGCCCAAAGGCCGACTGTGGGAGGCTCGGGGGTCCTCCGTTCGGGGCAGGCTCGGAACCCTAAAACCAGGGCCTCTCGGAAGCCGCAGTCTCCTTGCCTGAGAGATCTTGGGGCTTCAAGGTTCATTCTTCAGTTTCAAAAGTTGGCGACTTTTTCAAGGATAGCGGTGGCAGGACCTACGGATTTCAGGGATGTGTCACCAAGCTGTCGCACCCGCCGTGTTTCCGTAGTGTAGCGGTTATCACGTTCGCCTCACACGCGAAAGGTCCCCGGTTCGAAACCGGGCGGAAACAAGCGTTCTGCCTTCCTGCGCTTTTTACCTTCGCATTCAAACAACCAAAACGGGCGAAAGGCAGGGGGTGAGGCAGCGGGCGCAGCTGCATTTTCCATCCCCAAGGTACAGGGCAGGAGTTCCGTTGCTGCCTGAGAGCCTGCGCAGCACTAGGAGGCAGCCCTCCTTTCTCCGCTCTGAGTCACTGCGGAGTCCAGGCCACAGCCAGCTGAGCCAAGTGCGCAAAGGACAAGGCTGACTTCGGGTCCTTTTTACATCCGGAAATCCCCTCACCTCCTAAGCGGGAGCCGAAATCTCTTGCACATGTTCACGCGAGTTATGTCTCTGGACACCAAGGAGTTTGTCCCTGGCTTGGCTTCACACAACTTCATCCCCTCACACTTGGCTTTCCCCCACCTCGGCCCACTCACGCAACAGTTTGCTGTGCGTGACGGAACAAAAGAGACCGAGCCCAACTGTGCACCGGGGACTCGAGCCAAAGACACGGAAATGAACAATGTCAGGCTCCACGAATTGAGCTGGTCGCGGAGGGGCAGGAGCCCGTACCGGTGCCGTTAACCAGGAGAGCCCCCAGAGCCAGGGCAGACAGCAGGAAGCGGACGGATCCGCCCATCACCTGCTGACATCCCAGTTGGCACCGGACTCAAGAGAAAACCGAGGTTCAGAAAGAGAGCATGACCTTGGCTCGGCAGCACACAGCGCTGAAGTTAGACCAGGACGGACCTTGTGTCCTGTCTCAGAGCCCAAAGCGTCGCCCAAGACTGGAGAGGTGAAGGGTGATGAGCAGCCGGGCAAGGGCTGGGAGCCTTGCACAGCTGCATTCAGCCCTGGGCTTCTGGGAAATCTCCGCGCCTGCTCTCCGGGTCTCTGAAGTGTAATCTTTACTTTTACGATTTTCATCTGGAGACGCTAGGTCGGGGCTCCTCAATGGTTCCCTGGTGGTCTAGTGGCTAGGATTCGGCGCTTTCACCGCTGCGGCCCGGGTTCGATTCCCGGTCAGGGAAGCCTTTCTTTTCTTTTTTCTTTTTTTTTCCCCTTTTTTCCCCGCCTCAGCGTCTCCACTGGCAGGAGTCTTCCTCTTCCCGCCCCGCCCAGAGCTGTGTTTCACTTCAAGGTTCAGATGCAGAAGAGCTTCTGCACTGAGTCCACAAATACCGGGGAGTTCTGGCCTCAGGGTCCTTGACATCGCGCAGGCTGGAGGAGGTGAGATGTAATGAACAGCCTGGGCTGGCCAGCTCTCGCCTCGGCTCTTTTCTCCCTGCGTGTTACAAACCCGAAGACTTATTTACAGAGTTTTCATCCCAAGGGCATCGGGGACCCGAGTTCCAAAAATTCATTAAAAACCAAAACCAAAACCCTTTGAAACGTACAAAAAATTTGCAAGAGTCATAACAGCGTATATTCTATACGTAAGTGCACAGTAAACATTTTCCCACGTTGGGTTTCTCACTCTCTCTCCGTATAGAAGAATGGCGACACCACTTGAGAGTTCCTTGCAGACATCTCCACTCAAGAGTGCTCCTTTCGTTTGGCGTGTCTCTCAAAGCCAACTTCTGCGGGACTTGTCCTCCAAGACCAGGGGAAGCCTTTGTCCTCGCGAGGAGGCGCCCTTGCCCTTTCAGGACCCTGAAATCCGTTCTCTTCAGGCTGTAGAGAAGCTTCAGGAGGAGTTTTATTCAGCTCCCCGCGAAGTGCAGGCCAGGCACGTTCTGTGCTAGTAGGAATCCCCCCGGGCCGGCTGCCCTCCGGTCTCCTTCCGGTTGCCTTGGCGGGCAGTGGGGTCTTGGGTCAGCCCGAGCGCTGGAACCGCCTACCTCGGGAAAGGCCCTTCAGGGAAGTGCAGCTGCCCCTTGGCTGTTGCCTGGATCTGTGTGCCCTGCAGGATGCGTAAAGGGTTCTGACAGGACACAGAGGGGACGAATCCTTCCCTGTAGTGAGTGGGAGGATGAGAGGACCAGATGGGAAATGCGTCAAAGGGAGGGGGAATATTCTCAAGTGCTTGTCAGAATTGTCTGCATGGGTGGCTGCCCTATGATAATAGTGCTTAGTGTTGTCTTTTCCCGACCTTGACCCAGTCTCAGATCCAGTGTGATTAACTGCTCTAAACCTTCCGTTTTTCCGAGGCTTTGGAACTGGTACCATTTTCCTGCGAGAAAGGCGGCACATCCTGGGAATTAGTAAGTGTCTTCTCCACAGAGAGTCCAGGAGAGTCACGTGTCGCTGTCTCTGTGGCGCAATGGGTTAGCGCGTTCGGCTGTTAATCGAAAGGTTGGTGGTTCGAGCCCACCCAGGGACGGTGGGAGAGGTTTTAGAACCCATTCAGCGTTTTCCGTGTTGATTACCGTTCCCGGTGTTCCATGCTGATTATTACCTGGATATCTGCTCCCACAGAGTTTACCGAACTGCGTTCAGGGGTCCTATCCACCTCACGACTGCTGCCAGTCTTGGGCCACACTCCCCTTCCCAGCTCTATTGTCTGTCGTCTCTATTGGACTCTATACTTGCCTAACTTAAGGCCTCCTGAAAAAGATCGAGGAATCCATGGTCTGGTGGGATAAAGTCTTTATTCTGCCAAGGATATAGACTTCGACAAGAAAGTCCTATTTTATGTGTGTCAAACTTTTCACCTGTGAACGTTAGTAATTGTTCTGGGAATGATGTTATCAGTGAACTCATCATCATAATTCTCCTCTGCATTATATTTGATAAAGGCATTTCTTCCATGGTTGTGTATTATTTGGTTTCATGGTTTCACGATGACGAATATGCTGCAACCATCATTATTGGACGCACACCTCTGACCACTCGTGCAGGTGTTTCCATAGCGCAGAGAACTGGAAGTGCAAGTGCTACCTTTAGTGTTTCTATGCTTCTAATGTTGGTAAATCCTTCAAATTTTCCTTCCACAGAAGTGGGACGGAATCCTATTCCATTTTATTTTCCAGTCTTTCAATGTCCCTTTCTTCATTTACTTGCCAACACAGCAACCTTTCTGTACATCTCTCTATGATAGTCTAACTAATAAAGGGAGCAGTGCCCTCCCGACACAACTGAGGGGAAGGACAGCAGAGGGACGCTGTGGGCATTACACAGAGATATTCCATTGCATATGTCTGAAAGCTAAACATTCAATATTTTTAAAATCCTCCAATAACTGTCATTGTTTTCTCTGCTGACCTAAGTCAACAGGGTCCAGAGAAGACTGCCCAGAATGACCTCTTTGATAACGTCCTGCCAAGCAACTTATCCAAAGAGAAGAATCTCGCTGATCCCAGAGGTTTTTTCCTTCTCCCCTTTTCTCTTTCATTTATAAAGTTTGGTTATACTTTTAATTTGATGGCAACAATCTAATGCCTGTCCTTCCTCCTATAAAATGGGGAATTAGCATGGGAATAAGTGTTTCTATGTTATTCCTTGACAGTTTTTTGTTTGTTTGTTTGTTTGTTATTTGGCTGTGACTATAAAAATTAGCCCATCTAAGACACACCGTGGGAGCCAACAGAATCCTGCCCCCACCCCCACAGGTTCCTGCTTCAGACCTGGACCCTTAGAGTTATTAGCTCATGTTTGCTCTGTTCTGTTAAATCTCATGTGCAGAAATTGAGCATTTTGGCTTTTTCATATTGTGTGGTTACTGGACAAGGATTTTCTCTCTCTCTCTCTCTCTCTCCCTCTCATTTGTGCATCACTAATTTCTCCTCTCAGTGCGGGATTGTGGTTTTAATTTTAGGACGTGAACTTCTGGGGATAATCTCTGTTGGGTGGTGGTTGACAGGGATCTATTCCCTGTTAGGTAGAAGATGACAGCTAATCCGGACCATGAGTCTTTTTTCTCTGATGCTTGTCCTGAGGATTCTGCTATTTCCTGGTCTGTGACACCGCAGCAGTGAGAAGCTGTCCAGCTCTTGTCTTTCTGCTATTTGGTGAAAAACCACGTGGGCCCAGTCAATCCTTGTCAATAAGTGCAAAAGTGTAGTAGCTACAATAAGGATGATCTTAATATGCAATGGTTCCCTCATAAGGAACTCAACATTAATAAGGGGTTATTACAGGAAGAATATTGAATTTTTAGCATGGAATAGGCAGCTTTCCTTCATTGGTATACTCAAGTTTCTAAATAACTGAAAAAATGCAAACAAATGTCCTCTAGGGATTGCTTAAATCAGACTACAGAAAGCAGAGGAAAGACATTTATATCATTAGAAACAAGCAGCAAAGTCAGCAACGTGAGCACTTGTGACAGCCCTACAAGTCAAGATTTAAACCTTCCAGAACTGTAAGTCAGTTCAGTCCTTAATACAGATGGATGAGGAGCAATGACTTCATGCACAGATACATACCCTGGAGACTCAATAGCATATCACAGAAGTACTCCAATTTTCATTAATGAGCTTCCTTCAAGGACCTAATGTGGCTCACGTATTTCATTTTCTTTCCCTCACTGTCAATTGCTGGTAACACATGTCGTTGCCTCTGCTTTCACCTTAAATAATGCTCACTAGTTTGATGAATTTTTTTCTCTTTAAATATATTTTCTCAGAAACAAAACAATATACTTTCTCTTCCTTGGGAGAGAATAGACAAATCAGGCCTCTAAAAATTTAAATTAGTTAAAAACTAATCCCCCAATTAATTTCGGGAAAGTAATAATCACTTATATAAATTTAAAATAAGAAACTTAAGAATTTCTGGGAAAAATGCCTTACGACTTACGCTTTCAATGTAGTATTTATATAAGGAAACATTTTGTTATTGAATTGGTGACAAGGAACAATAACCGATTTAGCTGTAGATTAAATGAATGGTCTTGATTACTTGGAACAACAGTGAGAAATGAAATGAAATTGATTACAAAGATGACCCTTAATTCTTTTAAGCAATTCAAATAGTTTATACATTTTATGTATAATGACATTAAAATGTTTATGTCATGTGGTGTGTTTTTATCGAGGTTACTCAGAAAACTTACACTGGTTTAATAATTTCGATCTAAAAATGACTATATATTTTTTTTCAGATTATCTTATAATGTAGAAAATAATGGTGGTATAGTATTCTGGTATGTAAGTCTTGGCTTTATTTTGGCTTGAACATCTGAGTTAAGTTGGACATCCTCAATTTCCTATACTGGTTGTACCGGTTAAATAATCAAACATATCCAGTAAGATTTCAACGTCTAAACATTTAAATTTATGTGTTGAAGTGTATTAAATATACTAGTCAAGTACATCAAATATACTAATATCTTTAAAGAGGAATGAATACTTGTAGTTCCAGAAACCAGACGACTCCATTATTCCACTTACAATTTTTGGTAAATATTTTTAGGTGTCATCTAATATGTGAATTCAAATATACCAATATATGATTCCAACATTCTCATGTTCCAACATGTGTCAGCTTGAATTACAAGTTCAAGATCCAGAGTTAACTTTAATCCTTTGACAAACATTAAATCGATTTAATTAACGAATCATCTTTGGTTGCCTGCAAATTCTCTCTGTCTTTGTCCTTCCCGTTTCCCCTAATTGCCTGATCGGTTGGTTGACAACAGCGCTTTTGTTGGGGAATGCTGTAGTTTTCTGCGTTCACATATATTTCTATATTTTGTAGGTTTGTGGCTGGTGCTGTGGTTATTCTTATGTGTTCCCTTGACAAAAGTGCAGTTGAGTGGCTTGTGTTTTCACTGCTCTGACACGTCAGAATCATCACCTTAACGCTGCGCACTGCACAGCTTCTGAAACCTTCTCAAAGCGCCTACTTGCTTCTTGTTACACATTCATTTTTTGCATGTCACTTGCTTTTTATCACATCAAGCACCAAAATCCAGCTTTGCAAAGAAATGATATCATTGAAAAGAATGTAGAATAATCTAATGTTGGCAGATTTTACTATGTAAATTACACCTCAATAAAGCTTACTTTTAAGAAAAAAGGACAAACAAAACCAAATGTTGACAGGATGGAGAGCACTGGAAATACTTATTCATTTCTTGAAAGGGTACAAAAAAGTTCAACAGGTTGGAGAAAAATTCGGCAGCATCCACTGAGGGTCATACATACACAGTTATATGCTGTGGCCCAGAAATCGTACTTTTACCTGTGCTATACCTTTGACCTGTGCTCTCCAATATGATAGGTACAAGCCTCATGTAGCTACTGAACCCTTGAAAGTTGCTAGGGCCACTGGCTGTAATGATAATATTTTGATATTTTAAGTCTCCTAAAACATTAAAATAGATTAAACTAGAAAATTCAAAATTCCTTGTGACAGGTGTGAAAACTAATAAAGGGAAACGTCTCTAAAATGAAGTCGGGAGACCAGAAGTGGGAGCTCTCATGGGGTACCACTGAAGTTCAAAGACAGGAAGTATCGTCCATTACAGACCCAAATAGAAGAAGCATCAATAAGTAAGAATCATCGATTACAGGCCCCAGCAGAAAAACACGTACGTTGTATCTCCTGCAAGAAATCAGCAACTTGGCAATGAGAAACCCTCATCACCCTGAAGTTTCACTTTTCTCCAATGGACTTGGGTTCAAAACAAGCTCCCTCAGCTTCCTCCTCTTTCTCTGCAGAGTAAGGTTCCTTCCTGTCCTTTGTTTTTGGGACTTACCTAAGGCTTTTGCTATAGCTTGCTTGTCCTGAATTGCAATTCTTCTGCTATTCCTGAATAAAGACTTTTTGCTGGAAAAAAACAAAAATCAAAAATCCGCCATCTCTTATATATTTTTATATTTATATATTTTTTACATTTATTTTGCTATTTGTTTTTGGCTGTGTTGGGTCTCCGTTGCTGGGCAAGGACCTCCTCTAGTTGCAGTGATTGGGGCCTACTCTTGATTGTGGTGGCTTCTCTTGTTGCGGAGCATGGGCTCTCGGCACGCAGGCGTCAGTAGTTGTGGCATGAGGGCTCAGTAGTTGTGACTCACGGGCTCTAGAGCGTAGGCTCAGTAGTTGTGGTGCACGGGCTTAGTTGCTCCACAACATGTGGGATCTTCCCGGACCAGGGCTCGACCCCGTGTCCCCTGCCTTGGCAGGCGGATTCTTATCCAATGCGCAACCAGGGAAGCCTGCAAAAGTATTATTTTTATAGTCAACACTGGTATTATTCTGCTGAAATGGGGTGCCCTAGAAAAATGTGTATGTCCACCAAAAGTCATAAAAAAATGTTCGTACCATTTCAGAATATCCTCAACTGTAAACAACTGAAATATCCAACAGTAGAAAACTACGTAGAGTTATATTCTTACAAGGAATACACACAGAGACAAAGAATTACGTGAAAAATAGGGTTAAATTTTATAGACGTAATGTTGAGTGAAAGAAGTCAGACCCATGCCCCTCCAGCCTCCCAAACCCAGTGCATGCCCTGTGATCCAATTTATGAGAAAGTAACAGGCAGAGAGGTTGGGAGGGGTATGTGTGTGATTACTCTGAGCTCTTGCATGGCAAGAGTCATGAGGAAGCCTTTTGTGGTCTGGTAATTTTCCATACCTTAGTTATTCAGGTTGCTTCATCAGTTATTCATGTTGGTGTACACTGGTAATTGTTTTGGGACTGTACACTCTTTGTACTTTATGCATATTATACCTCATTTTTTAAAAGTTTAATGCCAGTTGCTTATTGTTAAAGTGATGTTGATACTTTTTCTTCTGCTTTGTCCTGGGCTAGGAGGAAAAGTAAGTTCAAAGTAGTTACAGGGATATTTTTGTTGTCCTCAGATTTTTGGCTTCCCTTAAGTATCGGATATGTGACTACTTACTTATAGGCTGCTCACAACCATTACCCTAAGCTGCCATTCCACTGTTAATACTGTGTCAAAGTGAGAAGCAAATGTTCATGATCAAGTCTTGCTCTGTTAAGAATCAATATGAGTCAAGGAGGAGGGAGGGTATATGAAATTGAGAAATTCTGATGAGGAAAGTAGTTCAATTAGGCTTAAGTAACTCAGAGGTGCCAAAGGGAGGACACTGGCAGGTACTACACAAAGAAAAGCCGCCACATTCATTTCATCACTAAACTCTGAAGAATTTTTGGAGCATCCACACATAGCCAAAAGCGTTTACCTGATTAGTTAGTCATCTTCACCAGATTTACCTATCTGGACTAGCTGTTTGATGGCTTTCAGCTTATTTGTTTACCAAGGGTTCTTGGCCTTTCTTAATCAGTAGAAATTGAAAACAGGATGGACAAGGAATTCAGGCAAGGCTTTACTGCGGTCCCTGACGTAGGAAAACAAATAACAGGTTCCCTTGCTTGCTACTGAGGTGGGGGTGGGGGGCAGTGGCCAGCTGGTTCCTTATATGGGGCTAGGATAGGGATGGGTTCTGGGGTTGGGCTGGGCGGTGGCTTAGGTTTGCCCATCCATTTGGTAGTGTTGTGTGCAGGGGTCATGTGCAGTACCCTATTTTTGCTACCAGCTCTTCAGAGATGGCAGTTAGGTTTTTGGTCTTTTTGTATCTTGTTGTTCATAATTCTTCCCAACGGAGCATGCACGCAGTTATTTTTAGTCTCATATAGTTTCTTTGTATTTTGTTGAAGGAGGAGACATTTTGATCTCGAGGAGATAGCAGCCAGTGGTGGCTTGAATTGAGATCTTTGTTTCCTGCTCAGGAATTGAACGTGGGTGGCCTGGGTGAAAAGCAGGAATCCTAGCCACCAGTCCACAACGTGCAAGGTCTAGAATCAAAGTTGCCCTGGCTCTTGCCCCTATTGAAAAATGAATTTTTCAAGGAGGCAAAAACTGTAAAAACAGATTCAAAGTTTATTATTAGAGCCACAGCACAAGTGGGAGGGCACACAGAGAAACAGTTTAAGACGGAAGCAAGGCAGAGATACACACCCGGAGATAAAGTGTTTGGCCATCCTCCCTAATGAGGAAGAGCGCACCAGAGAGGCGGTTCAAATCACTTATATAGGGCATTTCTTCTGGGCCTTTGTTTACCTTTAGCCAATTATCTTGATTCTTTTTCACACCTAACCTGTCCTAGTGCCCTTCCCGACATGCGTGTGCATTTTTTGCCAAGATAGATTCTGGACCAGAGGCCTACGGGGAGGTTGACATCACCTATTATGGGGTGGCTCCCTCCCTCCCTTTTGACCCCAGAGGAACCTTTCTGAGCATGTATAGTTTGGGAGTTCTCCTTGACCTCAAGAATAAGAAATATGTGGTTTCTTTATATTGTATCCAGGTAGCACTCAGCTCCACCTTGCTGCTGTTAGCTTTACCTTGGAGTATCTTTCCACAGGGGACGGATTCCAACTGCTCAGCCTGGGGCCCAGCTATCTTCTGCCCCAGTTCGTCCAGGTGCAAACACTGCAGGAAAGGGTCCCAGGTCCCAGCCTGTCTCAGTAAGACAGAGGGTAGTAGATAGATGTTAAAATCTGTTCGAAGATAGAATCAAAACAACACCTGAGGGCTTCCCTGGTGGCGCAGTGGTTGAGAGTCCGCCTGCCGATGCAGGGGACGCGGGTTCGTGCCCCGGCCCGGGAGGATCCCGCATGCCGCGGAGCGGCTGGGCCCGTGAGCCATGGCCGCTGGGCCTGCGCGTCCGGAGCCTGTGCTCCGCAACGGGAGAGGCCACAACAGTGAGAGGCCCACAAAACACACACACACACAAACACCTGAAAACGGAAATAAAATGAATGAAATTTCCGATGAATGAAATTGAACTTTCAAGATGGAATAGAGTTCACCGCCAGCCATAATGGTTAATGGGTTTTACTAGACGTACACACAATAGTACATCACAAAGGCAACTGGATTTGAAAGGAACCGGTTTCCCCTGGACTCCTAAATGTTCTCTATTCTACGCATTGAAAGCCGTTAGAGTTCCAAAAAGGTGCTCAGGCTTCAGCAGGCCGCTAGACAGGTGCTCGGCAGGACAGAGGTGAAGCAGCCTGCCACGCGCGCATGGCCCCAACGGGTGGGGGCGGGTGGGAGGAAAAGAGCGAGCGGTCGACGTCACTTCCCGCAGAGGGCGCCCGCCCTGTGATAGGCTCGGCTGGACGGCGTGGGAGGAGGGAGGCGCGGAGTAGGGCGGGGCGTGGGCTGGAGGGGAGCGGTAATTCCCGTTGGCTTGACGGATGGGGCGGTCGTATGTAGATATATCAGCGCAGGGTCTGCTGGTTCGTGATGTGGTGGTGAAAGACGACATGATCTCCCGTGGTGTGGGAGCGAATCTAGGGCTGTTGGTTGCAAGTGCATGGATCAGCTGTGTGGAAGGGGCAGGAAGGCTCGGGGCTTCGGGTAGGAAAGTGACCGTGTGTGTACAGTATAGGACGTCTGAGGGTGTGTGAGTGCAGAAGAGCCACAAGTTCGTATTTTTCGGGCAGAGACAACAGTATGATTTCGAAGGTAGTGTTCCCCGGGCGAGGTTTATCTGCTGTTGTTATGGTTTGTGCTGATCCTTGCGGTTTTCTCAAATGTAGGAAGCTTGACTGCATAATTTCTTGTAGTGGGGTACTGCCTTTGCACTTTCCCAAATTTTTTTTTTTGTGTTAATAACGGAAATGATTTCAGTGGTGTTGATGTTAATACATTGTTTTTTTCCAAGGAGCTTTTAACGGTAGAAGTCAGCCGGTTTTATAGAAAGCAATCGGAGTATCTGCGTGCAGTGTACATATATGCATTACTAATGTTTTTCACAAATACAAGTTCTTCCTATTTCCGTAGAAGAAAGGTTGTTTCTTGTTGACTGCTTGAAGAGCCGTGGTTGTTAGCGTGGGCGGGAGACAAATTTTGTGTTCCACTTGCGGCAGGTCGTTGAAAAACCGGGAGTCGTAAGTTAAGGGTTTTTGTTGTTGAGATTTCTCTGCAGGTCTCTGCGGGTGTCTTTGCGAAGTTTTTGGAAGGCATTAGCGCCCACAGATCTATGGTAATGTAATTAGCGCAGCGTGGAAACTCAAAAAACGTTCTCTTCCGTATTTTTTGTTTTTCTTTGCAGTTTCGCTGTGCTAACTTATTTCACCTTAAAATTTAGGAAGTTTCAGTGTTTTAAGTTTCCGTCTGGGAAGTCTTGTTTCTAAAGACACAGACTTGGGTGCGGTCAGTTGCAAGGCACTTTCTCCAGGATTCTGAGCAGATGCTTCTGTAATTCAATGAACAAATGAAATTCTCAAGGGAGGAAAAACTAGAATTCTTGTCTGTTTGTCACTACTTCCAATGTCCAAACTCTAAAAATAGGAGTGTTCTGCTACCGCTGTTTGCCGAAAACAGTGTTGTTACTGCTGTTTGTCAAAAAGCTAAATGTCTTGCTGGGTTAAGCATCCAGAAGCGGTAAAAGGAAATGTGGGAGCTGCAGGTTGCTGAAAGCCGGCCTGTTATCAGCGGACAAATTACATATGTGAGAGCAGAAAAACTCTGCCGACTACTGACTTTCTCAAGGTTTAAATGAATGTGGTAGCCACTTACATTTTCGCTTACCAAATCTCAGCTAATGTCGTCCTATAGCCGAAATTAACCCAGAACTATGCAAAAAATGGAGTTCTGGAATTTTTTTTTCTAGCTTAGCAATATTGACACGTATCTACCACAATCTACGTTTTCTGTACTTGACACCCATATATAGAGAAAGATATCTATATCTTTTCCTCCTCCTTCTTTAGAAACCATTCTTAACTTTTAAACAAAGCCAATAACGAAATCATGCTTATCTCAAACAGTGAAAACATGGCAGCCTTTCCACAGAAAAGGATAAAGTTTGTCTTTGTTTTTCATTCTTATAGCAGAGTCACATTTTTTTTTACCGTAGATATGCTGTAACAAATACTGGAATTAAAAGTTAACTCCTAGCAACAGATTTTGTTAGCTGGTAGTGGGATGAAAGAGGAAAAGAGAAAAACATTGGTTGATACATGTAAAACTATTAGTATTATAGTAAGGGAATATTCATACCTGTTATGGACCTCATTTCTGCAACTGTCACTGGTATATATAACAACTGTCTGCTTCGCTCCTATCAACAAATAAAATTCAGCCAGATAAATTTGAAGATCTAGTTGGCTTTATTTAACGATTTAGGGACTGCTGTCATATCAGGGGCGGAGTTGTTCTCTGCTGTTGACTGTTTGGGCACCACTAGTGATTGTAGCTAGATTAGCCATGATGAGTGGCTAATCAGAACCCATATTGCTGAACCATACATAAAATGCAACCCTGCTTTAAAGTCAGCTAAATCCAACATCTGAGACTTCTTCTTGGAGTTGGTTTCTTTTAACTGCTTTGTTTTCCTTTTCAAAAATATGTATTGAATGGGTCACATTTTTCTGTTTCTTTGCATGTTTAGTATTTTTTATAGTGTACTGGACACTTTGAATGATACAATGTAGAGACTCTGGATTCTGATATCTTCAAAGAGTATCAACTTTTGTACTAGGCACTTTGATTACTGGTCAGTGACCTTGAACTTGTGTAGGACTGGATTAATGGTTTGTTTCTCCGTAGATCTGAGAAAAGTCCAAGGCGTTTCCCAAAGCCCTCTTTGGTGTGACTCAATGTCCAAACCCTGCTAATCTTGTCAGGTCTTGGTTTTATCCTTTTTTAGGGAGGATCAAGAGTAGGCCTCACACTAGGTTGTCGTCTTTACTCCTAACGCAGCCTTTCTGGAGTATCAACTGGATGCTCAGGGTGGTAAAGAGTCTTTAACAGAGCCTGAATTCCAATGTTGCCAGCAGAGACTTCTAAGATCTCTGTTTTGTTTTCCTTCCTGTAGCATCTGTTGTCCGGTAAGCCTTGGTAGTAACTCTCCACACATGAGCAGCCCAGCACTCAGCAAAGACTGGCAGGAGACCCAGTATGGATTTTCTGAAAACTAGCCTGTAAACTGTCTTCTCCTTTCTGGTTCTCTGCAGATTCCAGTTGCTTCAGCTGTCCTCTGATATCTACCTTAGCTCAGTGTGAACACCTTGCTCTGCTGGGATTCCAGCTTGCTATACCACCATCAGGTCATTTCCGCAACCCTCTCTCAGGCAATCACAGTCTTGCACTGCCTCTGTCCAGTGTCTATAACAGGTGCTTCACATATTTTGTCCATTTTTATGGTTGTTTACGGCAAGAAGGTTAAATTGGTGGCATTACTCTACTATAGCTGTAGGTGGAAGTCCTGGATTCTTTTCAGTGCCTTTAAAATTAAGGTTTAATCACATGCATTACTGATGTCTAAATAATTTGAACACTGTTTTCCATGTTTAAAATGACCTGGTCCAAGGATTTTGTTTTTACTTTATTAACAAGTACAACTAAACCAATCTAGGCTTGCTGGATTCACTTTCAGCATGGTGACCCCCCAGCACCACAAGGACATCTGGGCTGAGGATCCTGTTCTTTGGCTGTATTCCAATGCTTTGACTATATGCCACTCCAAAGTATGCCAATTTGGCATAAGAATTATTTTGAGCTAAAGGCATTTGGAAAACAGCAACTACAATCATTCTTATCACCAGAGACAGGAAGTCAAGGCCGAGAGAAATCCACACAAACAGACTTTGTTAAAATAACTCGTATCTTCCTTTGGTCTTCCAATGTGTTTTACTTTTCCATAATCACCTCTCTTTGTTCAACCTAGTATATAAATACTTAGGCCTAGCCACTTCTTTGGGTTTTCATTTTCCTATTGGAGCTCCCATGTACATGTGAAAATCTGGATGTTTTCCTCCTCTTAATCTGTCTTATGTCAATCTAATTCTCAGGCCCAGCTGGAGACCCTAAGAGGGTTGAGGTGAAGTTTGCCTCCCCTACAGACTGTCCTAGGACCACAAAAGAAAGGATTAGTAAAAGACTATCTGTAAGGGGCCAGAACTGGTCCTGGTAGAGGGGACTTGGTGTAGGCTTGCTAGACCTAATAGGAAATGCTAGAATTCCCAGAATCAGATGGGTGGAAGGGTGAGAGGCTACCTTAAAAGACAATGGTTGCCTAGGGAAGCCCGGAGAGACCAGCTGTCATATAACTGGGGACCAGTGAATAAATTTCTCCTTTGAATCCATCTCTTTCCTTCTCTTTCCTCTTCCTCCTCCCAGTTCTGCCGTTCTCCCCTCTGAGTCTTCCTTCCCATTTCTACCCTGCCTGTGTTTAGGCTGCACCCGGGGCCTGGGTCTTTGTCCCACCAATGTCTCTCTCCATATGTTTGGGTTTTTAATCTTTCTTCTACCAAGAACTCCTTTGGTGATCTGCTGAAACCTGCGCACCCTTCTCAGAATAATGAATTTTTTTATTAAAAAATATATTTATCAAACATCTCCTATTTATATCCACTATTCTATGCCCTGGAGTGAGAATAATGAATTTTAATATGTTGAATCAAATACAGTTTTCTTTGTGAGGCTTCCCGGGTCTGATAGAATGAGCAGGAAGGCTGAGCTTACACAACCAACCTCCCATGCCTCGAACCAAGATGACCCTAGAGTTGAGGTGGTGAAAAATAAGAGATCTTGGGTTCCACCGGTCTCAGAGGAACTAAAACTACTGGACATCATTATTCTATACTAACCAGACAAAGTAGTGGTTCCTGGGACGGAGTTCCAAGGAGAAGGACCACACTCCCTCTCGTGGCCACTGCGGGGAGCAGTACGGCCCTGCAACTGCGGATACTAATCCAAAGAAAACCAAATAAAACGCACTGGAAGCTGGGCTACGCTCAAGACTTTGAAATTAGAAGTCGTGCACGCTGCAAACTGACCTAGCAGGAAGACGAAAAGCCGTGAGCTTCTCTTCTCCCTACCAGCTTGGTATCAGTTGCCCAAATGGAAAATGTCTGCGCCAAGACTGAAGGCAACCACGGCGAGTTGCTGATGAGGAAATAGGTTTGTAGAGAGTTTAATGGATTTCCTCCGGCCCAGGGCTCATCGGCAGTAAGTCACGGACCAGGCCTACGATCGTCCTACTTCCGACTTCAAGGAGGAACCGGGGTAGAGGGTAGAAACTGCTGCGCAGAGGTGGGGTCGGGTTGAGGGAGCGACTCCGCCCTCCTCTGGGACTTTTACAACGGCCTCTCCCTGTGCTCATTTCCGCCCAGAAGGAACCCCAGACTTCAATGCAAAGGACGTCCAGGATTAAAGGGTCTTTTCCAATTCATCCCAAGAGGTCCCACCGAGGTTTACCGGATCCACCTCCTTAGTCCTGTTACTGGAATTTTCTAACTTTCCACGACAATCGTGAATGCTTTTTTCCAAGGTCTTCAGTCACAAGGGAGAATTCAGGCAGCGCCAAGTGCACTTTCGGTGCTTCAGCCCCGCGCATCCTCCACCTCTTCTGTGGGGCTGTTGGGGAAATAAGAAATCGAGACTCAAAGGAGCACGCATGTTGACCAACTGAGTATTAGCTAAGTTTATTATTGAGGAAAAAAACAAACAAACTCAAGAGTGCATGCTTGCGGGCAGCCCGCACATGACTACAAAGCTATTGTGGACTTCCAGCTCTATTTATGTGGGATTAAGGCTACAGTTGTCATCATCCCACCTTTAGTAAACAGTCAGCATTACTCAGTCGGCTCCAGGAATGAGATTAAGCTTACTCAGACGCTCTGTTCTTCAGATTTTTATCAGTATCTCTCTACGGTTGCTTCTGTCAGTGCAACTACACGACAGTACAAGTGGTTGGATAACATTCTTCAGCATTCCTCCGCAAGACACAGGGCGCAGGGGAAGGGGGAGAGGAGGAGCGCAGCCGACTCCCGGCCTCGGAGGGCTGGGGCGGAGTCGGAGTCCTGTCTCACCCTCCACTGGTGAGCAGGGGATTGTGCGCCCCCTACCGCGCGGGGCCGGGGGCGCCTCGCCACCTGCTCCGAGGTCTGGACTCCGGTGACATCTCAAGGCGTTGCGGTCTTTAACCGAGGATTTCAAAGAGGAACCTCAGTCATTCGGATTCGAGAGCATCCAACAGTACACAATCATGGTCAGCGCGGTGGCCGACCAAGTGGAGGCAGGGGGAGGGTAATCAAAGTTATTTAACGAAAATAGCCATTTTCTGTTTTCTTTTCGCCTTTTTCTTCAGTGGCCAGAGCACTAGCTCGCTCTCTCCCCGTCCCTCACTGGGTTGCCTCCACTCCCACTCGCTTTCTTCTCCTCTTCTTCAGCTTTCCCTATTCAACCCCTCAGGACGGACGACCCCAGACCGAGGCTGAGTCGCAGTCCAGGGTGGGGAACTCAGCTCGGTCCCGGGGCGCACGTGTCCAAAGTCAAGACTTTTGCCTTGTTCTCAGTCAGCTGCGGGAATAAAAGCGCCTCCGGCTTTGAGAAACCTTTCCAGCCTTCCGTTTCCGGAGTTACTCGTAGACCTAAAAGCTTAAAGCACACACTGGAATTCTTGGTTGCCTAGGACCCTGCGGCAGAACGCATCCTTCACCGGGCATTTATTGAATGCCTACTAGGTGCGAGGCCCTGCCCTGGAGGGCGGGCTGCATCGCGAGCAGTTCTGAGGTCTTGCCGGTCGGAGTCCACATCTAGAGAGAGGCGCAGAACGTGGGCAGCGCAGTGGGGGCATAGCTGGTTCGTGTCCTTCGCACGCGCGCCCACAGGGTCAAGTGGGGCCTCACGGCGAGCGAAACTAAGAATGGTAACGTGGACTTCAGCCCGGGAGGCTGCGGTCGTCACCTGGAGCCGGATGGCTGTTGAGGCGGGGAGCAGGTGGGAAGGCATAGATCTGGCGTTCGGCAGTCAGTCCCCTAGCTGACTCCTAAACGTTCTATCGATGTCCAAACGTGCCCGATGACACCAACTCTTGGCTTCAGTGTCTCCCGCGCGCACCCTCGGCTTCCGGAATATGAGAATCTAAGGATGTCCCCAGCCAGAGGTTGAAAAGCAATTTCTTGAATCAGGAAACGAGGTATGGGGAACGCGCTCTCACGTCTCTGTAGCCTAATCGGTTAGCGCGTTCGGCTGTTAACCGAAAGGTTGGTGGTTCAAACCCACCCAGGGACGTCACCTTTTGCTTCGTCGAAGTCCTTGCTAGCTACTTGCAACTTTAGGTTATCTGTTCGCCACATCTCACAGTTCTGGAGGCTGTAAAAGTCCAGGATCAAGGTGCTGACAGAATTCAGTTCTTGTTGAGGGCCTCCTCCTCAGCTTGCAGAAGACCTTGTCACAGCATCCTCACATGGCAGAGAAAGGAAACTCTGGTGTCTCTTCTGTTTTTATAAGTACTGATCCCAGCATGGGGGCTTCATCTTCATGAAGGTTTAAACCTAATTACCTCCCAAAGGCTCCACCTCCTAATACCATTACATTGGGGAGTTAGGACTTCAACATAGGAATTTGGGACGGACAACAACATTCAGTGCAGAATAGGTGGTAACACAGAGAGACGTTCCTCAAATGTCTAAAATGCCTTTATGGTGACCGGATTGCACAGACTTAACAGTCACATGAAGGTGGGAGAGAACTTGTCCAGCAGTTCTCTTCTTTCTTCCTGGAGGCACTGTGTGTGTGTATGTGTGTGTGTGTGTGTGTGTGTGTGTGAATAGAAAAATCAAGGAATTATAGAAAGGTACATACATTGAGAAAATTCTCACCTCCCCTACTCAAGCTCCCAGTTCCCAAAGGCCAAACAATACCAACCTGGTGGTTTTTAACAAACAATTTTATTTTTAATAAAATAAAACAATTTTATTTTCAATAAAGTCAACAGGCATGACTTTATTATTTTTATAACAAAGTAGTCACCTACTTTATAAGTATATATTAAAAACCTCAGACAAACCCAGCTGTAACTCAGACTTGACTATAGGATGCTGAAGCCACAAGGCAGGCCATTAACCACACTCACAGCCTTTCCTCTGGGAGCTTGGGCAAGTAACAATCTCTGTAAACTTCTTAAAACATCATGATCCAGAGGTTCCGAAGGATTTTCTTTTGCTTGTTTCTTCCCTTGTCTGCTTGTCTGATCTGAGCTAGAAATTCACAGATATTAATTCAACAAACAAAAATGAAAAGAAAAAAACTAAAACCACTGCATTTTGAAATTTCATTCACGTTACCAGTATTTTTGTGGAAAAGAGACTCTAGCTATGGTATGAAAAACATATACCAGTTATAGAACTTTGCTTTAATGAAGTTGGAAAGCTCTGACAAGAAAATAAGGTTCTGACAAACAATGACTGGAAGAAAATTTAACCTAGGGTTTATAATGATCAGAGGGAAAAAAAGATGGAATCAAATACATACATACATATCTCCAGTCCAGATATCATACAGGTCTAAAGACAACAAACAGATGTCAAATAAATGAAAGAATTCAGGAAATACAAAACCTTTTTTGAAAAACCTATTTGACACTAAAATGCACCTAATGAGATGCTTTCACAATTAAAATCTCAGGAATAGAACTATGCAACACAAAGCATGAACCCTAATGGAAACTATGCACTTTAGTTAATAATAATGAATCAATATTGGTTCATCAATTGTAACAAACGTACCACACCAATGCAAGATGTTAATAACAGGGGAAGCAGTGTGGGTGGAGGAGAGGGAGTATATGGGATTTTTTTTTTCTTAATCACAAGAATGAAAATTGCTGGGTATTCTGCGTTTGTCCCTCCAGATACATTCTCATCATTTTCCACCCTATTATATGCCCCAGAAAGTTAATCTTTTTGAACTGTGCAAAAGGGCTCCTCTGCCCACCGACTTCTTGCTGGCTACAGCCAATGGGATTCACTGACTGGGAATGGGAGTGTAGGAGGAATATGAGGTCAGGGTAATTATTTCCTGCAGGGTGGCAGTGGTTGTGTTCTCTGCCACCCCCCAAGACCACAGTTATTGTTTAGTGGCACTCTACTACAGTTACAGCCTTACCTACAACTATCACTTTCCCAGATTCCAGGAACAGCTCTCTCCCCTTGCCCAATCAGGTCTAGTAATTGCTCTCCACTGTTGCTAGGCCTGGGATGTCGCATCATCTGTTTAGTGGCTGCATCCCCCTCTTAGAGCCCCGGGTTCCTGAGTTGGGAGGTCCCAGGAAACCCTCTCAATCCTCAGCAGGTCTGGGTTTCAGAGAGCCTCGGGGAATGTGCCACAAAGTTATCTGGGAGCTCATTACATCTCTGTTCAGCTCATAAGCCGAAGAATAATTACACCTTTCTTCCTTCAAAGAATACCCCAAAAAATTTTTCAAAAAAATTTTAGTCTTTTAGGGAAAATCCTTTCTAAGCATGACAAAACTCAAAATCCCTAAGGAAAAAGATTAATACATTTAGCTACATAAAAAGTTTAAGAATTTGTTTAGCAATAAATAAATCAAGCACTCAACATCTGGCAAAGCCAAGGCCTGAGTGATTCAGCTTGTAAAGCTATAACAAGTCACTTTTAGATTCAGAAAGTTTATTACTTACATGGACAGCAAAAGGAAGAGTAGTTGAAGGTATAGACTTCCTGGGCCTTCATCCCACATATCCAAAGGGATGACACTGAAACAAAAGGGGTCAGTGACTACAATGCAAGTTGTGGGATACCTGTTATTTAGAAGCCAATTCTAGACTGCAGCTACGTAGTTTTACAGTCTGCAGCTGTCCCCAGGGAAGGGACGAGGAGGTAAGCAGAATGCCTCATATGTGATTAGAACCTGAAGGGCAATGAGAAACTGTCCCAGGGTAGACAGGGGAATGGAAGCTGTCTCCTGGCACTCTTTACAAGCCTCCCATCCTCTCTTGCTTTGGGACAATCACAAGGTGCTCTGCCTTGTGGTAAGATTCAGAATAGTTTTAGTTCAAGCCTTGGCTGGTGTGGCCTGTACAAATACATACAAGGTCACCTGGGTGCCACAGCTGAGCCATTCCCCTACAAAATTCAAAAGACAACAATTTGGTAAAATACTTGAAAAACTACAACATAGAAAAAGCCTTTTTTATTTAGTATTTATTTTTATCAAGCTTATATATGCACATAGTTTAGAGAGTCAAACTCATAAACTCGGTAATGAAAACCAACAGGCCTCTGAAGCTCTCCCCCATTTCCTACTCCCTAGAAGTAACTTCTTTAAATTCTTTTGATCAGTGATTTGTTATTCACCTCTGCCTGTGTAGACAAATATTGTTAATTCTTGATTTTCTAGTTTTAGGCACTTTATCTCTCTTTTCCATACTCCCCCTACACTTACCACTTCACACACACACACACACACACACACACACACACACACACACACACACACATTTCCCACTCCTCCATCTTCCCAATTGTGATGGCTAATTTTATGTGTCAACCTGGCTAGGCCATGGTACCCAGATATTTGGTCAAACATCAATCTAGATGTTTCTGGGAAGGTATTTTTTAGATGAGATTAACACTTAAATCAGTAGACTCTGAGTAAAGCAGATTACCCTCCATAATGTGAGTGGGCCTCATCCAATCCATTGAAGGCCTTAAGAGAAAAAGACTGAGGTCCCCAGAGGAAGGGAGAGTTCTGCCTCCAGACTCTGCTTTCAGATTAGAGTTACAAAATCCGTTCTTCCCTGGCTATCCAGCCTATTGGCCTACCCTGGAGATTTTAGATTTACCAACCTCCACAATAACATGAGTCCATTCCTTAAACTAAATCTCTATATACATACGTGTGTATCTTCTATTGGTTCTGTTTTTCTGGGGAACCCTAATACATCAATATATCTTAATTTTGGTGAGATCAATGATTATTATTTTTAATATATAAACTATTAACAGAGAAGCCACATAATTTAACATGATCACTTTTTGAATATAATATTCCCTTGGCAGTAACAATTATGTTACTTTTCCATTTGCTTAGTTTTCCATGTATTTATTACTGAATTATAACCAATTTCTGTAAATCTCCCCTCAAGAGCTTTCTCATTCTTTTTTACAGCTAGCTGAACTATATTTCATTGTATGGTTGTACTGTCATTTATTTAGTCACCCCCAAAACTGATGGTCATTTAGAGAGTTTACAATCTTTTGCTTAATAAAAAGTGCTCCGTGAATAACTTTGTATACACTTAATTTCACATAAGTATAGGAATATTGTAGGATAAACTTCTAAATGTAGATTGCTGAAGTTAAAGAAAAGTTTAAATTTTTGATAGAAACACCCTGTAGAACTTAAACCAATTTATCCTCTCTTTAACAATATTTATTAACTCTCCAACATATTAAACTTAAAAAAATTTACCATATTATAGTTGAAAATATGACCTCAACTTAGTTTTAAATTGCACTACTTTCATTAATAGTAATGTTGAATGTTAAGAATCTTTTCATATGGGCAATAGCCTTTTATATTTTCTATTTTTTATATGTTTGCTACTTTTTATTGGGTTATTGGTTTACTTCTTATTGGCTTATAGTTCTGTAAATATTAGGGAAATTAGCCTTTTGTACATGATGTATATTCTAAGAATGTAGATGTCTAGCATGGTATGGTAAATTTGGTGCCTCCACAGGAAGGGAAGAGAACCAGAAGAGAAGTTTATTATACTCACAGGTCCCAGAAGGGGTCACCGCGGGTGTGCTCAGGGCCACACAGGAGTCCAACTGGCAGTGTGTTCAACTGAACAGGTGGGGAGCTGTGAGAGCCAGGACCTGTGGGCCAAAGCCTTCACTGGAGTCCTGAGTGGGATCTAAGGAAAGCAAACCAAGTTGGGGGAAGAGAGGAAGGAAAGAAGAGGAGGAAGTGGGGGGGGCAGGGCGGGGAGAAGAGGATGGAGGAGGGGAACGTTAGAGTCCATGGGTTGGGTTGCTTATCAGGGGGTTTCAGCTGTTTTTGAGTGTGCATTCACAATTAGGGCTGTGAGAAGGATGTTGATAAGCCAAAACATTAACTCAAAATGGAGGACTTTTAACACAATGTGAGTTGCAAATACTTCCCCAAATTGTCATTTGTCTTTGGACTTTGCTTATGTAGATTCTATTTGGTTTATATAGTCAAGCTCATCAATATTTTCTCTCAGGAGTTCCGAGTTTGTGTCATAGTTAGAACAGGCTTTTCCACACACACACACACACACCCCAAGAAATAAAATAATTGTTTCATGCTTCTACAAGAACTTTTATGTTCCTTTTCATTATTATTTAAATCTTTGATCAATTTGGAATTTACCCTTATGTAAAGCGTATGATATTCATTGACCATTATTTTTTCCCATTATTTTGTCACAGCCCTTCTGTTGACAGCTACCTAGTTATTAAAAAATTGGTCATTAGAATTATTGATTTGAGCCCCTCTTTCTAATGTATTACATTTCTTCATGTATTTTGGTCCATTTCTGGACTATGTGCTATCCCACTGATTGTTGTTTACCCATACACGATATTTTACTGCTTTAATCATTATAATTTATGTCATTTTAATATTTCATAGGGTTAATCCTTCCTTATTGTTCTTTTAAAAAAAGAATTTCCTCAGTATTACTGCTTATTTTTCCATTTAAACTTTAGAATTATATTGTCCAGTTTGAATAAAAAAGAAAAATATTTTTGATATTTTAATGAAAACTATGTTAAATTCAGACACCAAGTTAAAGAGAGGTGTTATCTTTATGACGTTGAGTCTCCTACCCAAGAACATGGTACATCTTGGTTGATAGGAAAGGAAGTTGCCCTAATGCAGTGGTTCCTGAACTCGAGCATTTATCCAAATCACCTGGAGAGCTTAACTCTCAGATTGTTGGGCCCACCTCCAGAGTTTCTGAATCCGTAGGTCTGAGGCAGGGCTTGAGAATTTGCGTTTCTCAAAAGTTTCCAGATGTTGCTGGTGATGTTTGTCCCGGCACAACACCTTGAGAATAATCGGCTAGTGTATTGATGATTTTGGAGATGGTTGGCGGGATATATAAAGGAGATTAAAGCACATTTACAAACTTAAAAAAAAAAAAGTAGGACTGGTAAATGATCCTTAGGGAAATGTGGGAAAGACCTGTATGAGGAGTTAAAAGCGAGTGTCCGCGTTGTGGTGGAGAAGCCTGATGACTGGGGACAAACTCGGCTTCCACTCACTTTGAAAACCCACTTTACTCACACCACTCATCCCAACACTGAATGAGAGATTTATCAGGAACAAATATCAGGCAAACAACTTCAGGCCTTCGGGGTAGAACAGAGTTCTCCGGTCGATCAATAGCTAACTCGAAACGCTTGGGCGCAGCGCTCCAGAGACTCCGCCTACATCCATCTGATAAGACTGCGCTGCAATCTCTCCACTTGCCAGCTCCGGGCCGTCGTCCTTGCTCCTCCCTCCCCTTCCTAACGTACTTTCCCCTTTCTTTGCTCTTCCGCGTCCCTCCTCCTCAGCTCCTTTTCCAGCGCTCTCTCCTCTTTTTCGTTTCGAGATCTTCCTAAACTAGTTGTATTTTACAGCCCTTTGAGGCTGATGAACGTTTCAAAACCTAAAAAGCAAAGGCACGCTCCTTAGCACCTAATGGAGAACATTTTAACTACTTAAGAAGGCCCTTCAACACCTCATCCAAGATTTCCCGCTGACGAGAAGAGAACGAAAGTGTTTCCGCTTGGTCATGTCCTAAGATGTCTTCTCAGTGGAGCAAAGTCGAGGCAGGACGAAGGGGGAGCCCCGCGGGGAGGAGGAGGAGCCTCCTCGGAGGAGGAGCCTGGGTTCGGGCAGCTGTAGATCTGTGACCCTTGGTCTCAACCTGAGATTCTGGAATCGGTAGCCCGGATTCCTCTTCTTTGCTAGATTTGGGGCGAGTAAAGGCGATTTCTGGAACAATTTACCGAAGTTTAAAACAATAGTGACCACAATGTCTATTTAGAAGCTGCTTGTTCAGTTGGTAGCGAACAAGAGCAGATTCAATAAAGTAGAGGTAGGCGGGGAAAAACAAGTACCGCCCAACGTGGGGCTCGAACCCACGACCCTGAGATTAAGAGTCTCATGCTCTACCGACTGAGCTAGCCGGGCGCTGCTTTTCAATACTTCTTTCAGAAATATTTCTTTAGAGGGACAGCTTGCACAGTCAAAGATACACACAGCTTAGCTTGAAAGAGTTCTCTGGCTCCAGGATTTTAAACGCAGTACTAGCTTTTGTCACCGAGAAACTCCAGGCTTCGAGAGTGATGGGACTACACGGGGCTAGACGGCCCTGCAGTGGGCGCGGGAATCACGAGTCCTGAAACCTCGACGTTTCTTCAAATTCCTTTCAGACAGGTTTTGAGACCTTTTGGACAGCAAATTCTTTTGGAGAACCCGGTTTCTGGGACCCGGAATCCAGAAGAGGAGGAGAAAAAGCGCGAGGGAATTGGGATGAGAGGCGCAAACTGCCGCGAGAAGTAGGAGGGGCGCGGGGACTCGTGCTCCCGGGACCTTGGTGCTGCAGCCTCGTTCTTCCTTCTTCTCGGTCCGAAACCTTTCTCCCCCTAAACCGTGACCACCAGGGGATGGGGTGGGGGTGAGGCTGAAGGATGCGTCAGTCTGAAATTAGGTCCAATTGACTATTCATTTGGGGCACGATTTTGTTTTTAAATACTAAAATTTTGTGGGACCTGAAGGTCCCGCTGAGATTTAAAGTCGGATGGGATTTAGAGCCTCAGGCGTGGGCGCTCGCGGGAGTTTTCACTCCACTCTCCAAAACGTTCATTTCTCCAACCTCTGGAAGAGGCGCTGAGTTCCGGAGTCACCAGCGAAGGGCTCTCTCCTCTGCTCAGATGAAGGTAGGCCTTGCTTGCTGCTCCGAGGCGCTCCACACCGCCCTGAAGCAGCTCTGCCAGGGTTGGTTAGATTCGCTTAGGTGGGGGAGCCGCCGATTGAGCTGAGTGGAGACAGTTATTTACGTAATTCGTAGACTGCACTTCTGCGATGCAGCCTTGAGCAAAGACGGATTACAAGCTTTTTTTTAACCCTTAAAAGGTTCACAAAAAGGAGGGCCACCCAGGTGAACTACAACCATATGCCGTGGCTCGGATTCGAACCGAGGTTGCTGCGGCCACAACGCAGAGTACTAACCACTATACGATCACGGCGCGCCACATCCAAGGTGGCGCCCTAGGGCTCGACTTAATGTCTTTTCAAACAGGATTGTCTCAGTGGTGCTGCAGCTTTCTTTGCTCAGTTTGCGTGATTCGCCTAGGTTAAAATCCCAAACGTTTCCACCCATAACCTCGAAGCCCTGACACCCGAATCTGGGTCTCAGAATCCCGCCGTGCCCGCGCCATCATTACCCCCTCCGCTGGACGGCGGCGCACCCAGTCCTGACGAGGTCTGAGAGCGTCGCCTGCAGCTCGGGGACCGCGTCTCCAGTCGCCCTCTTCAAGCCACTTCTCTCTTTCCCCTCCAAATAATCAAGCCGCCCCCACTAGGCAACCCGAGGATTTTCCTATTTGCATCTCCACCTTGTACCCTGGAGTTGAGGTTTCTGTCGCCCGAATGTTGGAACCGGCAGAGAAGCGAAGCTGGTGAGCTGCTAAAAGGCGTGAGGTCCCCCTTTATTTTTCTTGCTTCCCTCGCTGCTCCTTGGCGCGCTCTCTCAGGAACTTCGGAGTCTTGGGCTGACTTCCTTATTCTGACTCTTTAGTAAATCTAAGTCGCCTCCGAGTATTCAGAAAAACATATCCGATCAGCCTCCATTTCTGACATTCCCTAAAGACCCCCAAAAGGAGAATTATCGTAAACTGGTGCGAAGCAAGAGGCCAAAAGCAGCAGATGGGCTTGCCTTGGTTGCTGCATGAAGTCTGGAGGTTCGCTCACGGTAGAGTCTCCCACCAGGCTCAGAGTTTGAGGACGGATGGGTGGTCAAAGGCTCTTCTTTCTCCCCCTATTTGCTCTACTCGAGCTTCCAGAGAAAAGAAGAAATCACCAGTGCGTTGGCCGGGAATCGAACCCGGGTCAACTGCTTGGAAGGCAGCTATGCTCACCACTATACCACCAACGCATACAAAAAAAATGTCCCCTTTGTTTCCTTATGACTAATTCGTCATGGTTTGCTCCGACCAAAGTCTTTCATATTTAGGGATTCGTGCTAAGAGAACTATTCAACACAAAGCCAAAGGACGAAGAGGAAAAAAAGATCTCTAGGATTTTACCTATGATTATATTGATAATGTTGTGGTAGTTTTTTTTAGTCGTTTCAGAGGTTTAGGGAAGGAAAATCATCAATTCTAGTTTATTGTCTTTTGAAGGGAGCCTCTGAAATCAAGCGGACGAGTTAAGGCCTTAATGCGAGTGTTATCTCTGTACACATATCGTTATGCATTTGGGAGTATTTCCTCAGCACGAATGCATAAAGGTAAAGTTGCCATTGAAAAGATAACCCACATTTTAAAGCTTTGATTACATATTGCCAAATTGCTGTGTGGAGCGATATCACCAATTTTCACTTTTCAATGAGTATTACCAAATTACCTCAGGCAACTAGATATCATCATTCTTTTTATCTTTACGAAAGTGCAACATAAAAATTTGGAGTCTCATTTTAACTTGCATTTATTGTATTACTATTGAGGTTGATCATATTTCATAAACTTACTAATTATTTGTATTAGTTTTGAGACTTACTAAATCATACGCTTTGTCGATTTTTGCTATTAGGTATTTATATTATATGTATATTACTTACATATTAGTTTGGCATTTGTCTTTTAATATTATAGGATTTTCAAATGGGCAGTTTTCTGTTTTTATGTAGTCTAACCTATCAGTTTTATCCTTTATGATTTCTGTGTTTGCTTTTACCTTGAAAAAGTCTTCTCCAGCCCAATAAGATAATTATCCACCGATGTTTTTATTGTTTCAATTATTACATTTAATTATTTAACCCATCTAATATATGATATGAGGTGGTAATTCCACTTCTATGAATTTATCCTAAAGCAATCCCTAAGGCTATACAAAGATGTATTCACACAAATGTTCATCAAAGTGTTATTTGTAAAACCAAAATTTTGGGGGGGGAAAACCTAAAAGTCCAGAAATACGATTGATGAAAACCCACATTTTTTTTTTTATATTGTACATTGCTGGTGGGAGTATAAATTGGTAGGACCTCTAAGGAGGACATATTGGCACTACCCATCCACAAATGCACATGTCTTTTGAACCAACATTTTAATTCTTGGACATTTATTCTACACACGTACAAAATAACATATGTAGAAGATTATTTTTATGGCCGCAAAGGATTAGAATAACCTAAGTGTCATCAATAGGAAGCTGGTTTGATTAATTATGGAATATCAATATAATGGAATACTATGTGCCATAGAAAAGAATGAGGAAGCTCTTCATGTGTAATCTGAAACTATTTCTAAAATTAAGTGAAAAAGGCAAAGTTCAGAAGTGTGTAGATTGCTATCATTTGTGCGAGGGAGGGGAACGTACTTAAATATATATGTATGTATGCATGTACTTGTATTTACAATCTATTTATATTTTATATTTACAACATACTTATATTACAATATAATTACAAAACTTACTACTGGCTGCCTTATTAGAAGAAAACTGGATGGCCGAGGTGAAAAGTAGGTTTATCAGTTATGCCTTTTTGGATATTTGAATCCTAAACCATGTAAATATATTACCTTTACAAAAATTAAATAATTAAATTGAAAGAAAATATCCTGTTGCTGAAGTGTATTTATTTCTACTGGAAAGTGTTAGAAATATATTAACTTTAAAAATAGCTGGTAAAAACGTAAAATAGATAGCTAGTGGGAAGCAGCCGCATAGCACAGGGAGATCAGCTCGGTGCTTTGTGACCACCTAGAGGGGTGGGATAGGGAGGGTGGGAGGGAGGGAGACGCAAGAAGGAAGAGATATGGGGACATATGTATATGTATAACTGATTCACTTTGTTATAAAGCAGAAACTAACACACCATTGTAAGGCAATTATACTCTAATAAAGATGTTTTTTAAAAAAGCTGATAATTAAATAGTATGTACAGCATTATTCCATTTTCTGTTTCAAAAACTGGATAATAGCTACCAGTGATTGGTAGAATGGTAAGCGATTTTTTCTTTGTTTTCCTGCATTTCCTGTATTTCAGCTAAGGTCACCCATGTGGCAACTGAGTAGAAGAAACAAAATTAATCATTAAAAGTGTTCTATAGGAACTGTCATTAAAAGTATTTTGTAGGAAGAAAAACACAAAGTACTGTCTTGGTAGAGAAAAGACATCTTTCCCTGACCGGGAATCGAACCCGGGCCGCGGCGGTGAGAGCGCCGAATCCTAACCACTAGACCACCAGGGAATGTAGGAAAAGGGTGCAACAGAGAATGTATGAGGCTAATTCAACGTGTGTCTCTACCCTTTGTGTGACGCATATTGCTTCAACCACCTAGATTTTGAGATTCTTGACAACTGGGCCTTCCGCACGTCGAAGCTACCTTTTCCTCGTATTTCTTTTTTGTAGTAGAAAACCCTTAAGAGAACTCCTCTGCATGGCTCCCAGAGCTGAGGGAGGATCGTGTACACACGATCGCAGTTCCCAAGACCAGAGACAAATGTCTGGAGAAAACATAGAAGGACAAATAGGAAACTCTCAGCCTCCAGTAGTTGCAGTGATTTCCTGAATTGGGATCAGCAGAAAAGTAAAGGTCTCCAACTGGGTTTTGCCAAATTGACTAGGAACTTTTCCTTAAGGAATATAAAGGTTGTCGTGTAAGTAACTCTAGGAGATCCTGGTCCTATAGCAGCTTTTTTTTTTTTTTTTTTTTTCCATCTCGTGTGAATTTAAGCCAAACTCTGTTGGCCAAAACGAATATTACAGACAAGTGAAAGTGACTCAGCCTACGGGTGCTTGGTGGTCAGCAGGATCTGAGCGTAACTCGCTGGTGGGAGACTAAGAGAAAGAGTTTTGGAGCTTCAAAATTTTCAAATATGAAGAAGGAAGAGAGGGAGTGAGGAGAAAGAAAAGAAAACTGGGGTGCATACCTAGACTAAAGGAACATTGAAAGCCATACCCATCAATGTCTGCAAATTAGCTTTATATGACACAGAAAAGAAAGCAAATATGGCAAAATATTAACAATGAATCTAGGTGAAGGGTAATTGAATGTTCAATATTTTATTCTTTTAACTCCTCTGTAGGTTTGAAATTTTTCAAAATAAAAATTTGAGAAAACCAAAAATGAAACAAACAATCAAAAGCCTCCCCTCAGACCTTTTTTGGTCAGATGACTGCAGTGTGATTAATTCTTTGCACATGAGTTCAAATATAAATTTTAAAAAGCCACCCCCATGCACTAACATCAGAAAACACCTTTGATAATAAGTGAAAAAGAGAATTAAAAAATTGAATCATATATGTGTACATATCAGCAGGGCCTGATAGAAAAAATAAGTGATAGGATATGGGGTGTTTCTGGGGTTTTTGTTGCTTTGTTTTGCTTTCAAAGTATCAATGTTAAAATGTTGTTTAAAGAAAGTACTAATCCTCCAGTCATCCAATCTCCACCTTCCTAGGGAGAAGAGTAACTAAATACTAGACATTTATTTTCACAAAACCCAAGTAATCCTGGTGTCATATGTCACCAAGGAGCCTAACAAAGCCCACTTCCTTTTACTCCAGCTGTATTCCCGCTGGGCAGCTACCTGTACTCAAAGGCTGATAAAGAGTATCTAACCCTCAGAACAAAATCTTGGGATTGTATCCAGGGTGGGTACAAGGTAATAAATTTTATTTCCCTATGTCAAAATGGAAATCAGCCTTCTTATGTTTTGGTGAACAGTCCATTTTCATCAGCTATTCTGCCACCTGCCGGTAATTTTGGGTAACATGAGAAACTAGGAAGTATCAATAGTATTAACAACAACAAAACCTGCTCTCTCTAGACAAAGGACCAGGGAAGAGGTAGCCTAGCAAAGTAGAAAACTTTTAGATAATAACTGCTCTACTCCAGCCAAATGCCACAGAAAGAATTGTGGCTCACCTCTACCCACACCTAGTAAAGTCTAGGTATATGGGGTACCTAGACTTCCTCTCAGCAGGCCAGTAAAGAAGTGTTCCTCCTCCTCACTGCTGGATTGGTATCAGAGGAAACATGGTAGAGAAGAATGAGGAACCAACCAACACCTGGTGATAACAAGGTTACTCCTATTCCCCAGTATCAGTGGAGGCCATATGGGGAGGTGGAACTCCTACCCCTGCCCATCAGTAATGAGGAGCCCCTCTCCTCAGGTGTTAATTGAGACTAAGTGGGGAACCCTGGATTCCTACACCTACCTGGCTGTAACAAGGTACCTTACCCCCACTTCCTCTACTTGATTAGTATCAGAAGAAGCCAACTGAAACAGAAGGTATAAATATGATCCAGAGTCCCAAATGTCCAGGCTTTAATAAAAAAGCACTCATCATATCAAGAATGAGAAAGATCTTGAATTGAATGAAAACAGACAATACCTAGATGATCAACGTGGTAGAATTATCTGACAAAGATTTTAAAACGGTCATCATAAAAATGTTTCAACAAGCAACTATTAAGTATTTGAAACAAATGAAAAAAATAGAAAGTCCCAGCAAAGAAAAGTTTCAGCAAAGAAATAGAAGAACTGAATGGAAATTTTATAACTAAAAAATACAATAACAACAAAAACCCTCAATGGATGGGCTCAACAGCAGAGTGGAGGGGACAGAGGAAAGAATCAGTGACTTGAAAGATAAAACAATGGAAATTACTCAATCTGAACAACAGAGAAAATAGAATGAAAAAAACAAGAGCAGAGTCACAGGGATTTGTGGGATTATAACAAAAGATCTAACATTTGTGTCATCAGATTCCCAGAAGGAGAAGAGAAAAAGAACAGGACTGAAAAACATACTACAAGAAATAATGAGTAAAACTCTCCAAATTTAGCAGATGATAAACCTACAGATTCAAGAAGCTGAGCAAACCCTAAAGAAGATAAACCCAAACAAATTCATGCCAAGACACATCATAGTCAAATTGCAGAAAACTAAAAATAAAGGAAAAAAATCTTGAAATCCGTGAAAAATGACACCTTACATACCATGGATAAACAATTTGAATGACAGCAGATTTCTCATCAGAGACCATGGAGGCCAGAGAAGTGGCACAAACTTTTTCAAGCACTGAAAGAAGACTGTCAACCCAGATTCCTATATCCAGCAAAAATATCCTTTAAGAATGAAGGGGCTACCACTCAACAACAAAAAAGACAAACAACTCAATTAAAAAGTGAGCAAGAGATTTGAATAGAATTTCTCCAGAGAAGATATCTAAATGGTCAGCAAGCACATGGAAAAGATGCTCAATGCCATTAGTCATTAGGGAAATGCAAATCAATACCACAATAAGATACCACTTCACACTTTCCAGAATGGCTATAATTTTTTAAAATGGAAAATAACAAGTGTTGGTGAGGATGAGGTGAAATTGAAACCCTAATACACTGGTGGCAGGAATGTAAAATGTTGCAGCTGCTGTGGAACACAGTTTGGAGGCTCCTCAATATGTTAAACATAGAACACAGCCCAGTAATTTCACTCTAGGTAGATCCCAAAGAACTAAAAGCAGGTACTCATACAAATACTTGTACATGCATACTCATAGCAGCATGATATTCATAATAGCCCAAAGTTAGAAACAACCCAAATGTCCATGGATGAATGAATGGATAAACAAACTGTGGTATATACATACAATGGCATATTATTTGGACATAACAAAGAAGTACTGACAAGTTGGATGAACCTCGAAAACATTATGCTAAATGAAATAAGCCAGACACAAAAGGTAACATATCGTATGATTCCGTTTATATGAAATGTACAGAATGGCCAATCCATAGAGACAGAAAGCAGATCAGTCATTGCCAGAGGTTGGGGACTGACTTCACAGTGGGAACAGGGCTTCCTTTGGGGTGATGAAAACATTCCAGAACTAGATAGTGGTGATGGTTGCACAACATTTCGAAGGTACTAAATGCCTCTGAATTGTACACTTTAAAATGGTTAAAATTGTGAACTTTATGTTTTATGTATTTTACCACAATTTAAAACTTAGTAAAGGGGAAATCCTAGCAAGATTTTTTTGTAGATATAGACAAAATTATTCTAAAACTTGTATGGAAAGGCAAAGGAACTAGAATAGCTAAAACACGTTTTGAAAAAGAATTAAGTGAGAGGAATCAGCTTATCCATTTTCAAGACTTATTAAAAGGCTACAATAGTAAAGATGGTATGGTATTGGCAGAAAAATAAATATACAGATCAATGAAACAGAATAGAGAACCCAACAGTTGACCCATACAAATATGCCAACTCATGTTTTTTTTAACAAAGGTGAAAAAGCTATTCCGTGGAGAAAAAATAGCTCTTTCAATACATATTGCTGAAGAAATTGGACATCCATAGGCAAACAAATAAACAAAAAGCAAACAAATAAACAAAACCCTCAACCTAAGTCTCATACCTTATACAAAAACTAACTCCAAAGTGGATCAGGAGCTTAAATGTGAAGTATAAAACATTTAGAAAAAACATAGGAGAAACTCTTCATGGTCTAAGGCTAGGCAAAGTTTTGACACCAAAAGCAATCCGTAAAAGGAAAAATCAGTAAAGTAGACTTCATCAAAATTAAATGTTTGCTCTGCAAAAGACCTTATTATGAGAATGAAAAGACAAGCTGCTAGCTGGGAGAAAATATGTGTAAACCACATACCCAACAAAGGACTATTGTCTAGAATATATAAGAACTCTCTAACTCAACAGTATAAAAAACAGTCCAGTGAGGAAATGGTCAAAAGTCAAGAAGGAACATTTCCCCAAGAGGATATACAGACAGCAATAAGCACATGAAAAGATGTTCAGCATCATTAGCCATTGGAGAAATACAAATTAAAACCACAATTAGATATCACTACATACCTATCAGAATGTCTAAAATTAAAAATAATGACAACCTCAAATGCTGGTGAGGATAATGCAGGGAAACTGGATCACTCATACATTGCTTGTGGGAATGTAGAATGGTACAAGCACTCTGGAAAACAGTTTATTTTTTAAAAAAACAGTTTATTAAAAAAACCCTAAATATGCCATTTTCATATGAAGCAGAATTTGCACTCCTGGGCATTTATCCCAGAGAAATAAAAACTAATGTTCATATAAAAACTTATGCACAAACCAGTGTAAAGCAATTATACTCCAATAAAGATGTTACCAAAAAAACCTATGCACAAATGTTTATAGCAAATTTATTAATGAAAGCCAAAAACTGGAAACAAGGCAGATGTCCTTCAGCAAGTGAATGGTACATCTATAGCATGGAATACTACTCAGCAATAAAAAGGAACAAACTATTGATATACACACAACTTGGATGAATCTCCAGAAAATTATGCTGAGCAAAAAAAGCTAATCCCCAAACGTTACATACTGTAACCTGTTTATATAACATTCTTAAAATAACAAAATTTTACAAATGGAGAATGGATTAGTTGTTGCTAGATGTTAATGTGGAGATGGAGATTGGAGGGAAGTGAACGTGGCTACATGGGGGATCCTTGTGATGGAAATGTCCTGTATCTTGCTAAAGCAAGGATAGTCCATACAGTGAAAAGACTTCTGCTAAACCAGTTTAGGTCATGGTGGTGTGAGACCACCTAGGATTAAGAATATCTAGTAGTATTCCCTCAACCAGAGTGGTACCACCTCCTGGGAGGCCTTTGGAAATATGCAGGGGCATTAAAAATTTACATTGACTGGAGATGCAGATGGCATTTGACAGGGGAGGGGAGACAAAAATGCTAAATGTACTGCACTGGGCAGGACAGCTCCACACACACACAAAATTGTCCCTCCCATAATGTCAATAAGGCCTCACTGAGGAACACTGAAGGCAGCTTTACACTCAAGGTCCCTAAGACACACCTCAATATGTTTTGAACCCTAATCTCTCTTTTTTCATTACTTTCACTGCCTGCTCTACCTTTTCTCAGTTACTCACATTCACCTTCATATTCAAAAGGATAATCCTTTTTTCAGATGTTAGAAGATCTGTGGCTTCCATAGAGTCCAGGAGCCTCTGGTGGTTGGCTCCATAAAAAATAAATAAATAAATAAATAATGTCTTTTTAATAGTGTGCTAGTGGTCAGGACTTTGCACACACCACAAAAGAAACATGAAACATAAAAACACTTTATGGCAACATGACATAATTTTCTACCCAAATAGTTAATAGAGAGTTCCCCCTCTGTAAGACCTCAAGATAGAAATTAATAGAAACCCAAATAAACAAAACAAAATCTATGAGGGCATATACTGTAGGGGATATTCTTCAGCAACTTGGGTATTTTTTAGAACTACTTGATGACCATAATAGAATTGCTTCAAAGAGAACGCAAAATGCTCTTGGAGCAGGAAGAGCAGAATCTGTTTGCCTATGATTCTATTATTGCTTTGAGCTACATATTGACTGACTTACTCAAGGTTGATTTAGCAAGTGTCTACCTTGCTCTTACTGCTATCCACAATAAAGGCTCCCTGCCTAGGTTGTGACTAGGAATCTGCACTATCACAGCAAAGAGGGGTCACATCTTATCTAGTCTAGCCTTCTAGTAAGAGGCATATATATCCCCGAGAAATTGTGGTTGAAAAGTCAAGTACTCGTACTTGAGCATTCTTCTGAGGACAGGGCCCATATCTCTCATTAGGTTTTCAAAAGGAGTTTGTGACCCAAAAAGTTCAGAACCATTAATTTATAAACTCTCAATCCCAAGTAATCTCACACGGCCAACCTCCTAATCAGTTCAACAAGAGGAAACTTATCTTTTACTGCGTTGGCAGTCTTAGATTTTAGAAACATTTTATATTTGGAACTCTTACCTTCATACAGGGAAATGTAAGCACCACTTTCTTCACCTTTGCAGGAATTGATAAAAACATCAAATGTGTGGGTAAAGGTGGCACAAAGCCCTGGTGGCACAGTGGTTGAGAGTTCGCCTGCCGATGCAGGGGACACGGGTTCGTAACCCGGTCCATGAGGATCCCACATGCCGTGGAGCGGCTGGGCCCGTGGGCCATGGCTGCTGAGCCTGCACGTCTGGAGCCTGTGCTTTTCAATGGGAGAGGCCACGGCAGTGAGAGGCCCACATACCACAAAAAAAAAAAAAAAAAAAAGGTGGCACAAAGAATACGTCTTTATATAATAGCTCCAAATGAATAAAATGGCAAAATTCCAAGCTATGAAAAAGTGAATGCTCTTTTATTTAATTTAAATTTCCAAAAATATTTGATTTACTTTTATGTTTTGGGAACGTTTTTCCAAAAAGAGATTTGAAGTGAGGTGTTAAAAGTAAACACCTCACTTGTAACCACATACAGCAAACAGCTAACATAAAAATAGAAGATTCAAAAGCTTTAGAAAAGACAAACTATAGAGCAAAAACCTGAGCTAATATAAATACTATAATTGAGCATTATATTTACCTCTGGATTTATGAACAGTAAAAAAGAAAAAGAAAATGAGTTATATAATTCCCATTGCTTCTTAAAAGGAAACACATCAAGCTGTCAAAAGAGGCAAACTTTTTTTTTGTTTTGCTTTGGCTGCATTGGGTCTTCGTTGCTGCACGTGGGCTTTCTCTAGTTGCTGCGAGTGGAGGCTACTCTTCGTTGCGGTGTGTGGGCTTCTCATTGTGGTGGCTTCTTTTGTTGTGGAGCATCGGATCTAGGGCCACGGGCTTCAGTTGTTGCAGCACGCGGGCTCCAGTTGTTGCAGCACGCGGCCTCAGTAGTTATGGCACACTGGCCCAGCTGCTCCGTGGCACGTGGGACCCTCTCGCACCAGGGATCAAACCCATGTCCCCTCGCACTGACAGGCAGATTCTCAACCACCGCGCCACCAAGGAAGTCCCACAAACTTTTATTACAAGGTGAATTTATCAAGTAGGCCCTTATACCCATAACAAGGGAACACCATAACCGTCACTGGCTTTATCTGAAATGAATTTGAAAAAGTATCTTGTTTCCTTGTTTTTTTTTTTTTTTTTCATTTGACACAAAATAAAGAGGCTATCAAATGATTATCTTCTTTTTTTTTTAGCATACTGCTATAAGTTAAGGGTTTAGTAACATAGCTTAAATGAGTCACAACACAAATTTTGTTGAACTCCTTAGGTATATAAAAGCTGGATGCCAGCCTGTCTCTATTCTTATTATTTACTAATGATAGGCCCATTCTCCAAGCCAGCATTCTAATTTGAAGATCTAGAGATTGTTCCTTCTGTTCTGCCAATACTGTCTCTCACATCCCTGTCTAAATCTGTATCTTTTCTGTTTTCCTTTTCATCCTTTAAACTCAGCCACCTTTGAACCTATAAACGACATTATAATGCAAAGAGTATTGGCTCCTGAGTCAGGTAAATCTGGGCTTGAATTAGGTAAACCTTGGGCAAGATGGTCCTTTGAACTTCAGCTTCCATATCTATAAAATCTACCTTTCAGGGTTGTTGTAAGGATTAGAAATATTATCATGCAGATCACTCAGCATAGCATATGGCACCAGCAGATATTCAGCAATGCTATTATTTAAACTACTTTTATTATTATGATTACCCTTATCCAGATCGGTCTGCTTTACTGTGTCGCATGACAATTCTCCCTACCCATTTCTAAGACTACTCCCCTATTGTAAAACCAACATAATACTCTCTGCTGTGTTTCTCCTATCATTTAACCTTGTCTATACTTTCAAAGGTAGCACTACCCTCAGCCACAGCTGGGATGTTTTTTATCCTAGCACAAAGAGTATACAAATTAGTAGCTGTTATCTAGTTCATTCCACTACTTTTCCTGTTGCAGCTTCTTTACAGCTTCCTAACACTGAATGAACATGTAGTAACTTACAACTACAATATAAGTGAATCCAAAGGGGTAAAGGAGACAGGTCTGTAAATGGGATGGGAAAAATCTAAAGGACCTGAGCCATGCTCCAAATCATCCTGGGGCAACAATGAGTTAGTGACCATCTTCTAGGACAGAAGGGAAACTTTTCCTATCAAAAGCCATGGATTTAGAGAAAATAGACTAGTTTATAGCTTTATAAGGAACAGAATCATGAGAGAAATGATCTACCTTTAAAAATAGACATTGTTGGGGCTTCCCTGGTGGCGCAGTGTTTGAGAGTCTGCCTGTCGATGCAGGGGACACGGGTTCGTCCCCCGGCCCAGAAAGATCCCACATGCCGTGGAGCGGCTGGGCCCGTGAGCCATGGCCGCCGAGCCTGTGCGTCAGGAGCCTGTGCTCCGCAACGGGGGAGGCCACAACAGTGAGTGGCCCAAGTACCAAAAAAAAAAAAAATTGACATTGTCAAAAGTAGTAAAAATTAGTCTCAAGAACAATATCTGAGCATCAGCAAGTCCTATAGCTTTACCTGGATTATGATATTATGGTGTTTTGATTTATACTTTTTTTCCTCCTCTTTCTTATCTTCTTTTGAATTAATCAAGTTTTAGTCTTATTTTGTTATTTTAATTCCCCTTTTTCTCCTCTTGGTTCAGAAATAACATACTCTATTTTTTCCTATTATTTTGGTACCTACCCTTACAATACATATTTAAATATTAATTAATTAAAATAATTAATTAAAGCATAAATCCAATAAATCTTGACAAACAATATGACAGCTTTAATTACAATTCCTCTCCTGCTTTATGTGTTACTATTGTGTTTTTTTTTTTACTGCCAGAAGCAGTCATTTTTTTTTTCTGTGGGTTTGTCATATCTGGCATTTATTATGTTGAGATGGGTTCCCTCTATGCCCACTTTCTGGAGAGTTTGTATAATAAATCGGTGTTGAATTTTGTCAAAAGCTTTTTCTGCATCTATGGACCTGATCATATGATTTTTATTCTTCAGGTTGTTAATATGGTGTATCACATTGATTGATTTGCTTATATTGAAGAATCCTTGATCCCTGGGATAAATCCCATGTGATCATAGTGTATGATCCTTTTGATGTATTGTTGGATTTTGTTTGCTAGTATTTTTTTTTTTTTTTTTTTTTTTTTTCGGTATGCGGGCCTCTCACTGTTGTGGCCTCTCCCGTTGCGGAGCACAGGCTCCGGACGCGCAGGCTCAGCGGCCATGGCTCACGGGCCCAGCCGCTCCGCGGCATATGGGATCCTCCCAGACCGGGGCACGAACCCGTATCCCCTGCATCGGCAGGCGGACTCTCAACCACTTGCGCCACCAGGGAGGCCCTGCTAGTATTTTTTGAGGATTATTTCATCTATATTCATCAGTGATATTGGTCTGTAATTTTCTTTTTTTGTAGTATCTCTGTCTGGTTTTGGTATCAGGGTGATCGTGGCCTCATAGAATGAGTTTGGGAGTGTTCCTTCCTCTGCAATTTTTTGGAAGAGTTTGAGAAGGATGAGTGTTAGCTATTCTCTAAATGTTTGATAGAATTCACCTGTGAAGCCATCTGGTCCTGCAGTTTTGTTTGTTGGAAGATTTTTAATCACCTTTTCAGTTTCATTACTTGTGATTGGTCTCTTCATACTTTCTATTTCTTCCTGATTCAGTCTTGGAAGATTATACCTTTCTTAGAATTTGTCCATTTCTTCCAGGTTGTCCATTTTATTGGCATAGAGTTGCTTGTAATAGTCTCTTAGGGTGCTTTGTATTTCTGCGGTGTCCATTGTAACTTTCCTTTTTCATTTCTGATTTTATTGATTTGAGTCCTCTCCCTCTTTTTCTTGATGAGTATGGCTAAAGGTTTCTCAATTTTGTTTATCTTCTCAAAGAACCAGCTTTTGGTTTATTGATCTTTCCTGTTGTTTTCTTTGTTTCTATTTCATTTATTTCTGCTGTGATCTTTACGATTTCTTTCCTTCTCCTAACTTTGGGTTTTGTTTGTTCTTCTTTCTCTGGTTCCTTTAGGTGTAAGGTTAGATTGTTTATTTGAGATTTTTCTTGTTTCTTGAGGTAGGATTGTATTTGTATAATATTTCCTCTTAGAACTGCTTTTGCTGCATTCCATAGGTTTTTGATCATCCAATTTTCATTGTCATTTGCCTCTAGGTATTTTTTGATTTCCTCTTTGATTTCTTCAGTGATCTCTTGCTTATTTAGTAACATATTGTTTAGCCTCCATGTATTTGTGATTTTTACTTTTTTTCCCCTGTAATTGATTTCTAATCTCATAGCGTTGTGGTCAGAAAAGATACTTGATATGATTTCAGTATTCTTAAATTTACTGTGGCTTGATTTGTGACCCAAGATGTGATCTATGTTGGAGAATGTTCCATGTGCACTTGAGAAGAAAGTGTAATCTGCTGTTTTTGGATGGAATATCCTATAAATATCAATTAAATCTATCTGGTCTATTGTGTTATTTAAAGCTTGTGTTTCCTTATTAATTTTCTCCCTGGATGATCTGTCCATTGGTGTAAGTGAGGTGTTTAAGTCCCCCACTATTATTGTGTTACTATCAATTTCCTCTTTTATAGCTGTTAACAGTTGCCTTATGTATTGAGGTTCTCCTATGTTGGGTGTATATATATTATAATTGTTATATATTCTTCTTGGATTGATCCCTTGATCATTATGTAATGTGCTTCTTGTCTCTTGAAACATTCTTTATTTTAAAGTCAATTTTATCTGATTTGAGTATTGCTACTCCAGCGTTCTTTTGATTTCCATCTGCATGGAATATCTTTTTCCAGCCCCTCACTTTCAGTCTGTATGTGTCCCTAGTTCTGAAGTGGGTCTCTTGTAGACAGCATATATATATGGGTCTTGTTTTTGTATCCATTCAGTGAGCCTGTGTCTTTTGGTTGGAGCATTTAATCCATTCACATTTAAGGTAATTATTGATATGTATGTTCCTGTTACCATTTTCTTAATTGTTATCAGGTCTCTTTTGTAGGTTCTTTTCTTCTTTTGTGTTTCACACTTAGAGAAGTTCCTTTAGCGTTTTTTGTAGAGCTGGTTTGGTGGTGCTGAATTCTCTTAGCTTTTGCTTGTCTGTAAAGCTTTTGATTTCTCCGTCAAACCTGAATGGGATCCTTGCCACGTAGAGTAATATTGGTTGTAGTTTCTTCCCTTTCATCACTTTAAATATATCATACCACTCCCTTCTGGCTTGTATAGAGTTTCTGCTGAGAAATCAGCTGTTAACCTTATGGGAGTTCCTTTGTGGGTTATTTGTCATTTTTCCCTTCTTGCTTTCAATAATTTTTCTTTGTCTTTAATTTTTGTCAGTTTGATTACCGTGTGTCTCTGCGTGTTTCTCCTTGGGTTTATCCTGCCTGGGACTCTCTGTGCTTCCTGGACTTGGGTGGCTATTTCCTTTCTCATGTTAGGGAAATTTTCGACTACAATCCCTTCAGATATTTTCTTTGGTCCTTTCTCTCTTTCTTCTCCTTCGGGGACCTGTATAATGTGAATGTTGTTGCGTTTAATGTTGTCCCAGAGATCTCTTAGGCTGTCTTCATTTCTTTCCATTCTTTTTTCTTTATTCTGTTCCACAGCAGTGAATTCCACCATTCTGTCTTGTAGGTCACTTATCCATTCTTCTGCCTCAGATTCCTTCTAGTGTAGTTTTCATTTCAGTTATTGTATTGTTCATCCCTGTTTGTTTGTTCTTTAATTCTTCTAGGTGTTTGCTGTTTAATTCTTCTAGGTCTTAGTTAAATGTTTCTTCCATCTTCTCGATCTTTGCCTCCATTTTTTCCCCGACATCCTGGATCATCTTCACTGTCATTATTCTGAGTTCTTTTTCTGGAAGGTTGCCTATGTGCACTTCATTTAGTTGTTTTTCTGGGGTTTAACCTTGTTCCTTCATCTGGTACGTAGTCTTCTGCCTTTTCATTCTGTCTATCTTTCTGTGAATGTGGTTTTCATTCCGTAGGCTGTAGAATTATAGTTCTTCTTGCTTCTGCTGTCTGCCCTCTGGTCGCAGTCATTTTTTAAATGCAGTATTTATTGGTTCAGATTTAGCCACACATTTCTTTGTTTACCAGTTCTTCTCCCATCTAATCCATCCTCTTTGCTCAAATCATCCTTTCTGTAGTAAATCTTTTTAACAGTTTTTTTTTTTATTAACAGTTCTTTTGACAAGGATATATTAGTGGTAAATTCCTTCAGGTTTCAATCTGTTTGAAATGTTTTACTTATTTTTAATTCTGGAATAATATTTTAGCTGAGTATAAAAGTCAAGGTTGGCAATTATTATCTCTCAGCTTATCGGACCCACATTGCAACTTCGTTTGGAATAAAACAGAGACAAGACCACTCTGCAATTACAAAAATGTGCAAACATCTCCTCTTAACATGCATATTTGCTACTTTTTGTTGTTGTTTTGACCAATCTTAGCTCCAATCCCTCTTTAATCCTTCCACCTCCTAGATAAAAATTTAGACACCCAACCATTGAAATGCCCCTGCTTCTTGACAATATTCAGTCCAGAATTGGCCCTTACTATTCTAAACTCTAGTTGAGAATCATCCAACAGCAGCCCAGTCTCTACAAGAGGCTCCTCCTAACCTCCCCTTACTGAACTGATCCCATAGTCCCACTGCAGCATTCTCTTCCTTGCTGCAGCAAGAAACCCAATTTTTTTACTTCAGGTTTGTTCCCAGTGGTCTTTGGTCAATGGGCTTTGACAAGGATGTTGGTAAAAATTCTCCAATAATCTCAAAGGGCCCACAGATGACTTCTGATTTTTAAATCTTATTATGGAAATTTTCAAACATTTACAAAAAGAAAGAGACTAGTATAACAAATCCCTGTGTATCCATCGCCCAGTTTTAACAATGATCACTTCATGTTTCAATCTTATTTTACCTCCACCCACTTCTCCCCCACCTTGGATTATTTGGAAGCAAACCCCAAGTGTCATATCTTTTCACCTGCAAATATTTCAAGATGTATTGCTAAAAGATAAGCACTTTTTAAAAAATGTATCACATCAACAACTCTAATAATAATTCCTTATAAATCATTAAGTATCCAGTAAGTGTTCATCAACATTCAAGTTTCCCCATATATCTCAAAATTTTTTTTCTTGAATTAGAATACAATAAAGCCCGTACTCTGCAACTGCTTGATGTCTCTTAATTCTTTTAGGCTATAGGTTTCCTCTCCATCTTTATCTTTTTTTTTTCCCCCATTTTATTTGTTGAAGAACCCAGGTCATTTGTTCTGAAGAGTATGCCCATAGTCCGGATTTGCACCTCTGAGATACCATTTTATGTCTCCTGCATTCCTTCTAAATAAGTAGTAAGCTGACTACCGGTTGATCAGATTCAGACCGAAGGGGTTGTTTATTTTTTTGCAGGACTACTTCGTAGGTGGAATTGTGTACTCCACCTATGATCAGAAGGACGTGTTTGTCTCTCCTTTTGTGATGGATAACAGCTATCGTTGATCATTGCCTAGATACATTAATTCATTAGGAGTTACAAAATGCTGATATTGTAGTGCTGATATTGTAAAATGCCATTCCTTCTTCATTCATTTGCTGGGAAACTTCTATAAAGAGAAAATTTCCCCTCATCTTGTGTTCCCACAGAAAAAATAGGATAAATGCTTAATGCTTTCCAGTTTCAACATAATGAATTAGTTGTTCCCCTAGCATTCTCCAACAATGACCAATGAGTTTGTATGTTTAAGAATCATTGTGAACTCATAGATTTAAACATACCTGATATGTTTAGATCCATTGCATACAGTATCCATTTTGACACTCAAATTGTCCCATCTTTGGCCAGTGGGAACTGTTCTAGTTGCTTCTGAGTCCTTTTGATAGAATTCTAACAGTTTTTGAAAACTTCCTTGCTTATCTTGGACAATTCCTGCCCCATACCTGAAATTAGCCATTTCTCCAAGGAGTTCCTTTTAGTGTGAAATGGTATTGAGATAGCTCAGATTGGACACCAGGGGTGCTTATTGCTACTGGGTTATCGTTTCTAGGCCTTTTCAGGATAAAGTTAGGATATGTTTTAGGATAAAATACACCATGAGCTCTGTATAGCTATGAGTATATACCATATATAAAAGTATAACTCTGAATTATACTTCCAATTTAAATTCAGAATATAGAGTTTTTACTTAACTTCATCAATCATAAATCTGTATCTCTTTATTCTACATCAAAAATCCTGGTTCACAAAGACACTAACATTATTACTCATTTGTTTTATCCCACAGTACACCCACAATACTTTCAGAATAACAATAACAACAGTACCACCAACAATATGACTACCTAAAATGTTTTTGCAGTTCTTTTTGTCCTTAGAGTATATCCCACTTGGGATGTCATAGTCAAATTATTGTGTTTTAAAATCATTTGGATAGTTTGGTTGGGGTCATTTTACATTTTTATAATAAAAGCCCTTGTGATATGGCTTCATGTGGTGGAGAGAAAAATTTTCAGATCTATATGTATAAAAAAGAGAAGAGTACTCTGTGGACTTCTAAATTCTGAATTAAATGTAGAGCAACTTAAGATGCTTTAATGACAGTATTTGGAATCAGTCCTTCTGTTAATTTCACTTGGCAAGTACTAAGAGATGATGATGATCCCTGGTGCCTATGGCTGCAAAAATACAACATGGCTAAATTCCTTGGTTGCAATATCTTAAAAGGTCACTGGATTATGCTACTTCACAAAAGTATCTTTCTGAATCTCTTTTTCTCTCATTTTCTCTCTCCAAGTTCTTCTTCCCTGTGGATTACTAACCTTCAAAAAATTCTATCCCCATTCCTTCTTCTTCTCTTTGCCTTTGCTAGCTTCCTCCCCAGAAACTCAGGAGCTTATATGTTTGTATGTATACTTGGGAAGAGGAATTGCTACATAAACAAGGGAGTGAGAATGGAGGAGGTAGGGGGATAGACAGCTGCAAGGATCTGAGCTGGTAGACTGAAACAAACCCTCATCCTAAACAACTCAGAGCTCAGATTTCTTCTTTAGACAGCTGGCTTTTTTAGTCCTTCTGAAATCTCTACAAAAATGGGGGAGGGGCTGTGAACTACCTCTGCTATGCACCTTATTTAAAGTCAGCTACCTCCTAGATATGTTCTGTAGAAACTAAACGCAATATTCAGTACAGCAGGGATGAGGATGGTGAATGAAATGCGTACAGTTGTCCACTCTAATTTTTAAAGGCCAGGAGCTCATTACTGACAATGCTGAAGGGCTGCCTGCAGTAGGCAGTGACTAGAATCATATAAGCTTGAACTGGATATCTGACTTGCTTGTCATATTTCTGTCCTCCCCCCCGCACTTGGCACCCTATACTCCATATTGTTTCTAATCCTCCTACCCTCCCCACTCCCCCCACTCCAACACCCTACCCCCACCAATGCTCCTGGAATCTTGGACTTAGCTATTTTTAAAACAGTCAACTCAGTAGCCACCTCCCTCCCCTGCTCAGCTGTCCAGTACTCCAGCCACCCACACCAGACCTTCTCTGGTTCCCTGACCTCAGTGAGATTGCAGCCGGTCTGGGGACCTAGGGGAGACATGGAGAAAGAGACGGGGGATCCCCTGGCTGGAGCTGACTGACAGTAGACAGTCATGGCTGGAGAATTGGATATCAGACTAATGTTTGACCTCTGGAAACAGTAAGTCAAAATGAAACTGCAATTCCTTTAATAAGCTTTTGGAGTTAGAATTGAAGTTAGAATTTCATAAAATTATGACATCTACTTGGATGTCTCTGGTCCAAAAGCTAGGATCTCTCCCATACCAAGGTGCCCCAATCTCCATTTCTCCTTCTGTCTTATTTCTTTCTGGCCTCTGGCCATTAGAAATTTAAACCTCCGTCTCTCCTCTGAGAGTCAGCTCTCTTCTTATCTTGTTACCTCAAGACTTCTGATGAAGTCTCCTTCTTTAATATGTGTCCCACATTTCCTATTTTGTGTTTTTCTCACCAAGGCCAAATTTAGCCTGAGATGATTAGTCACTGATACCCTTCTATCCTGCTCCTACTTAGCAGTGCCCTTCACATTGCGCTTCCAAGGGTGGGGGTTACTCCTTGTTGTAAATGATTTCTCCCCACAACTCTAGTCCCATCATCCTATTCTTCCTCCTGCATGACTCTCCCTCAATCGTATCCTTATCCCAGGAGAGGGTAATTTGGCAAAAGGGAGTTAGCCTCTCCCCAACCTCTGTTCTCATCAAAAGATTGAGAACTTCTAAACTTGCAAGGTAAGGTTAATGGAAAGAGTGGTTCTTCAGTGAGGTTTGGAAAAATACAAGAAGAAATGTTGACTTACAAACAAATATTTATTTGCATGCTTGGCTTGCATCCCATTATCCCCTGAGAGAGAGGGATTATAATTTTTGCACTCTAGAGTAGATGAAAGAGACTGGTTCCCTTTTCATTTGAATACTGACGTTCTAGAGAACAGGGATGGTTATACCACCCTTACCCCTTCTCGCTGAAAATTCTGACACAAAGGAGGAAAATAAATGAATGACCTCTGGAGGGTGTCCCCTCCTGATAGGGAAGGGCAAATAAGAGGTATGTTTCTGAAGTATTTTCAGATCCTAATTCTGTTGGGGAGCCCACTGGTATGATTGAGATCTGATCTATCCACATGATTCCTCCTTTTTTGACATTTCTGCTGTTTGGTAGCTCAGAATGGGGCAATACAGTGGACTCTGCCCCCCTGAGTTCACTCAACCTTTCTTCCACCCCCACCTAGGGGTATTGCATAAGGGACCTGAAAGTGGCCACAAGAGCAGGGCACAGAGGCTTAACAGCCTTGCTTTTACTTCAGGGAGCCCCATTCTCCCCAAACTCCAGTCTGCTCATCTTTTTCCTGATCTCCAGAGATTCTCTTCACACGATTCTGAACAATCTTCAACTCTTCTCTTTCCCCATGCCCAGCCAAATTTCTTTTTTCAGTCCCTTACAGGACGTCCGGTCAAAATTCACTAGGTAGGAGGGTCACCAGCTGGAAAGAACCGGAACCTGGGGGGACCTGGCTGGATAGGTATGGGGGATCCAGGCCAGTCCCCTAGTCCCTGGTGCCCCCATGGCAGTCCCCCAACTCTAAGCATTCTCACTCTCCTGCTGCTCCTCTGTGGACATGGTAAGGAAGGGTTAGATAAGGGTTTGGGGAATCTAGGGGGTAGGCTGCTATGTAGGGGTGGGCATGTGAGCTTGGGTGAGTGAGAAGAGATGGGTGCTGAGGAATTCCAGTCACTCGCCCCACTCTCAGATAGGTATATTTTATTCTCCATTCAACTTGGGGAAGGGCACTGGGAAAGCCCTTGATCCACAGGGAGAATAGATCTAGCAGGGCTTACACATGTTTAGCAAGATTGAAAGAGGACAAGACTAGAAAGCTGGGGGGCTGGGGGCTCGCGGCTGTGCACTGGGGTCTGTGGAAGGCTCTCAGTTGGGTTTTAGGACCGGCTGGAATCCCCTGATGAGGTTTGGGAGAGTTATGGTTGAGCGGGGATCTGGGGACCATCTCACAATCCTCTCTCCCTTCCGTCCTCAGCTCATTCTCAGTGCAAGATCCTCCGCTGCAATGCTGAGTATGTATCTTCCACTCTGAGCCTTAGAGGTGGGGGTTCACCAGGAGCCCTTCGAGGAGGAGGCCGGGGTGGAGGGGTGGGCTCCAGCGGCCTCTGCCGAGCCCTCCGCTCCTACGCGCTCTGCACTCGGCGCACGGCCCGCACCTGCCGCGGGGACCTCGCCTTCCATTCTGCTGTGCACGGCATCGAAGACCTGATGATCCAGCACAACTGCTCCCGCCAGGGCCCCACGGCCCCTCCCCCACCCCGGGGCCCAGCCCTTCCAGGCGCAGGCCCGGTGCGCTCCTCTGGTCCCCCAGCCCCGGACCCCTGTGACTATGAAGGCCGGTTTTTCCGGCTGAACGGTCAGCCCCCAGGCTTCTTGCATTGCGCCTCCTTCGGGGACCCTCACGTGCGCAGCTTCCATCACCACTTTCACACGTGCCGTGTCCAAGGAGCTTGGCCCTTGCTGGATAATGACTTCCTTTTTGTCCAGGCCACCAGCTCCCCCGTGGCAGCGGGGGCCAACGCCACCACCACCCGGAAGGTCAGGGACTCAATTGCTCCTCCAGATCCTCCCAGGGTCACCTCAGGGTACCACTCCCATGCCATTGCCACTATTTCTCAGCAATGCTCCCTATTCCCTTTCCTCCTCAACCGCTCTCACATCTTGAATCACGCCCTCCTACCAAACACTCGCTCCTGTAAATCACTTTCCCTCAGTGGGAATTTCACGCCAATGCAGAAAACACTGAAGAGAAATTTGGAAAGAGGAAAGTTGAGGAGCCCTGGGTTGAGGAGATACAGAAAGGAAACTTTTCCTTCTCTTGTGGGAGCTTCCGAGGTTGAGACCAAATAAGAAAGAGAGGGGTTGAGCAGGGATAAAGCAATATTGGAACATAAAGAAGGGATCAAGGAGTGAGAACCATGATAAGCCTTTCATCTCTGCTGGGATCAGATCCCTGACTATGTAATGAGGCCTGACTGGTGGAAGCGGGTAGGATGTACTGAGCCCAAAATAAACTGTTTTCCCTCTTGCCCTCACAGCTCACCATTATATTTAAGAACATGCAGGAATGCATTGATCAGAAGGTCTACCAGGCTGAGGTGGACAATCTTCCCGCAGCCTTTGAAGATGGTTCTATCAATGGAGGTGACCGACCTGGGGGCTCAAGTTTATCCATTCGAACTGCTAACCCTGGGAGCCATGTGGAGATCCGAGCTGCCTACATTGGCACAACTATAATCATTCGGCAGACAGCTGGGCAGCTCTCCTTCTCCATCAAAGTAGCAGAGGATGTGGCCAGGGCCTTCTCAGCTGAGCAGGACTTGCAGCTCTGCGTTGGCGGATGCCCTCCAAGTCAGCGACTCTCACGCTCAGAGCGCAGTCGTCGAGGAGCTATAACCATTGATACTGCCAGACAGCTGTGCAAGGAAGGGCTGCCAGTTGAAGATGCTTACTTCCATTCCTGTGTCTTTGATGTTTTAATCTCTGGTGACCCCAACTTTACTGTGGCAGCTCAGGCAGCTCTGGAGGATGCCCGAGCCTTCCTGCCAGACTTGGAAAAACTGCACCTCTTCCCCTCGGATGCTGGGGTTCCTCTTTCCTCAGCAACCCTCCTAGCCCCACTCCTTTCTGGGGTCTTTGTTCTGTGGCTTTGCATTCAATAACTAGGCCAGAAATCTCATGACTGGTTTAGAAGTGATTTGTGGATAGAGATGGGCCAGGAAGAACATAAAGAATCACTGAAGGAAACAGTGGGGACTAAGAGACACATGAAACAGTGACATTTATCTAGAGTGAGAGAGGCTGCAGTCCAGGGTTGAAATGATCACAGAGTGAGGATTCTGGGCAAGGTTTCTGCATTCCAGACCTCAGTAGGGGCTCTTCACTAATTTTCCCAGTCTTATTTATAGTAAGCAAATTGTTCCAGTCCATCTATTCCTGAGATCACCCCTACAAGCTTAGAGGTTATGGGGTCCTGACCATCAGTAGAAAATTTAAGGGTTGAGACCTTTAATAAAGAAGAACTGAAAGAGAAAGAGATGATCATTACCCATCAGAAACTCAAAATCTAATGATATTTTCTCTTGGAAGGTGGAAAGAGGAGGAAATGATAGGGAGAAGAGTCTATTTGATAAGTATATGTGGGTAAGATGTGTTCTGCTTTCTTGGTTCAGAGATGAAGTGGGGGTTGTCTGGATTTTTGGTGAAGGGAATCTCTGTCTTTGGAGAATAGCACAGATAGGAAAGAAACTATCATCCCCACCCCTAACTAATCTGTTATTAAAGTTATGAATTCTTCACATTTATTGCCTATGTTGAATCTCTTTACAGACGCTTAAGATGGCATAAAGACAATGTGTTCACTCCACTGAAAGAGGGCTCAGAAGTATCAGATATTGTTTCTGCCCTCAGGAAGTTTACAGAGAGACAAAACTGATTCACATGAAGGAGTGATGAGCGTGTAATTATTCACTAAATTCTATGGTACTATAAATCCAAATGGGAAGATGGTTGATGAGAACTCAAGATATAATAAGAGGTAGTAGAGGAGATGGGATTTGAAGTGATCTTTGAAGATTAGGTAGGATTTGAATTAAGGACCTTCCAGGCAACGGACACCATCTGGAGTTATACATAGATTCATGATTCAGTGAGGAAATCAGCAAAACTCAAATGAAGTAGACAAGAAGCAATGGGATAGAAGGGTAGATGGACAGAGGCCAGATTATGAAGTGCCTTGAAAGTGGGGCCAAAGAGTTTAAATTCAATTAACAGCTAACATTTATTGAGAGCTTAAAACTTGCCAGGTAATGTTCTAAACACTTTTTTTTTTTTTTTTTTTTTTGGCCATGCGGCATGGCTTAGTTCCCCAACAAGGGATTGGACCTGGGCCCATGGCAGTGAAAGCGCCAAGTCTTAACCACTGGACCACCAGTGGTTCCCTAAACACTTTAAAATTATTAATGCATTTAATCCTCACAACTCTCTAAGGAAGGTAATATTCTTATCTCTATTTTTATACAAGGAAACTGAGGTACAGGAAGATTAAGCAACTTGCCCACAGTAATACAGCTAATAAATGGTAGAGCTAGAGACTGAACCCAGGCAATTTGGCTCCAGAGACCTAACTAACTCTAAACCACAAAACTATGCTGTCAAGGAAACAGCCATTAAAGATTTTGGTTGTGGAGCTTGGCAGGGAAGGGGAGCTGCAGGCAGTGGCTGCCACCACAAAAACTATTCTCTTCTTCTATCATATGAAACCCAAAAGGGAGAGCTGGAAAGGGGTGGGAAAGGCCCCAAATTGAAGGAATCTAGTTTGTAGAAGAAAAGACTGAAAATAGAAGCTGTTCTAGTTCAGGATGTTCTAAAGTAACAGTTCTGTTCTGAACAAAACTATGAAGCCTGCTTCTGGTCTCAGTCTCCCCTTTAGGCACTCCATTATCTAGGGCCTGCCCTCCCTAACATAATTGTGTATTCACCCTGTCTCATCCCTCTTCTCTCAGTCTCACCCACCTGAGCAAACTCCCCCAGGATACATATACACACCAGCCATTGCTTACCAGACGGGGTCCTATCTGGGCTGCCATTTCAAATTTCTTTTGCAATTCTTCATCCTCTATTCCGGTCTCTCCACCTTCTCTTAAGGACCATAGCCACTCTGCCATTCCCACAAAGTACAGTCTCTACAATTTTTTTCTTTTTTTTTTTTTTTTTGGCCACACCACGAGGCATGTGGGGTCTTAGTTCCCTGACCAGGGATGGCACCCACACCCCCTGCAGTGGAAGCAGGAGTCTTAACCACTGGACCGCCAGGGAAGTCCCTATATGACCTTTAGCTAATCTAGAAAACAATCTGTTCTAATGGAAGAAAACTGAAGGAAACACATCCATTGCTGTCTTCACTTACAGATAACTTAGGCATTTTAACTCAAAACATCTTTTTTAGAAACTGCTCCTTATATTGGTTCTCTTAACTCAAAAGAGTATGTAACTTTGTCCCTCAGGTGTGGGAATTTCAAGTGAGTTAAGAAGAATTTCATAGCGAATTGGTGAGTGAGATTCTCTTATGGCACCTGTCATGCAACACTGCTTCCTTTGCCCAAACTTAGGTTAACCCTATTACCAATGGAGTATTTAAAAATGGGGAGCTCAAAATAAGCACATGAAAAAATGCTCAACATCATTACTCATTATGGAAATGCAAATCAAATTAAAAAAAATAAGAAAACACTACACACCCACCAGAATGGCTAAAATTTAAAAGATTGACCATATCAAGTGTTGGCAAATTGTGAAGCTCTCACATACTACTGGTGGGAAAGTAAAATGGTACAACTACTTTGTAAAATGGTTTGGCAGTTTCTTTAAAAGCATATACTTACCTTACAATCTAAACATTCCACTTCTAAGTATTGATACAAGAGAAATGATAACGTGTCTGCACAATGACTTGCATACAATATCACTCAGCAATAAAATGAAATAAACTACTGATACACACAACAATATGATGAATTTCAAAATAAGAATGGAAGTGAAAGAAGCCAAACAACAACAAAAAAGACTACATACTGTATACTTCCATTTATATAAAATTACAGAAAGTGTAAACTAATATATAGTGACACGAAAAAGATCAATGGTTGCCTGGGGATGGTCAGGGGGAGGGAGGGAGGGATGGTTTACAAAGACACCTGAAGAAATTTTTTGGAGTAACATGTTCATTATCTTGATTGTGGCAGTGATTTCATTTCAAAAGCCATGAAAATACACACTTCAAATATGTGCAGTTCATCAAACATCCAGTATACCCAATAAACATGTAATTTATAAAAATAGGTAGCCTGCATTTCCCTCTTCCTTTGGTGGATCAGTCGAAGGCTTAGAATGACCACAGTATAAAAAGGAAGATTAGAACAGAATTTCCTTCTTCTAGGAAAACACAGAAAAGAGGAGGATGATGGGGAAAGGAAAGAGAATATTTAAATATTGTACACTCTCTCTTCTACTCTTATCACAAGGACCATATTCCTTCCTCCAGATTGTCATTCTCCAGGTCAGAGATCATAGAAAGGACATTTTCTGGTTTAAAAACATCAGCCCTGTGCCTCAGTTTTGTCTTTCCAATTCACTTCACTTCACAGTCAGCAGATAGTACTGATGACTAAAAAGAATTACCCAGTGGGGATGGAGCAAGCCTTCAGGAAAAAGAAAATTAATTTCTTCGATTATCTGATCTGTTGACCATTTGAGAGAAAATATTAATAAGTATTTGACAGAATTGGCATTTCAGACATAAACTGAGGATAGGTGCATAATAAACTAAATAAATTGCTTAAATAATTATAACTTCATAACAAACAAAGCGTTGTTCAGGACACAAAACAATCAAAATACACTACTTGGCTCCACAATTGATGCTATTTACACAGTGATAATAATGTAAACAATGACTACTGATTTGGCCAAAACTGTTATATAACTCTATAAGGAGGATGAGGTAGGAGGAACAGGAAGGTAGGGATACAATGTGATGTAAGATGCTTAAAATTTCAAATACTATAACAAAAAAAGAGCAGATATGTCTAATATTTCTAAATTAAGAAACAAAAGAAGAAACATATAATTTAGAAATATGAAGTAAATACCAGATGAAAAAGCTGAAATAATTGGAAGAGACTATCTCAGTGGAGTGAACTGAGGACTGCTGGGTTTTTGCATAAGCATCAAATATTATGTGATTTTTAACTTCATTATGTTACATTATTTTGATTTTAAAAAGAGAGGGCATTTCCACCTTGGCCAGTCCTGAGCATTTTCCCTTAGCTTCTTATACTTGTGGACACCGCAACCATTTCTCAGGTCTACCCAACCCCCTTCTTACCCACTTCACCCCTCCTTGTATACTTCATGGCAAGTTCCTTCCCACATTTCTTCTCAAGGAAACAGATAATTTTCACGGTCCAGTAATTACACGTTCTCAAAATCAGTGCCAAGAAACTGCACCAGCACTAAGGAAAGGAAGGAAAGTAGAACATTAGAAAATAATAGGCCTTCCTCAATTTTTCTGCCTACTCCCACACCAAATTATTCATCACCCTCCTAATAGTTAATAAGAAGAAATAAGTTACATACGTTTCCTGAGGTAAAATTTGTGTGTGAATGGAGGGTGGGTTTTGAGAAAGTGAAAGAGAAATCAGGAAAGATAACTGGATTCTGCCTCCACTGAAGGGCTATTATGGAATCATTCTTTGCTACTGGTTCAATATTTTTAGTATCAAGGGTTTTGTGTAATCGGTCTTTGATACAGCATTTCTACTTCTACCTATGAGGAACTAGTTAAGCTGGATTTTTTTGAAAAAGTAATCAGTGTCTTCATCCTGCCCTCCAACCCTGTCTCACCCCAGCGAAGAATCGAAAGGTCCTTTGCTGAAACTGTAGCACCTGGAACAGAAAATGTTCTGCCATGGTTTAATTTTCTCTTTATGGAGATCACTGGCCTGCATCTACCATGACCAAGCCTGGGGAGAATACCATCAGTGCTGGAGAAGAAGCCAAAACCAGAAGGATGAGCAAAGGGATGGGCTAAATATGCTACACATTAGCTGATCAGGCTAAAATAATCCTCTATGGACTGACTTTTACCCTTATTTAGAATTTTTGAAGCACCTAAACTATGCCAGGCCATAAGACAACATGGTTCCTATCTTTGGGAAACTCAGTTTAGTGGGAAGGAACAGACAAATAAACAGATAAATGATCAATATTCATAATATATATAAGTATGTCCAATATGCTGTTAGGAATACAAAGAAAGTGACAATTAAATCTGCTTGTAGAAATCAGAGAAATCTCTACAAAGGAGGTGACTTTTTTTTTTTTAAAGGATAAGAGATGCTCTAGTGGAAAGATTTTTGAGCCATAAATTAGATGAATTTTGTCCTAATTGCGTGAAGTTAAAGTCACTTGAGCTCTCTACATTGCAATATTCCTTTCTACAAAATATCTGCCTGCCTATCTAGTGAGAATCTAATGTTTGTGCAATTGCTTTACAATGCACATGTATATTTAGCTCTATGTACATTTATAAAATGCTATTAACATAGAAAGTACTGTTAAATGGATAAAAAACAGAAAACTGTTTTAATATGTAATTTCTTCCTCTCAGTCACGAACACCATATTCCCTCCTCTGCTCCCTTCTCAGGATCAAAGAATCATCTTCGTCGCTCAGGGGAGTGGTCTGGGTCAAGTTTCAGGTCTCAGAAAAGCTCCTGTATGGACTAAGGATCTCAATAGTACTTTAATTTATCCACTGGGGGGCAGGGCTGAGCCAACTGGATTACTGAATTGTGTAAGAAAGAATTTCTCAGAAAAGGGGAAGTTGGTTTAAGCACAAAATGTCCCATCTCTCTCATGTTTATAAACATCAATACAGTCCAAATTTCCCTCATAGAGAAATAAACCGTCACCCCTCACCACCTCACCACCCTCACCACCCTTGCTCTATACATAATTGGGCCACAGGCTTTGAGGAGGGACTGGTTATGTTCAAGTATAGCAGAAGGAACTGAGATTGAGGTTTCTTATTGTTGATAAGAAACTATACTAGGTTCTGAATTAGTAACATATTCTACTCCAGAGACATATCCCAGTCTACCAATGCAGTTTATATTTAATAACATATTTTCTCTATGAAATGTACTCTGCTAGATGCTCTGAAGAATAAAAAGATTAAAAAGACAAAGATCCTGCTCTCTAGGAATTCATTACCTAGCAGAGAAAAGAAACTTTACATATAGGTTCCATATGAGAAATATAAACAATGTGGAATGGAGTATTCAAAGAGAATGAAATCCTATGTGGTTACAAGGTGAGAGATGAGGGGATTTGGGAATCAGGAAAGGTTTCATACAGGAAAATTCATTTGGCTGTCTACTGAAGAGTGGGTAGGATTTCAAAAAGTAGAGATGGGGAGAAAAGTCAGGCATTCCAGGTAGAGAGAAAAGCATAAACAAATGCAGAGAACAATATATTAGAGGAATACTGAGTACTCAGGTTTGGCTGATGTGTAGGGTACATTTCTGAGGAAGCAGAGAGAAATGAGACTGGAAAGTTTGGTTTAGGTCAATTTGTGAAGGCTTTAAATACCAGATTGAAGCATTTGAATTTGATTCAATAAGCAGTGGGTTTTGGAGCATCACAGGAACAGATAGGGACTCAATTGTGTTAGATTAATCTACTCACGGTCTATAGATTATAGCAGAAAGATCAGCTAAAAGCTATTAAAATAATCTAGGCAAAAGTAACAAGGACATGAACCAGAGTGATGGCAGTGGAGTAAGAAATAAGAAATTCTAGAAACACTGGAAAGATTGCCTCTTCAGAATTTGGCAGTCGACTGAACGTGGGGAATGTCAGAGAGGAAGGAACTGAAGACAATTTCGGGACTTTATGCCTTGATAACCAGGGGAATATATAATGGTCCCATTAAAAGAAACAAGGGTAAGACCTGAGGTTGAGCACAGGGGAAGATTATGAGCTCCACACTAGACAAGTTGAATTTGAGATGCCAACTGGAAATCTCAAGACAGGCTAGAGGTTTCCTTGAGTGATGTACAGATGGGCAAACTGAACAGCAAAGCTTGAAGACAGAAAAGGAGAGGGCCAAGGAGAAAAGCTTTCGGGAGGGGGTGGGCAGAAAAAAAATGAATTGCTAGCAAGGGAGAAAAAGGATAAAATCCAAAAGTCAAGGTGAACGTTTAAATTTAAAAAGATGGCAATTTTCAAATCATATAGGAGTCAAGGGAAATAAGGCCTAAAAAACTACTCTGGTTTCCTCTGGAAAACTTTAAGAAAAGCATTTCAGTGATAGCAGAAGCCAGACTACAAAGGGGCAAGTTTAGCCAACAGAGAAAGCTGGTATAAGTTACTCTCTTAAGAAATTTGACAGTAAAGGAAAGAAAAGATATGGGTAATAGCATGAGAGGGGGAAACAATTTTTTTATATAATAAGGCAACTTTAAGAAATATGTCTGCAGTAGTTCTGAGCAAATTAATTTACCTCCTCTCCCCATCTTTCCCTGAAGTTGGACAACTTCTACATCTCCATTCCTTCCTCAACATAGTAGAAAAATAACCCCAATAAACATGAAATGTGGGCTTCCAGATGAGGGTTTTTTTTTAATTGAGGTGTAATTGCCATACAACATTATATTAGTTTCAAGTGTACAACATAATGATTGGATATTTGAATATGTTGCAAAATGATCACTACAATAAGTCTAGTTAACATCTGTCACCATATATAGTTACAGAATTTTTTTTTCTCGTGATGAGAACTTTTAAGATGTACCCTCTTAGCAACTTGCACATATGCAATACAGTATTATTAACTATGGTTGTCATGCTGTACATTACATCCCCATGACTTATTTATGACTAGAAGTTTATACCTTTTGACTCCCTTCACCCATTTCGCCCACCCCACAACCCCTGGCAACCACCAATCTGTTCAGATGAAGTATTTTTTGATAATTAAAGCTAAACTGAAAAACAAGAACCCTTACAAAGCAAACTAGAGATAAGACTCTAGATTAAGTATTAAGAATCCTGGGTTTGGAGAGTGGCTCCACCAGTTACTAGCTGTATGTCCTAGGGCAAGTCACTTAACTAAAATAAGGGAATAGTCTTTTTTAAAAAAGACTGCTAGAGTCCCCTTTAACTCTAACATTTTATGAGTCTTGCTCTGAATCGTTTACAGTGAAGATCAAACAGGATACCATGTGTTAAAGCACTGAGAGGCAGGACAACACATTAGAAAGGGTACATATAGACAGATCTCGGCTCAACATCTTGCTCTATTTACAAAATCTGTGACTGCAGGCAAATTACTTAACCCTTTGAGCCTGACTTCATCAACCCTGAGTCACAGGGTTATTGTGAGAATTAAATGAAATAATCTACCCTTAAATCCTTTCTGGAACAAGATGACAGATGAACCTATAAATAAAATATTATTGAGGTAATTATGTAAAGGAACTGGTCCATTATAGGTGCTCAATAAATAGCCAAAAAGTCACTTTGAACTCTAAGTTCTCAGTTATCTATGACTTGGAGGCATACGCAAACTTGGTCAGCCTCACATGCCACACTCCCTTTATTTGTCTCTAAAATAATATTCCCTAGAGGAGAATGGAAAAGATAAGAGTAAAAGGGAAGTTTACAGAGTGGAGATGACAGTAGCAATTAAAAGGAAAAGAGAAGGGGTTATTAGGAAACTTGAGTCTTTAGAGTCCTAAATGTTTATCACACCAGAGGTTAAAGAAAAGAGAAATGCAACCAGCTCCTTGTCTCTGATTGGCAGTTGAGCACTGAGGGCACTTCTCTTCATGAACCCTTTGGCTTTACTCAACCACCTCCTGTAAAGCAAACAACAATCACCACTTGGTTTCCTATTGGCACTGGGATTGAAGAGGGTGGGGAAGGAGCAGGTAAAGATGATCTAATTTGCACAACTGGACTTAGCCCTCCTTTGCTGTTCCTTACTGGACCTGCCCTTTTTCTCTCTTGCACCCCACAAGTGTTTGTACTCTGTTTTCAGGACAGCAGTTTACAAGATTTTTTCTTCTTTGGCACAGGAACTGAGAAAGAAGAATCAGAAGGCACATTTTCATCAGAATACCAGGTTATAAGGTGAAAGGTTGTAAACAACTCTGCCAGGGGGGGACTCCATTTCAGAACATGCTTTGGCTACAAGCCTGGTAGGCAGCAGCTGCTGCCAAAGTGAAATAGGTTTTTGGCATTTAAGGGAACCCAGTCCCCGTAGCACAGCCCAAACAAGTGGTCTGTACCAAGTTTTGAACGGGAAAGAAGAAACTGGAGCCCAAGAGAGGAACTTAGAGCAAAAGGGAATGGTACTATGGGTTTTTTTTAAAGTCAGAAGTTCACAGATGTGTCCAAATAGATATCAGCATTCCCTTTTTCTAAGATGTCCCAAATCAACACCACCCTGGTCTGTTACACTCACCTCTCCTCTCAGTCCCTCAAAATTTATGTAGTTACACATCACACAGTTTAACAATATTGATTCATGTATTTCTTTGTAAACATTTTGATATTTCATATTTATGTACTTTCATATCTATCAAGCTAAAAATTCTCTCAGAAGCTACAATTCAAAATTTAAAAATCACTTTAATGAGAGCCCCACCTTCCCTGCTCCAGATAACTCAATCAATGCTGTTTACCGACTGAAAATAACTCAGGCCTTATTGGTTAACTTTCTTGAACAGGGTGCTGACTCAAACCCACATATCCTAAGGATCAACATGTTCCCCTTTTTGTTCCTGGGGGTTGGTGCCGTGCGTGTGTGTGTGTTTTCCAGTAGTCTTGATGCCTGATTTTTGAGTTTGCTTAATGGTGGAGTTGAGTTGTAACTTGTTAGTCTTAGAGTGTCAACCCACTTAGGGTGTGTGAGGAAGGAAGAAGGATCTTTCACAGCAATGAATAGCCGTCTTTTTGCTGAGAGGGTAGGATTTCTGGATATTCTAATGCTTCTTATTTACTTCCCCATCTCAATCTTGGGAACATTGTCTTTCTCTTTCCAGCACAAGAAATGAGGTCATCTCCTGATTCCCCAACAAATGGGAGGGAATCAGGAATCAAAGACAAGGGAGAAGAATCCCTGTATCTCTGCACACAAGTTTTTCTTATTGCATTCATGAAAACTATCTCAGGAGTCGGTTCCTAAGGCATCTCATGGCCACCAAGGAAAAGCCCATCTGACAGAGAGCCAAACGACAACACAGGACGAAGAGTCAAGGCTTCTTTTAGCATGAATATATAGTGTGCTAGTAATCCTTCTGTTTTCTCTTCCCTTTCTCAACAATTTCTAAACAGCTTAGGGAAAAAAACAAAACACAACAAAAAACGAAAAACTTTTCAAAGACAGGAATGCTTCCTTCAAACAGGAATACGGCCATCTTTCCTCGGACACTTTGGTTACAAACAAGAGAACTTTCCTGCTTTTCACTAATTTGAAGGCTGTGAGGAACACAGGCAGCAGATTTAGGATGTACCTTTGATTTCGTAAGTTGGAGAGGGGACGAAGACAAGAAAGAGTTAAAGTAACAGCGGGGGGCAGTGAAAAGAGTGAAACACCCTTTTTTTTCCTTTCCTGGAGAAGCTGGGAGTGAGAGATAATCAGAGCCTAAAAAACACACTACTAAAGAGGTAATTAGGTAACTGGCGGAACATAGTGTTCCCCAACTTTGCAGTTAGGGACTGAAGAGATGAGGGGATAAGCAAGAGGATGTGGACACGCCCGCACTGTTTCCGGTCCCGAGAACAGAGTGGAGGGCACATGGGCTGAGGCACACAGCCCCGAGCCCGGGGGGCTAGAAAAGGAGGGAGAAGGCCGACCAGTCCCACATACTCGCTTTCCTGTGAGCGCTGAAGAGAGGTTAAAATTTTGTGACAAGCTCTCTTTTCCTTCCCACACAGCAGGTTTTTTTGGGGGGTGGGGTGTTGTTTGTTGGTTTTTAAGAGGTGCGGGGCAACAGAAGGACAAAGGGGATGTTCCTGAACAGTAACAGCGGCACTCTCTGTCCTCCGCCCCGATCCTAAATTATTCTGGAGCTCTGAGATTGTTTTTCACACGACTTGCGATTTGTGAGTCGGAAATAAACAGTTGCCTCTAAATTAATTGCATTGGCTGAGGCTAGGCACGAAATTCCCTCATAAGCACATTTTCCTTTTACCTCAAAACACCGCTGGCACCCCAAAAGTATTCTTCGAAGGACTCCGGCCTCGGATAAATTTTAGGGGCAGCGAAGCCTTACTTCCTTTGGGCCCAAGGGAAGCCGCCCCACAGCCCCTCCGCCCCCTCCTCCTGGCCCTGCAGCGATGCACAACAACTATTTTCCCCGCCAGGAGCACACTGTGTCCACGCGCTGGTGCGACCTCACTGATTGGCCGGGCTCCTGGTAAACAAGGAACGGGCAGCCAATGGGAGGGCTGTGCACGAGGGCAGCACGAGCCTCCAGGCCAGCGCTCGCGTGGCCCTGCCTGCCGGGCTACTATATAGAGCAGTTTCCGGCTCTTAGTTGCACTCTCTTTTCCTCTCCTCAGGCGGTGTCATTTTAGCCTTTCCGCAGAGATCCGGGGCTCTCTTCCAGCTGTTGGAGGAAAGAAAGAAAAGAAAGGGTTTATTTTTCTCTTGAAATCTCTTGGCCTAAGCCGCAGCTTACAATTTTTGTGGACATTTTATCGAAACTTTAGTAGAGGATTGAAGAGTGAAATAATTTTAACTTAATGCTAAGGGTCCTTTAATTTGGGGTTCTGTTTTTCCTCCCTCGTTTTTAACTTTTAAGCCAACCCAGCCCGATTATGGTGATGTTCAAGAAGATCAAGTCTTTCGAGGTGGTCTTTAACGACCCCGAAAAGGTGTACGGCAGTGGGGAGAAGGTGGCTGGCCGGGTGATAGTGGAGGTGTGTGAAGTCACTGGAGTCAAAGCTGTCAGGATCCTGGCTTGCGGAATGGCCAAAGTCCTGTGGATGCAGGGATCCCAACAGTGCAAACAGACATTGAACTACCTGCGCTACGAAGACACGCTTCTCCTGGACGACCAGCCAACAGGTGAGTGACCCAGCTGTTTGCTGGAAGGTGAAAGCTGATTCGAGAAGAGAATTGATACGAATAAATGGAGCCTACAGTATAGATTCTAAGTTGCTCAGATTGTGTGGTTTGCATTTTGTGTGGCTTCTTTATCTTTTTTAGTTTTAATTTGCAAACTCCTCCCACCCCCCACCCAAAAAAGGGTGATGTGTTCAATTTCTTATGGTGCTGTGTTCTGTAGTTGATCCTGAGGGATGTTGCCTTAGCTATTGAAAGATTTTCTGTGTGCATAACTTGTTTATTCTGTTTGCTTCCTGTTTGAGATGATAGTAGCTTAACTGTCCTGGTTGAGCCTTTGAGCACTGCAGGGCTTTGCAATTTTTTGGCCCAACGAAATGCATCAGAATCTCTCGTTTAATAACATAAGGGATGAAAATGGGGGTTCTACAATACTCTTGTGTGCTGCCCAAGAATTCCATATCGCACAGATGCATTTTAAGTGTAACAAGAAACCTAATGGCTACTCGCTTTTCTCTCCCTTCAGGTGAGAATGAGATGGTGATCATGAGACCTGGAAACAAATATGAATACAAGTTTGGTTTTGAGCTTCCTCAGGGGTATGTATCAGCTAAATGCATCTGTGGACTTATCTTCCCCTCCTTTGATCAGTTACTCTTCCTGGAGAGCATTTTTTAATTGTTTCTTTTTTCTTGATAAAGGCCTCTGGGAACATCTTTCAAAGGAAAATATGGGTGTGTAGACTACTGGGTGAAGGCTTTTCTTGATCGCCCCAGCCACCCAACTCAGGAGACAAAGAAAAACTTTGAAGTGATGGATCTAGTGGATGTCAATACCCCTGATTTACTGGTGAGGTTCATTTTAAGATTCTATTTTTCTGGGTTTCAGAGATAATAAGTGTCTAGGGCATTAGAGTGAAGCCCCTCAGGGAATCAAGTCCTAAGTCATCAAGGTGGGAGGGAAAGCTGCCTATTCTGAATTAGCAGTGGAAAGGAAAGAGAAGCAGAGAAAGGATCTCTAGAAATTCTCAAAACGTTTTTCCCCTCCATTCTACATAGGCACCTGTGTCTGCTAAAAAGGAGAAGAAAGTTTCCTGCATGTTTATTCCTGATGGGCGGGTGTCCGTCTCTGCCCAAATAGACAGAAAAGGATTCTGTGAAGGTAAGGATTTAGTGCTTAAAATGGGAGACTATTAAAACAGGAACTGTGGGTTTGGGGGTGAGGGCAGGAGACAGGGACAGATGAAAAGTCATCAACTGTACTAAGCATCAGTTTTCATCTTTCTCATTGCTAGGTGATGAGATTAACATCCATGCTGACTTTGAGAATACAAGTTCCCGCATTGTGGTCCCCAAAGCAGCCATTGTAGCCCGCCACACTTACCTTGCCAATGGCCAAACCAAGATGCTGACGCAGAAGTTGTCATCGGTCAGAGGCAATCATATTATCTCAGGAACTTGCGCATCATGGCGTGGCAAGAGCCTTAGGGTGCAGAAGATCAGGCCTTCTATCTTGGGCTGCAACATCCTTCGAGTTGAATACTCCTTACTGGTGAGTGGGTGGGGCTGGAGAGAGAAATTGTTCATCTGTCAGAATAATAGTGATGTTTTCTCCAGATCTCCAGTCTAACGAACTGCCGTCTCCTTTTCTAGATCTATGTTAGCGTTCCTGGCTCCAAGAAAGTCATTCTTGACCTGCCCCTGGTAATTGGCAGCAGGTCAGGCCTCAGTAGCCGGACATCCAGCATGGCCAGCCGAACCAGTTCTGAGATGAGTTGGGTAGATCTAAACATCCCCGATACCCCAGAAGGTGAGCTAGACCTAACGTCTGTTCTTCCTCTCTGGCCTGCTTGGATTTGTAAAATTGGTGATGCTCAAGCATTCCTTGGCCAGGCTTCTTATCCCCATACTTTCTCTCCCTAGCTCCTCCTTGCTATATGGATATCATTCCTGAAGATCACCGATTGGAGAGCCCCACTACTCCTCTGCTAGATGACACAGATGGTTCTCAAGACAGCCCTATTTTTATGTATGCTCCTGAGTTCAAGTTCATGCCACCACCTACTTACACTGAGGTGAGAATTGTCATTTTACCACTACATTTGCCCTAAGCCTACTATAGGAAGTTGACTTGGAGGGATTGCTAAACTGGGTTGTTCTTTTAGTTCTTACCCAAACTAAAATGTTTTCTTTCTTCCTCCCAGGTGGATCCCTGCATCCTCAACAACAATGTGCAGTGAGCATGTGGAAGAAAAGAAGCAGCTGTACCTACTTGTTTCTTTTCATCTCTCTTCCCGGACTCGTACTTTTTTAGAGACTCGGCAGTCTCTACAGTGGGGTACCGGTCCACCCCAGCCTCTGACTCTCCAGTGTAGGAGGTGATCAGCGTGCAATCTCCTGGGCTTTAATGGGTGCGCACTCGTCCTCAGCCAGTGAGATGTGATACGGGGTATTTTACTGGATGGGTTTAAAAACATACTAGAAAAATTCAAGCCAATCCCATTTTCTTAAATCTCTTTGAAAATTGAGGCATTTTCAGTCCTTTTGAATAAGGGGTAGAAATGGCCTCCTGGCATGGTCTTCCCAGTGTTTTATGGAGGGGATTATAGATTGGTATAACAATAGACCTTGAACCTCTGCCATGTAGAGGAGAGCCAATTTAGCAAACTAGGAAAATGAAAAGGAAAAAAATCACGGCCAAAACTTTGGGAAAAGGATGTTCTTAGAATCGTTGCTCCCTTTGTTTGTACACTTATAGAAAAAAAAAAAAAACCCTCCAGAGCTGATTTGGTTTGGACTTTGGAGTGAGCTTCCCATGTGAATTAAAGGGAAGAAGCTCAAAGGTTGTCTTTGTTCAGAAAGTACTTTAATCAGGTGTAAAGCGGTAGTAATTGTGCCCCACCAAAGGTCTTAAAAGCCATTTTTAGAGCCTATTGCACTGTGTTCTCCTGTTGGCAAACGTTTTCACGTGGGAGAATGTGTTTTTCTTTCCGTGTGACTCCTTGGAATTGATTCTGAGGTGATGTTCTTAGCACTTTAGTTTGTGTCAAATTTGGGATTTTTTTCCTTTCTCAAGTGTAAGCTAAAACTGGTCTACTATGTCTCTAGGGGTAAGCACAATGACAAAAAAAAAAAAAAAAAGTGTTAGTGCTTTTGAGACTTTGTCCCAGTGTACAGAATTCTGCAATTCTGACACTCTAATTATATGAGAAGGGTTGCTGCTATCAGCCTTGCCCACTGTGACTTCTGCAAACCCAAGGAGGAACTCTAGATCAAAATGCCCCAACACTGTGATTAGAGCATCCAGATGTTGCCATGAGAAACTAGAGGGCAGGTCTTCACAAAAGCTGTGCGGGCTCCCTTCCTGCCCAGTGTTAGGAGACAGGGATGTTGACAGCCCCTCTCTCACTGCAGCCTCTAGCACTTGCTCAGTCTCCCTCAGCCTTAGCACTTTGTTCACTGTCCTGTGTCAGAGCACTGAGCTCTACCCTTTCCTGAGAAAGTATGTGGGCTGAAGGTGGTTTCATTGTTTTTGTTGTTTTTTAATTGTATATCTTTTTGTATGACAAAAACTATATTTTGTACTTAACCAGATATATTTTTTCACCCCAGGTGGGGGTATTCTTTGTAAAAAATAAATAAATAAAATAAAGTTTTTTTTAATGGCAAAAAAGTTTGTTTTCTTGTCTCTGAGATGGTGTTGAAGACATTATTAGAAAGAAAATGTGCCCAAAGGAGCTTTCCCCCTACTTCACAATTCACATTGTTGAAAACCCTGTAGAGAAAACATTTCCTATTGACCAAAATGAATATAGTCAGAATGCGGGTTGGTGGGGTGAAGAGGGAAGGAATTTGAGCTACATTGTCTTTTGTCGAATTCACTGAAGAACTGTAGTGGGATCTTCTGGTGGTCCAAGCTAGTTTTCTACATCTATAGTTAATCATTACTAAATTCCTTCAACTTCGGAGTGCATGAAGCTTTGATTTTTGTTTTGTTTAATGAGCTCTTGAAATACAGGGAAATGAAGTTTGTGAGGGGATTTGGAAGGAAAAGGTTATGGGTCTTTTTCATAATTTGGTTTCATCATAGTTTCTTCCCAGTATAAGCCTGGTCTATATGGATTTAGAGTTACGACCATCAAGTTATTTGAAGGCAGCTACTGTTTTTTTTTTAAACATTTATTTATTTTATTTGGTTGTGCTGGGTCTTAGTTGCTGCATGTGGGCTCCTTAGTCGTGGCATGTGAACTCTTAGTTGCAGCATGCATGTGGGATCTAGTTCCCTGTCCAGGGATTGAACCCCAGGCCCCCTGCAGTGGGAGCACGGAGTCTTAGCCACTGCGCCACCAGGGAAGTCCCCAGCTACCATTTTTTATCTCTGCAGCTCCCATTACAGTTCGTATCCAAGTACACGATCATAACCTAGTAAATGTTTGCTGAATATTCAAACCAACCCTCATTCCTTACGATATGCTTCAGCAGTTTCTGTTACTTCCTTGTAGAGTAATAACAGATTGATGGCGCAATTCCACCTCTAATTGAAATGATTTTTATTATTCCGAAAGGAGTGACTAGTGATGAGAAACCCTGAGATGGCAGAGGTTAGCGTACGTTCTGATTTCTGGTTCATTTAAATCTTTGCAGACAAATCTAGTCCTAGCCCTTATTTGGGGGTTGGCTTTTCTATGGACCTCCACATAGTAATTCCAGACCTCAAGCTCTTGGAAGTTCATAAAATCAATGTAAATTGAACAGAAAGTAGGATTGAAAAGATTCTTTTCCACTTCAGTCTTTGTCTGCATCTTTCATTTGCAGCAGCTCTTTTGCTTTCTCCTGGCCGTTGTCATTTTTTTTTTTTTTACCAAGGTGTCAGTCTCTAGCTCTGCTGCCATGGTGACTGTGACCTTCACTCTCACCTCTGCCTCCTTTTCTTACCTGTTCAAGAATTTAGTGCCTCCGCCCTTTTTCAACTCTGACCAGGAAACTAAGTCAAAGTTGATGGAAAAGTTTTTCTGGAGCTTGTTTTGCAGGGACTGGAGGGATAGAGCAAGGACAAGAGCAGGCCAGAGGGCAGGACAAAGAGATGGAGAGACCATGGAGCACAAAAGCCTGGTTGTTTGTGTATACAGCCTGGCTACTGGTACGTGATATGAGAAGGGGATGGAGAGGGTAGATAACTTACACCCAAGGTCTGATAGAGATTTGATCCTTGAAGGGCCAGAACATATGCACCACCTACTGATACCCTAATACCTCAAATCCAGCACTGTCCAACAGAACTTTCTGTAATGATGGAAAAGTTCTATATTTGCCCTAATACGGTAGCCACTATCCACATGTGACTAATGAGCTCTGAAATGTGGCTACTCTTCCTGATGAACTGACTTTATTTCTGTTTATTTTAAATTTAGTTAGCTCCCTGTGACTAGTGACTATCATATTGAACAGCACAGCAAAATCTGAGGAAGGAAGGAAGCATCTATAGCTGTTCACCCAGAGGAAATGCATCCCTCCCTTAGAGCACAAAAGTCTCCACTGGACTTCCTTTTGCCTTCAATACACAACTTCTACCCCACCCCAGGACATCTGCACATAGGCTTGCTTTAAGTACTCTTCCTTAGGTCCCCGCCCAGCTGTTTCTCCACTTAAGTGGGTGGATATCTTGGGTCTTCCTTTCCTTTGCTCTTCTCATATGCCTTTTAATTTTTAAAGAGCTATAACCTACATGTACAGCCATTTGAGGAGATCCAGTTCTTGGTATCATTTATTCATTAGGCCCAATCTGGTATAGGAAGATCTGAGAGAAGACAGAAAGAAAACTAAAGAGAGAAAAGAGCTAGAGAAAGTAAAATTAACAAGGAAAGAACAGATACTTCCACAACCAGGATCCTTGGCTACCTTGATAACTCTAAACAGACTGGAAAAACAAGGATATAACTTGGGTTGAGGCATCGGGAGGGAAAAGTATGGAGAGAAGATCTGACCAAACACCTGGTCAACAAAAAACAATCACCTAAGAGCTGAAGGTTATGAAGTGGGGTAAAAGAGTTACTTTTGCCCAATTCTTTCAGTAGTATACAGACCCCTTCCTAGTATTCTTTCCTCGGACTATCTCTAGGTGATGGAATGCATAAGATGGCTAAGGAAAATGTTTTACTGACCCTCTGATGGCCCCTGTCCCAAGCATCCTGACCTCAGTAGTTCTGGAGTGGAAAGAAACTTTTGTCCCATTCTCTGTTCTGACCCTACATTCACTTCCATTTCCAAAGCTGAAAAACTCCCTCTCAGAGATGACTGCAGAACAAGGGCTGCAGGTCCTGGCCCAATAGGTGAGTCTATAGCCTAGAAAAAGTTTGGGGATCAGCCTCCCTATACTATTAAGGAGAAATAGTATAGTGTGGTAATTAAGCACAATACCAACTGGAGCCAAACGATCTAAATTCAAATCCTACTTCCCCCACTTTACTAGCTGTATGACCTTGCAACTTGTTTAACCTTCTCTGTGCTACAGTTTATCTGTAAAATGGGAAAGAGTAATAGTAACTACCTTAGAAGTGAGGATTTTAAAAATATATGTGGGGAGGGGAGTCGCCATGGCGGCGGCGGGAGCACATGTGGCGGCTTCGGGGCCCACGTGGTGGCTGGTGGGGCTGCAGGAGGAAGACGCTTCCCGCCCGCGCCCCAACCTGTGAAAAGGGGTCATGCCCGCTCCTCCCGGCACCGTGCCTTCATTTCCGGCCGCCCCGCGCAGTTTATCCCCACCTTCTCAGTGATGATTGAGGCTGGATTTTCATCACTTTCAGTTATTTCCAGAATGCAGCCACTTTAGCCAGTTCTGGGGGAGAACACTGAACCCGCCTTCCTGGATGGTCCCAGCCACAGACTGTGATCCACATCCAGCGAGGAAACTCCACTCTTTGTGCAACTACTAAGTGGCTATTGACTGGCTTCTGACCAACAGAATACAGCAAGTCATGGGAGGCAATGGAAAAAATGATGCTGACTGAACCAGAATATCCATGATGCTTTAGAGATCAGTGACCTTTGAAGACGTGTTTGTAGAACTCACTCACAAAGAGTGGGACCTGCTGGACACATTGCAGAGAAATAGGTACATAGATGTGATGCTGGAGGACATCCATTGTCTCATCTTCTGGCAAAAATCGTGACCATTAAAAGCAAGAAATAATATCCAGGCAAGTCATTTTCCTGGTGGTCCAATGTAGCTGTAAGAAAATAGTAAAGTTCTTTAAGTGTGAACCCTGGTCATCCACATGTGAAACCTGGGAATGAGGAAAAATGAAAGACATTCTCACACAAAAGCTGAAGGAGTTCAGTACCATAATACCTACCCTTCAAGAAATGCTAAAGGGAGTACTGGAGGATGCCAGTAACTTGAGGCCATATGAAAATATAAATTTCTCTGATAAAGTGTTCCAGGACTGACACCCTCCTCAACCCCAGCACCTATAACACGGATTTGATTGAACTAACCTGGTGATGCACCTGCTTCCCAACTAGGATGTGACATCTAATTTCTCACTGTCTTCAGCTCCTGTGTTCATGGCTTGCCTCAGCATATTGGAGACACTTATATGGTTCCTCAGTGAGTTGTGTGCCTTCCAAGGCCAACCACTTGGTGACAAAAACATAACTTCTTTACTTCTTTTGTGAATACGTGGCCTCACAAAGGCTGAAATATTTAGTGAAAACGTACTAAGGACATAATTTCTTTTTCACTCCCTGACCTACACTCTTAGTCACAGAGGCATGTGGTAAAACAACAGGGAATCACAGTCATGGTCATGACTTGGCTGGGTCAAGTTCTAGGCCATGTGGGAAGACTCCTCTCTCCTCTGAGAAGAGACTTCTGCTTCAACTAACAGGGAGCAGCTGCTCTTATGGTCTGAACTGAAACCCCATAAATTCATATGTTGAAGTCCAGACCCTAGTACTTCAGAATGTGACTGTATTTGGAAACAGGGCCTTAAGAGAGGTGATGAAGTTAAAATGAGGTCATATGGCTGGGCCCTAACCCAATGTGCTGGTGCCCCTATAAGAAGAGAAGATTAGGACACAGACATGCACACTCAGCTTATAGAGGAAAGTCCATGTGAGGACACAGCAAGAATGTGGCCAGGGGCTTCCCTGGTGGTACAGTGGTTAAGAATCTGTCTGCCAATGCAGGGAACACGGGTTCAAGCTCTGGTCTGAGAAGATCCCACATGCCGCGGAGCAACTAAGCCCGTGCACCACAACTACTGCACCTGCGCTCTAGAGCCCGTGAGCCACAACTACGGAAGCCCATGCACCTAGAGCCCTTGCTCCGCAATAAGAGAAGCCACTGCAATGAGGAACCTGCATGCAGCAACGAAGACCCAACACAGCCAAAAATAAATAAAATAAAATAATTTTTTAATTAAATGAAGAAAAAAAGAATGCGGCCATCTGCAAGCAAGGGACGGAGGCCTCAGAAGAAACTAAACCTGTGGACACCTTGATCTTGGACTCAAAGCCTCCAGAACTGTGAGAAAATTAATTAAGCCTCCCAGTCAGTGGCATTTTGTTCTGACAACCCTAGCAAACTAATACAGCTTTATTTCTCCTCAAAAAAAAAGTATGTGTATATATATACATATATATATATATATGAAGTGTTAGAACAATGGCGAAGTTATTGTGCTTGTTATCTAAAATAAAAGAGGAGGCATATTCACCACCACTACCTTGATTAGCTCACTCCCAGGCATGTCCCCAAATTTGTTCCTCCTCTCTGACCTATCATAAGTAACACCACTCTCTCTTTGCTCCTCTTGATTCCCTTCCTGTGTTGGGGGAGCAAAACAGTCTGAGAAGAGGTCAGTGTACAGAAGCTGACTCAACCTGTAGTTAATTTTGTGGTGGGAGAGGTGGCCCACTACTGGGACTCCCACCCCCGGGCCAGGACAGGCCTTCTGCACACCCCCATGGTATAGCTCTGGGACCACTAGAGTTTTCTCTCTCATACTCCCAGCGTGCTTCACAGGCCTCTGGAGTAACTCTATCACCTTCTGGGAATTAATTAATTGAGCTTTCTTAACTTTTCAGTATACAACTCCAGGGGAAAGCTTCCCACCATCTGGAGTGATAATCTGAGAAACAGAGAGTGCTGTTTGTGACACTACAAAGAACTGTCAGACTACTTATTTGAAGGTATTGCATCTCATTTGATTTATTTCCCTGAGGTGGGCTAGACTGAGTAGCACAAAAGCCAGTGGAGGTGAGCCCCACTGATGAGGCCCAATTTAGCCTATTTAGGCTATCCCTGTCTTGTCCTGACCTTTCCCTTGGTGTGACTCTGCTGTACTTTCTATGGAGCCCGTTATGAAAAGGATGGACAGATTGAAGACTGGGATTTTTCTGACTACCAACTGATTGGTCATCTCCAGGCCATGGAGTGATGGAAGAAGGAAGAGGAAAGGCAGAACATGGGGACAGAATTGTGACACCCATGGGCCTTGAGTCCTGGAATGTCAAGCAAGGTCCATTCTCATTCCCTGTTGGGTGATGGAGCTGCTGACCACCTCTCCCAAGTCAATCAGATGGTCGGTAAACAGGTTCATGGAAATGTCTGGCTGGGTACCCAGCTAAGATATTTTTAACCTCTTGGACAGTTGGACAGGGGAAGGATTTCAGTTGCTGGGAGGGGAGGTGGGGTTCAGGAGCGTGAGAACTGTGTTTCCCTTATATGGTTCTGTGGCTAAAGACCCCTCCCTCTCCAGTTTAACTGTCTAAATTCTGACTTCCTCCTTCATCTATCCAGACTCACAGCTTCCTTCCTTCATCTCCTGTTCTCCCATTTCTCTCCATGCGTGGGCTTTCATGCTTGTCTCATCTTCCAACTCTGAGGAATCTTTGGTTTCTGTTCCAGACCCCAATGTTTTTAGCTCCATATCCCTGATCCCAAGATCAGGGAAAAGGTGGTTGGGCAGGGACCAATGGCTCCTTCTCTCCCGCTGGAGAAAGGTGTCACCTGCCATTGGTACCCAAAGGCTTCTCTTCAGTTCTACCTCCCCAAGCTGTCCTGCAGGAGAGCTCCATTCTCCCCTGTAACCTCATGAAGCTCACTGCCCCCAGCACTTGGGAACAGAATTTGAGACCTTGGAAGCCCAGATTTGGGCCACATACACCTTTGGGAAGTGGAAGAAATGTTGATAGAGGTCAGAGGCAGCAAACCGAGGGCCCATAGGTGGAATCAGCTTGCAGGCATTTAGAAACTTGTACAGCTTCTTCCTAAATATTTGAATTGGTTGTAAACATTAAAAAACCAGATCCCACTAAAATCTATTGTCTGGCTTCCCTTAAAAAGCAACCACATTTGGTAACACTGAGCCCACATTCCTTCATGGCATCAACCTGCTAGAGCTAAAAGGGTCAGGCAGACTTATATCTGCCAGTTCTCACCACTCCCTATTGCATTACACTCACCTGCTTCACTCATTTATACCCTTGGCTCTTGTCTGGTGTTAAGGTTTTTGCCTTAGGTTGTCACCTCTGCTCTAAGTAGAGCTTCTCAAATATTTCCTCTGAAGGACCCCTAAGATTAGGGAAACTGAATTTTCCCCCGAGCTTCTGGAACAGTCCAAAGTAGCCTGTCACAAGCCAGAAATGTCTTTGAAGTACCCGTTTTATGTTTAAAAAGTGCAAATTTTGATTCACACTGCATAATATATTTGTGTAAATTTAGTATAAGAATAATTTATCTTCCCCCAGCAAATCTTTTTTTTTTTTTTTTTTTTCTTTTTGCGGTATGCGGGCCTCTCACTGTTGTGGCCTCTCCCGTTGCGGAGCACAGGCTCCGGATGCGCAGGCCCAGCGGCCATGGCTCACGGGCCCAGCCGCTCCGCGGCATATGGGATCCTCCCAGACCGGGGCACGAACCCGTATCCCCTGCATCGGCAGGCGGACTCTCAACCACTGCGCCACCAGGGAGGCCCCCCCAGCAAATCTTAAAAGTAAAATTGACATTCTGGAAGATGTGTAGTCTGTGGCTCCAAATATTCCTCACCATATCACCCATTGATAACCTAATTTAAGTAGCATAATGCTAAAGACGTGAGGCAAAGAGAGACATGGAGAGGAAGACGTGGTTAGAGAGTCAGAAAAGGAAAGGAATCTGAAAGACAATAAGAATGAGTATGAGTGACAAGCTCTCTTTCTGGCTCTTAGCCACCCCTCCTGACCTGGCCCAGTCCAGCTCCTGAGAAGTTTATAAACATCCCTGATAGCTCTGGACAGGTGTTAGAATGGTGGCTCAGGATGCAAAGCAAGTCTCAAAACAGGAGCCAAGTAAGGAAGAGGTGAGGGGCCAAGAGCATCCAAGTATGGTCAGACAAGAAAGACTGTCCAAGGGCCAAGAGAGAGGCTTGGAGACAGGAAGCAGAGGGCTGAGGAAAGGACCGGTCAGCATTTGTCCTTCCTCTCACTGAGGCCATCTTTGTTTCACATCTTCTTACCACCCCTGCCCGCGAAAAATGAGGTAAAAGAGTTATCTTGACCTCCTTAGATGAGGGAATTTCCCCTCTAGAATGGCTACTTCTCTGGCCATAGCAGAGCACAAGGAGGATGAGTACCAGGGCTTCTTTCCCTGTCCACATGGGATTTCATCTATTCTCTCCAGGATAGGAAATATCACAGATCTGTGTCTGTGACTCAGGTTAGTTTGTCCCCCCCATCCTTTTGGGTAAGGCAAAGACAGGTCTAACCTCCTTCCTATTCTAGCACTATTAAGGCTGCCCTGAGTGTAACAGAGAACGTAAGAGAGAGGATTTGGATATTTCTCCTTGTCTATTTTATACCAAGGGAAATGGAATTAGAGAATGGAGAAGACTCAAGGAGAGGCAGGGGTCCAAGTCTTGGGAACCTCAGCCCATAGCTGAGAATCCCAGGAGGAGGAGAGGTTTGAGAATGGAGAACAGTCCCAGAGTCAGAGGTCACCGGGGCATAGCCCCTCCCTGCATTGGTCAGGACTGGGTCTGAGGAATCCCTGGATTCCTTCCCCCCAAATTTTGGGTGCCCAGGGTGCCCACTTAGTCTCTCAGGTCCCGCACTTAGGGTTGGATCACTGTCTTTCTACTGACTCCCATTAGAGTTGCAGGGGGAACCTCCCTTCCCTCCGGAGTACAAAATGGCAAATTAAGTCCTGTTGGGGATAAGGCAAAGACCTTTCTGAGGTGATACTAGGAAACTAGAACTTGTTATTTCCCACTTTATGGTCCCAAATGACCTTGGGGAAAAAGTGAGCCTCAGTAGGGGAAAGGTCAGTGGAGAAAGGGTCACCACTGGTCTGGCCAGATTAGCTAACTGAACTATTCCTGTCTAGCTCATTTCTCTTCTCTGTCCTCTGGCCAGACATGCTACATGAGGGGAGATAGGGAGGACCTGCCCCACAGGCCCCCTCCTCAGTCAGAAATTCCTTGGTGGCCTGCTTGATTTGAGTCCTGGCTTGCTGATTGTGACCTTGAACTCTGCTGCAGGGGTATCTCCTTCCTTGCTAGTTAATGGACTTGCTGATCCTTCTGCTACTTGGGCTGAAGCAGGTTCCTGGAAAGGACTGGCTAGTTGCCTGAGGTATGTTTAGCCTGCCCAGCTGAGATTAAGATGGGGAAATCCAGCAGACGGAATGAATTCAGCAAAAGTTGGACACATCCTGACCTTTGTTCTCAGAACCATTTGGATTCTTGCAGGTGGATCAACATCAGCTTGAAGGATTTCCTCGTGGACATCTAACTCAAATTCTTTTTCATACATGAGGAATTTGATGCTTGAAGACTAAATGACTTTCCCAAGGGTACAGAGCTCTGGAGTGGTGAAACTAGGACCATAAACCAGTGCTTTGCCCAGTTGAGATGGCAACTTTTCCCTTTGGCTTAGTTCTTAAACTAGCCTAGGCCTACAAGCCACCCTTCGTTCCTTTCAAACAGCAATAAAAATGAATTGAGGAAAATACGTGTCTTTACCTCACCAACCATGGGTGTCCTGTCCACCCAATAGTTTACCCTCCAATTTTCTTTGGTCTCTACTCCCAATCTTCTAAACTGCATGTTGTATCCAGGTCTCTCATTCAGCCCTCCCTCAAATCACTTGAGTCCCTGAGCTTAAATTTGCAGACCCCAATCTCAAGCTTCCTGCCCAAGGTGGGAGGGGACCAGTAGGCTAGGGATGGAACATGGGGTATGGAAGGATAGGATTCTTGACTGAGAACCTACCCTGCCTGGGGCCAGAGCAGCCTAGGCTGTGGGCATGGGAGCAATCTGTTCAACATAAGCAGGCACGCAGTACAGGGCTGAGCAAGAACCGCGTGGGGCCTCTCTAAATGTTTGCAAGTAGTGCTTGGACCTCTACCCTCTCAGGTGGTCCTCCGGAGGACTAGCAGCCCTGACTCTATTTACTGAGTCTTAGGCTTCTGCCTCAGCCTGCCCAATAGTACCTATGGAAAGTAGGGGAAAGGTCAATGGAAACAGTCTAGCTCATTCCTGGAACTGTTCCGGAATCCGGGGAAGCTGCTGGGTCCCCTGTCTCTGGCTTTGTTCAGCAAGGTCACCTGCCAGGAAGGGCAGGAGGCCAGATAGGAAAGAGTCCAAGAATGGTCTGGTCTCTCTGACACTTTGTCTTTGAGGAAGTACAAGTGATCCCAAGAGGCCACTCTAACCTTTATCCTTCCCCTATTTCATGGGAAAAGGATGTGTGTGTATAGAGGTGGGGGCAGGGGTGTGTTCAGTTCTCCTCTACTGTCTCTTGTCTAGAATCTTCTTTGTTCCCACTCTTTTAAGTACACATGCTGGCATTAGGTGGGATTTAGGAGGTCAACTGTGCCCCCAACATAGACACAAACATAGTTAACCAGATTAGGTCTGGTATGTGTGTATATGCAGGGGAGAAAGGTAAAAGGAGATTTTCCAGGGTCTTTTATTTTTGTTTTCTGCTAATTTCTCCCAAGCCATAATCACAGGCTACAGTGTGACTATGGGAAACCCCAGTGACAGGTCCCCTGGCCCCTCCTCCTACTCCACTCACACAATACCTCAGAGAACTAGAAAAGGAAACACATCATCATCCAAATTGCTCAATAACTCTGGAATATTCTATTTTATTCCTGTTTCCTTCTCTGTTCTCTTGGCTCCTACCTTAACACCTACTACCACACCCAAACCAGGCTTTTAAGGTGCTTTCCCTCAATGGAGTCACAGCCCCTATTCATTCTTTACAATTGGGTCAGAAATATCTAACATTAGATTGCCAGTCTCTATCACTTGATGCCATAGGGAATTCAGTCTGCCTACCTGAATATGTCTGGGGAATTTCTTGAAGATTCTCCTACATCCCATCTTTATGGCTTTCAAATGTTTAGTAAGGTCGCTATGACAGCATCCCAGCTATCTGTGCCTGCTTCCTTATCCAGTCCCTGTTCTGGACATGCAGCTCGCCCGTGACTGTTGCATGTCAAGTGGCTGGAACCAATCAGTACATCTAGGGCTTCCTCGGAAGCCAATCAGAGCCCAGGGAAGTGACCTCACCCAAGGGAGAACTGTGTGGGTGAGAAAGCACCTCTCAGAGCTGAGTGTCCCTAAGTCACCCCCTTCCTCCGCACCCTCCTTACTTCCTGTAAAGCAACACTGCCTACCCCCTCCCCCTCCCCACAAAAAGGGAGTGAGAGAAAGGCTAACTAAATTCCACAAAGGAAGAACTAAATTCCACAGAAGGGAAACTGCAACTCAGCCACACAGCAGCTTCCGGAAGTGGAGAATAGGATATTTACGGGGCTCCTGCTTCACAGACACAGCTTTCAAAGTGGGGTCTCCAGGGCCTGGAAGAGGGTGAGTGTGCTGAAGAATCAGCACTTCCTCCCTACTTCCTCCCCACACCTGGCTTTCTTGACTCTCCCCACAAAAATAGTTGTAATCATTCTTTGTAAACAAGGACAAGATCAAGGTCAAGCGTGGGAAAGTGAGGGCCTGTGTCCCTGTGAACACATGTGAACACACGTGAATCATGTCGTCCCCACTGCCTGAGGCCCAGAAGCCCAGAAGCCAGCTGGTCTTCAGGGCGTGGGTTGTATACAACTCTCTCTGAGCAGCCCTGCAGATGAGCCCCTGAATGTGCCTTGGCAGAGCTAGATGGGGATTAGGTGTCCCATCATGGGGGTAGGAGGGAAGGGGCAAAGGACAGGAAGGCTGTAACCCCCCGTGTGTCACACTGGACGCTTAACAGGTGAGCAGAGAAGAATGGCTTACTAGGTATCCCGTTCATTCCTCCAGCCCTCTCCCACTAGGCTTCACCTTGGACAGAGAGACAGATAAAAATATTTTATTTAAAAATATAAAACTGGCCTTGTTCCTCCTAACTGTTCGCACCCCCAATTATCTCCCCAAAGAACTATAACTGGGTAGGGGCATGTGCACAGCTGTCTCAGCTCTAATGACTCCAGTCCTTCCTTCGACCGTCCTTTCTCCTTTTCATACAATTGAGACATTGGTCCTTTGCCCTTTCCCCAAGATATCAGAGGTGATACAATACCACAGGAGAGAGGGAGCGGAAGGGTAGAAAAGAGAGCTATCTGTTGTCACTCTCTATTCCTATCTCCAGGTTATCTGGATTCTGAGCAAATGCTTTGCTTGTCCACAAGACCTAATAATAGGGGACAGCTACTCTCTGTGTCCTAAATCAAGAAAGATATGAATGTCCAGGATATTGTGTAGAGTCCTTCTTCAGTATATAGCCTCATCCATGTTTTCATCACTGTCACCCCCAAAGTCCTCTCCATTGTCAAAATATGACATGATGTAATCAGTCTCCTGAAAGAGAAAGAAAGAAAGGTATGTCGGCATGCTTTCAGCATTCTCCTTCATCCCTGTGTACCAGTCCCCTTCCCTCGCAATCACAGCATTCCAGGTCTATAGTTCACTCTGCATTCAAGCTGTAGTTCACTCCTGAGAAGAGCCTAGGGACAGGTAAAGTGGAGGGCGCTATCCTTTGGAGGCACTATCTCCTTTGGCCCTCCAGCCTTCTGAAGTTGAGATCCCCAGAGCTTATGAGTGGAAGAAAGGGGGCCTGAGAATGAAAGGAGGTCCCCTTCACCTCTTCATGCTCTTCTTCATCATACTCCTCTTCTTCTTCCTCTTCCTTCTCTTCTTCTTCTTCTTTCTCCTCATCTTCCTCTGAAGTCACTTCTTCTTCCTTCTTCTCCAGGGTCTTATGTGAGGATGAATAGGAAGAGAAACTCAGCTCACAGAAGGGAAAAATTGAGGCACACATGGGCCAAAGGGGAAGAATGAATCTGGGGCCCAGGTGGTCTCTATGCGCATTTCTTCCTTACCTCTAGTTTCTGTATTGTTTCCTCCTTATCTTCTGTGGTCTTAGGGGGCCTCTTGGGGAGTAGAATGGTGGTCCCTGGTGAGAGGATCAAAAGGTGAACCGTCAGAGCAAACTTCCTAGATCACTTTCTACCCCACCCTCTTGCATAGACCATGTCACTCTGCTGCCCTCATGTGGCCACCATGGCACCCAGCAACAATACTGGGTAGACTGGGTAGGTAGGACTTGGGAGGGCAGGCAAGACCACCAGCAGCCTTGGCCCTACAGCTGATGAAGGAAACCTCTCATTTCCCTCCTTTTTCCAGATACACTCACGCTCCTTCTGTAGCTTCCGTACTCGGATCTTTAGCTCCCGGGGTAGACGTCGCCAATCTAGGAATAGCGGGAATGAAAAAGTCAGCAAGACTCTGCCCTGTGGTTGTCCTATGAATGATGACTCTTTGAAAGGACAGGTAAGGATCAGGGTTAAGGGTGAGGAAGGAAGGGGCTGGGTCATAGTTGCTTGGAACAAAACTGTGGCTTGGATGCCTCCAGAGGAGTGTGGGCCATTTAATAGGTTTTTAGGTACAGTCTGAGAGTGTTTTGGAGCACATCTAAGGCTCCTGAATAGGGTGAAGGTGGAGACAGAGGAGGGTGGGTAGGGTGGTGGCTTGTGGCTTGAGGCATCTCAAGCATTTGAAAGAAGGGAGGTCAATGAAAGGGCCCATCACCTACCAGGGTTCCAATCTATGGCGTTGTCAATCGGCCCTGACATCTGATATTTGTCTGAGTAACGCTCCACATCTGAGGGATCAGAGGTCAAGGGTCAAAGTTTTATCCTTTCAGAGCCCTAGAACAGGGTTCTTCCTGAGGTCCAGCCCTCTCAAAACTCAGAAATTGTCTTTTTCCTCACCCCAGACTCAGAGCCCAGGGGGTCAGCTTCCATGAGGACCTTCAACACTCTTCTAACCTGTCCTTTTGCCACCTCAAATTACAATGTTTTTGTTATCTCCCTTAATGCAAAGGCACGGCTATATTGACTGGTAGTGTGGTACGGTGGAAAGTATACTAGAGCAAGAAACGAGGGTTTCAGTGTTCTCTTTACTCCTCGTTAATGGGACTAACTTAGTCAAGTGTTTCATCTCTCTGAACTTTAGCTTCTAGGGCTTAGTAGGAAAGCACTGGTTGTCAATACATTGAAATACTGTACTTCCACACCAGTTGGTAAATATCCACTATCTCAGACCTCCCAAGTACACCCTGTTCTCCAGTCCCTCCTGGCTCCCTGACATCTCCATGATCCACAAACCAAAGGGGTAATATTTTAATTACAGGGCTTCTCAGAGACCCCTTCTCAAGTTCTTCTGATTAGTTGGTACCTGCAATATCCAGATTGTTAAAAATTTTAATACATCTCCTCATTTATATCTGTAAAATGGGCATCTTAATACTTAACCTCCTACTGTCTAAGACTATTGTGAGACTCAAAACAAACCATGGATACCATAATGCATTTCAAATGCAGGGGTAATTACTATGATCTCCCCAGTTAGGCAGTGAGCTTTCTGTGCCTCTTCTGGCCTCTCTGGGCCCCAGCGGTGCTAAGTACAAGGTACTAATTATGCAAGGCACTCAGAACATGACACTAGCATTCCAACTGACCTCTCTTGGGGACAGCAGGCCGGATGAAGTAAGGGAGCTGCCTCATGGCCCCTCGAAGCTCCTGCTTCAGTGCCAGGACATATTCCCCTTCCTCTCCTGAGGGCAGAGGCACTGGGCGGAACTCCAAGGGCTAAGGAGGCAGAGGCAATGGTCAATTCAGGGAGAAAAATGCTGGAGTACAAATCTGGGAGGGCCTCTCCTCTCCCCACAATTCAATCCAATGCTCCCACTGAGCAGAGGACCAAGGCAAATGGGTGGAGCAACACAGCATTTTGAAAGCTGGGGAGCTGAGAATGTAAAAAGTGAGGGTAGACACTTCCTTGTCTGGAAAACATCCCATATAAGATGGGAGTATACAGACAGGGAGGGGCAAGATGAGGATGATTTTATGATGGCTCAGGAGGAATCCAGGATCATACACAGTCGGCCAGGGGCATATGGGAGTCTTGGGAAAGGAGGGCAGACACTCACAGGGAAGAGTGGAGAAGGCTGCAGGGTGGGTGGGGGCAAAGCATCCCCCTTCCCAATGCCCACAGCCTCCATGCTGAAGGTCAACTGGCCACGGCCACGACCCCGGCCCCCACCCCGGCTGGCCATGATGGAGGGGGCCTGGGGATTCAGACATCCAATAGGAAAAACCTGATAAAGACAAAAACACAGAGAAAAAGTACAGTAGAACAGACAGGAAGCCAGGGAGGTACAAGACACTCAATCTTTTCTCCCAGAGACCTGAAAAGCCAGTTTAATTCAACAAATTTTGAGAAGGCATAGTGCCAAGCAAGGTATTTCTAAAAATATAAAATATGGATGAGACACGGTTCCAACAGGACAGATAACTGCAATATGGTGTGACTGTAGCACAAAGAGGAAAGTGACTAGACCCTTGGATAAAACTTTCCTACGCCCCTAAGTTAATTTGATGCTTATCACCATCTGCATATCTACATATGATCTTTGAATTCTTTCTCTCCCTCACTTTCCAAACCCAACCAGGCCTAAACTCAATCTAATGCAATGCATTTCAGCAAAACTTTTATTAAGCATCTACCATGAAAAAGGTAGTGTGCCAGACACTGGGTGGGAACAGGAATGAGTCATCAGTCTCATTGTCATTTGATTGAGGGTGGGGATGTATGTGATAAGAGCCATTACAATCAAGTTGATCTTTTTAAACACCACCTGGAAACACAGAATCTTAGAATGGAAGGACCCATGGAGTCTTCTAGCCCAAACACCCTCCCAGTAGAGTACTACCCTCTGTAAGTTGTTGGTCATTCAGCTTCTGGTGTCATTTTCCTAAAGAGAGGGTATCCATTTTCCTCCAAGGCAGCCCATTCCACTGTGATCAACTGTGATGAACTGAAAGTTCCTCCTGCTACCATAACTGAACTTTGCCTCTTGTCACCATTTTTGAGAAGCCAGTCAGATAGCATGGGGGATAAAGAAAGTCATCAAATGAAAATGAAACTTGAAGAAAATGAAATCCCAGTAGCAGGGAAGATACCTAGCGCCCAGATCTTGGCTCCTAACACCATCTTCCAATAAAAGGAACCAGGGCTTCTTGGAGAAATGGCCGATTCTAGGACTGGGGCAGGAAATATACAAGATGAGACTGAAACATCTTGTAGTGCCAGAAAGTAAGAAAGTGCTCAAAAAAACAACACACACATTGATGGCGCTGTGTCAAAGGGGCATAAGAGTCGACTGAAAGAGCTCCCAATGGCCAAAGCCTGAACAATTTGAGCAATAAAGTAGTATTGGATTATAACACCAAAGTATAAAATAAATATCCAAGAGACCATACTGATATAAATAAACGTTTGAACAAATTAATACATGGTAGAGAAAAAACAAATTTCTTATGCAGAATTCCAAATAAATTATGTAGATTCCACCCTAAAAAGGGAGAGTGTAATTCCCCACTCCTTAAGTATGGCCTGTGTATAGGGAATTTTGTCCAAAACAATTTTGGAAAGGTGGAGGGAGTAACTTTACAGTGTAGAAACTGAACAAGCATTACTTCAGTCAGATGACCAAGGTTTCAACATGAACAAAATTAAATCATAGTGGTAGTATGTACCCTTAATATGATGTGATATCCTCTTCTCCCAAACTGATAACCCCAGTCTAATCAGGAGAAAAAAGCCAACAAATTCCAAAAGAGGAACATCCTATAATATATCTGAACCAGTACTCTTCAAAACTGTCAAGGTCACCAAAAACAAGGAAAGTTCACACTTCCATTGTAAAAGAGAGAGAGCTGTCCTAGTGGTGACCTTCATAAAAACAAAGAAAACCATTCCTTTTGTTTTCTAATTATAGAAGTAGTATATATTTATTCTAGAAAACTTGGAAAAACATAAAGGTATATATAAAAATACCTATTATTTCATGACCATGATGTAGTAATAATCATTATTAGTATTTGCTTATGTATCCTTTCAATTTCAGTTATGTATGTATACATACATATACATATATGTTTGTGCATGTAAGTATATGTATGTATAGACATATTCAATACATAATAGGGCCATGATAACTAAATGTAATGTGGTATCCTGGATGGGATCCTGGAACAGAAAAAGAGCATTAGGTAAAACTAAGGAACGCCAAATCAAGTATGGACCTTGAATAATAATAATGTATCAATATTTGTTCATTAATTGTAACAAATATACCATATTAATATATGACATTAATAATAGGGGAAACTGGTGCCAGGGCATATGGAAACTTTTGGTACTATCTGCTCAGTTTTTCTGTAAATCTAAAACTGTTTTAAGAAATAAATTTTCTTAACAAAAAAAGCAAGAAACCTGAGTAGCAATTCAAAATTCACAGTTTCTCAGACATTCCTTGTCTTTCATTACCCTGACAGTTTTAAGGAGTACTGGTTAGGTGTATTATAGGATGTTCCTCTGTTTGAATTTTTCTGATGTTTTTCTCTTGATTAGACTGGGGTTGTGTGTTTCAGGGAGGAAGATCACAGAGATAAAGAGCCATTTTCATCACATCATATTAAGGGTACATACTAACAATATGTTAGCTATGGAGCAATAAGAGACAATATAGTATAGAATTATGATCTCTTAAATTAGTGATTCATAATATAATTCCTCCCACGGAAAGCTAAGAGGACTGCGATGGTGAGGGGAGGCTTTAGGAATCACAAGGTCTCAAGTTTGGAACAGACCTTAGATATCATGTATTCATTCATTCATTCTTTTAACAAATATTTATTGAGCATCTACCATATGCCAGACGTAATGCTAGACAATGGGGATCATATTGAATCCTCTACTTTAGACCTGCATCCTTCCTTTGATAAACCATATTTAGTAAATTGCTATCCACCTTCAACTTAAACTTTTTAGTAAGAGAACTCCCTCTCTCACTTTGCAGGTCATTCCATTTTTGGATATTTGTTCTTCAATCAATATTCAACAAATAAATCAAGAAATACATGGCTCAACAAGATGCACTGCACTAAAGATTAGTTAGGGGGAAAAAGATTTTAAAATATGTACAAGGTAATCTGTTTTGTCAAACACATACACTCACCCAGATATATGAATTAAAAAGTTGTTCTTGAAGGATATACAATAAAAATTAACATTGGTTAATTGGAGGTGATGGGGTTTTGGTTTTTTTTGATGATGTGTATTTTATGGTTTTTTTTTTTTCCTGTACTGAATAGGTGCTGCTTTTGTAATAAGAAAAAAATATTCATTAAAAAAATTAAAAATATAGGGCCTCCCTGGTGGCGCAAGTGGTTGAGAGTCCGCCTGCCGATGCAGGGGATACGGGTTCGTGCCCCGGTCTGGGAGGATCCCATATGCCGCGGAGCGGCTGGGCCCGTGAGCCATGGCCGCTGAGCCTGCGCGTCCGGAGCCTGTGCGTCCGGAGCCTGTGCTCCGCGACGGGGGAGGCCACAACAGTGAGAGGCCCGCATACCGCAAAAAAAAAAAAAAAAAAAAAAAAAAAAAAAAAAAAAAATTAAAAATATAGTAAAACAGCATAGTAGATGAGATTAATAATATGCAGCAGGAAGGAGAGGTGGGAAAATGTGTGCCTGAGGAATTTGGAAAGTTTCAAGTCCAAGTGCCAAGAAAAATGTCAGGAAAAGATGGCTGTTAGTTAATAGATTAAACTGTGATCTGACTTAAAGAACACATTAGAGGAGAGAGGATGTCTTACGGACACTAGAGAAGCAGTAAGAATTTGCCACCATGGCTTCAGGCCCTTTCAAGGGAAAAGACACTCTAACTAGCCAGCTTAGATGTCTTTCCACTGATAGATACAGTTCTAGCAGTGGACACAGGAACTGTTTTGACTGCAAAGCAGTGAGGAGTTAAGAAAAGGCCATGAGCTTTCAGGTTAGACAAATCTAATTCCATTTCCACATACTAACCAAGTGACCCTCAAGGATGTGGGGTAAAACGAAGACAAAATTTTAGTTAATTAAGGCACTAAACTGGTTGGGAAACTGTAAACTATCTGTACCCCACTCAGCTCAGGAATCTACAATGAGTCTCTTCTATTTAAGATTGTGATTGAGTCTAAATTCTTGAAGATGTTTAAGGTTTCCCATAACCTGGTCCCAGACCGCTCCTCCATAAACATCAACCCTCCCTAGTGTTTACCCCTGTACTCTCCTTCCCCTGAAAACAACAACATCTCATATACATTATACTCATTCCCAATTAAGCATAACTGTGTGATGTGGTGGAAGTCACTATGAAGCAGGTTTCAACAGAATATACAGAAAAACAATTACATCAAATTTAAGGAAGGCAGTACATGTAGTGGTTAAGAACATGGATTTGAATCCCAGTTCAGTCATTTTCTAGCTATACAACCTTCAGTAATTTATTTAATAACTGTAAACCTGTTTCCTTATCTGTAAAATGGGAATAATAATAATTAAAAAACCATCTAAATTCATTCAATGAATACTTACTGAGTTCTTATTAAGTGCCAGGCACTGTTCTAAGTGCTAGGGATGGATCAGTGAGCAAAATGGACAAAAAACTCCTGCACCCATGGAGTTTAAATGGAGCTTACATTCTAGTGGCGTTCTCAGTATACAAATGTTTCAAGCCATGAGACTGGGTGAGATTCCTAAAGGAGTGGATGTGAAGAGAGAAAAGAAGAGGTCCAGGGACTGAGGTCTGGAGCACTCTAATGTTTACAGTTTGCTATATTTGTAATAAATAAGACAAGGAGTTAACACTCATATTAGAACTCATGGAAATCCAAACAAAAAAAAATCATCCCAATAGAATAAATGTGCAAAGAACATGAATAGAATAAATGTGCAAATAGGCAATTAAGAAAAGAATAGCCAATAAAACCATTCTTTACCTATCAAATTGACAAAGATTTAAAAAATAATCAGGCTGGGCTTGCCTGGTAGCGCAGTGGCTGAGAGTCCACCTGGCGATGCAGGGGACACGGGTTCGTGCCCCGGTCCGGGAGGATCCCACATGCTGCGGAGCGGCTAGGCCCATGAGCCATGGCCGCTGAGCCTGCGCGTCCGGAGCCTGTGCTCCACAACGAGAGAGGCCACAACAGTGAGAGGCCCGCGCACCGCAAAAAAAAAAAAAAAATCAGGCTGCCATGGGTTTTTTTGAGATGGACACTCTCACACCTTACTGGAAGGACTATAAACACAGTCTTTTGGGGGAGCAATTTGACCACTTGAATCTACAGCCTTTTAAAAGTTCATATCCTCAACCCAGTAATCCCACTTTAAACACTTATCCTAAAGAAATCATCAGATATATAGTCAGAGATATAAGTAAAAGCATGTTTATCAAAGAGCTATCCATGGTTGCACAAATTCTGAAATAACCTAAATGGTCCAACAAAAAAAATGAATGGTTAAAAAAAAATCAAACATCCATCTTAGACTATTATGTAGACATAATTATTTCAAATAATATTTAAAGGCAGAAAATGTTCACAATATAATGTAAAGTGGGGGAAGCATGATATAAAGTTGTATTTGTTGTATGGCCCTCTGTGTGTAATATACACACAAACACACAGATTTATACATATGTATACAAGCAGAAAATAAATTGAAAGGATACATATTAAAATAATAACACTATATCACGGTCATGAAATAATAGATATTTTATATCTTTATGTATTTCCAAGTTTTCTAGGATAAATGTATATTATTTCTATAATCAGAAAACAAAAGGGATGATTTTCTTTATCTTTAAGAATGTTACCACTAGGACAGCTCTTCCTCTTTACAGTGGAAATGTGGAATGCATTTTGTTGAGCCACGTATTTGTTTTATTTGTTAGATACTGATTGAAGAACAAAGTGAGATAGGAAGTTCTCTTACTAAGACGTTTAAACTGAAGCTGGATAACCATTTACTAAATATGGTTTATCAAAGGAAGGATGCATATCTAAAGTAGAGGATTCACTATGATCCCCATTGTCTAGCATTATGTCTGGTGTATAGTAGATGCTCAATAAATATTTGCTTAAAAATGAATGAATGAATGAATATATGATTTCTAAGGTCTGTTCCAAACTTAAGACTTTGTGACTCCTAAAGCCTCCCCTCACCATCCCAGTCCTCTTAGCTTTCTCCCTTCTCTGGACTGTGGGAGCAATTATATTATGAACCACTAATTTAAGAGGTCATAATTATATACTGCATTTTATTTTGTTTTATCTTTTATTAATTTTCCCCTAATTACATCAGGAGTTTAAATTCTTCCTCCCCAATTAATTCCATCCAATTAACCTTTATTGGGCACTGTGCATTAAATATTAGAACCTGCCCTACAAAACCTTATATTCTAAAAAGAATAGAAACATTAAAGAGGGATAGAGCACTAAGTGCTCCAACAGAGGTATGCCTAAAATGCTATCGTCAGACTGGGGAACAATTAATTCTGCAAAAAAAGGTGAACCAGGAAAGCTACAGGTAAAGGTAACATTTCATCAGAGTCTTGATAGATAACAGGAGTTTGTCAGGCTCTTAACAGTAATAGATTTAGGGGAAGCTGACGCCATAGCAAAGAGTCAGAGGTACCAGAGTGAGTCTTTCACTTTCTCCTTTAATATATCTCCCCTTTGCGCGAAAGAAAACTACGGTTCTCTGGTACAAAATCAACAGAGCAATGGGAGCCCAGAGGAAAAGGGTAGGGAACTAGAAGGGGGCTGATCCAACAGGCTGCCGGAAAGCGTTGTCTATCTATCTAGCAGCTTGGCCCTGGTAAACTAGTTCGGAAGGTGTGGAACGGAACCAGGTCAGAGCCACCAAGTCGGGGCCTTACCTGCTGCCCCTCCCCCACGCGGAAAACACGCCGCAGCCAACTTGAAATTTGCTTGTCTTCCTCAAGCTGTTGGCGTTCTAGGTCCGCCTCCTAGAGCTCCCCATTGGTGAGTTCTCCCGGCCAATCTTGGAGAAGCCGAGGAGGGAGGTCCGCCCACTTGAAGCTGAGGAGGGGAGGGAGGGAGAGAGTTCGCCGGAACTCAGGCTAGAGAAGCCGGGTGAGGAGACAGATGGAGTTGCAGAATCAACTAGGGGTCAGTCATTTCACACCTCATCTCAGATGGAGGATCCCCCTGGCTAGCGGCAGTTCACAGAGGGAACCTGACTCTCACATCTCACCGAGGGACTCTGTTGACGGAGCTTCCACAGAGAAATGAACCTCTGTGAAACCTGCTTCCTAGGGGTCGTTCTTTTTGTGACTGTCTTCACACTGGGCCTCTCCTCCGTTACTCCAACCTTCCCTTCGATCCTGCACTGCCTCCCTCCAGCACCACCAATGAATATTTCTTTTCTAGAAAAATATTTTCCTGTGGGTTGCTGTCATGTCTGTGCGAAGATGGAAAGAGGGTTTGGGAAAGGAAGGATTAGGAATCAGATAACCAGAGGTGAGGAGACAGGGAAGGAATCCAGTGTTTTCTGCATTTCCCACTGCCTTCCAGTTCCTCCTAGCCCTTGGTAAAAGGGGGCACGGTGGGAGTAGGAGTCCCACTTTCGCAAAAGACAGAGGGAAAGAGTTCAGAGTAGAGATAGAATGTAGGAGTTCGTCAAGAACAATAACCCAGACGTCAGAGAAAATGGCCCTGGGAGTGAAGCCTCTGGACTGGGAAGGCTGTAGGTGGAGTGGCAAGCACCAAGTCTTTGGAATAGGACAGAAACAGAGCTGTGAGGCTTTGGAGAACTTGCTTATCTTTACTAAGTCTCAGTTTCTTCATCTATAACAAGAAAATAATTCCTACTTTATAGCATTGTTGTGAGGATTGGAGATAATGTATGTAAAATACTTGGCACATGGTTGGTTTCCAATAAATGGCAGCTACTAAAAATGAGTAGCTTCCCGGCAAATATTTCTCTCTCCCCCTTCTCCAGGAACATTGTATCTTGTGTCTGGTGGCCTCCAGCCTCTGAATTACCTCAGGTGAGTTTTCCAAATCCTTAGGATTTTTTCCTCACTCCCCCTCCCACTCCCCCTGATGCCTTCCAGCTGGACACAAACTCATTCCTAAAATATGCAGATGGAAGCTATGGTAACCATGGAGACAGGGCAGATGGTGAGGAGAGGCAGAGACAGACAGTGAGAGAAACCGACTGCTACAGACAGGGAGAAGAAGACTTTAAGGAGCGATTCGAACAGAGACCTTTAAGCGAGATGGAAAAATAATGATTCTAAGCAAGACTGAGAGTAAAGAGATGCAATGAGAGAGGATGTGTTACAAGGTTCACTCTTCTCTGCCCCTTTTCTATCTCTCTCCTTCCCACCCCTCCAAGAATATGGAGAGGAGACAACTGGGAATGCCCCTTGCTGTATCTAAAAATGACCCCAGATATCCAATCTCCTCATACTTATCTAAGAGGTGTGTACAAGGGAGCTGAGGTCCAAGTTTATTTGTGGTACACGTTCCGTTTTGGGGGAGGTGGAATGAAGATGTATCGCTGTGTGACTCCAGCTCCCCTTGACATTTAAACTACGAGAAGGCAGCCACAACTCTTGCCTTTCTCTGCACAGTAAGGACCCCGGCTGTGGATCGCCATCGCCTCTCTCCACCCCTCTGCACAGTGTGCCATGTGCTGTGTGTAGCAGGTCAGATCTGGCGCACAGGCGCGCATCAACACACCAAGCTCGGAGAATGGGGATCTGCTGAAGCTCAACGAAGAACTGGGATGGTCCCAGTCTGGGTCGCGGAGGAGTCTCCTAAGGAACACTTAGGTTTGTTGTGACTGAGGGGAGGTCGGCTAAGCAAGGGAAGTCAGGATTGGAGCCTCTAGCTTTTGAGGGTTTATGTGTGCATGGGTGGGGTAACGGTTTGGTGCCCGACGCCCCCACCCTCACAGACTAGGCTATAAATAGAGAGGCAGAGCTCCGCCCCCCCCCCCCCCCCAGCTTCTCTCCTCCCGAGCCGGCGCTGTGCCCGGGGCGCACCGGGAGGAGGGACCAGGATTCTGTGCCCGGGCGCAGATACTGACACCCAGGGAATCCGGCTGCCCACCCCCACGCCATGTGGGCCCCCAGGAACCCGGCTCCGCCACCCCAGCTGCCCCATGGCTCTGGCCTCAGTCCTGGCCCGGAGGAGATTCTGCGGACTTACAGGTATCTATTTGGGTGCACAGCCTGGGAAGGGGAAAGAGCAAGGAGTGATGGGGAATGTAGCAGGGGCAAAAGAAACCCGCAATTCTCCCCCCACCCGTTTTAGGTCCCAAACGCAAGCTGCCTCCCTCCCCCCATTCAGTTTGTGGGGCTGTGGCAACCTAAAAGAGGTTAGGAATGGGACTGTGTGTGAATGTATGGGTGCATGTGTCGGGGGGTGGCGTTCAGCATCCTAGGAAGGGGGATTCCAAGTACGGATAAGAAAAGGGGGATGCTGGAAAGGTCTGATAAGCCATGGGGTGAGGGTGGCGGTGCGGATATCCCTGCGCGTGCACGTACGCATTTGCACTGGCGCTCGTACTTCAGTGCGGGTGCACCCTTCCCACCTCCTCAGGCATGCGCTGGGGGGATGGGGGCGGCTCAAGGCAGGAGTTAGAAGAAGGACTGTGTGCAGTGCCGGGGAGATCTCCCCCGCCCCACGCCGGTCCTTCCATCAGTGCCTCAGTTTCCCTGCCTGAATCAGTAAATAAGATCTTTCTCTTTTTTGCAGGGATTGGCTTCGCCACTGAGCCTTCGGGCCTCTGCCAGCCACCACCCCCACTCCCCTAGCCATCCTCGGCAGGTCCCAGTCCCGGCTCCATCGGTGCTTTCGCCCCAGCGGCAGCTATGCTGCACACCGAGGGCCACGCTCTTCTTCGGGCCGTGGGTCAGGGTAAGCTACGCTTGGCCCGTTTGCTTCTGGAGGGGGGCGCCTACGTGAATGAGGGTGATGCCCAAGGGGAGACTGCGCTAATGGCGGCCTGTCGGGCCCGCTACGACGACCCCCAGAACAAGGCGCGCATGGTACGCTACCTTCTGGAGCAAGGCGCGGACCCCAACATCGCAGATCGCCTAGGGCGCACGGCGCTTATGCACGCTTGCGCCGGCGGCGGGGGCGCAGCGGTGGCCTCCCTGCTCCTTGCCCATGGCGCAGACCCTTCAGTCCGAGATCACGCTGGCGCCTCGGCGCTTGTCCACGCCCTGGACCGCGGGGATCGCGAGACCCTTGCCACGCTGCTGGACGCCTGTAAGGCCAAGGGCACGGAGGTCATCATCATCACCACCGACACCTCGCCCTCGGGCACCAAGAAGACCCGGCAGTATCTCAATTCCCCACCGTCCCCGGGGGTGGAGGACCCCGCTCCCGCTCCTCCTAGCCCGGGGGTCTGCACGTCGCCGTCGGAAATCCAACTGCAGACTGCAGGAGTAGGAGGACAGGGATTGTTATCCCCTCGCGCCCAGGAAGAAGAGGAGAAGCGGGACGTATTTGAATTCCCTCTTCCTAAGCCCCCTGATGACCCCTCCCCTTCTGAGCCACTCCCCAAACCACCCCGTCATCCTCCAAAACCACTCAAAAGGCTCAACTCCGAGCCTTGGGGCCTAGTGGCCCCTCCTCAACCGGTCCCTCCTGCCGAAGGGAGGCCGGGGATTGAGCGGCTGACCACCGAATTCAACGGCCTGACCCTGACAGGTCGACCGCGTCTTTCCAGGCGTCATAGCACTGAAGGCCCAGAGGACCCGCCCCCGTGGGCGGAGAAAGTGACGGGTGGGGGTCCTCTCTCGCGCCGAAACACAGCGCCAGAAGCTCAGGAGCCTGGTCCCCCTTCAGGGCTGAGGCAGAAACTGAGCCGCATGGAACCGGTGGAGCTCGATATCCCCGGAAATCTTTGCCCCGACTCGCCGGAGTGCAGCCGCCCGTCCCTGGAGCGCCGCAGATACAGCGCCTCCCCGCTGACCCTCCCTCCAGCCGGCTCTGTTCCCTCCCCGCGCCAGTCCCAGGAGAGTCTGCCTGGGGCTGTGTCTCCGCTGAGCGGGCGGAGGCGGAGTCCGGGGTTGCTGGAGCGGAGGGGCTCGGGGACGTTGCTTCTGGACCACATCGCGCAAACACGGCCTGGTTTCCTGCCCCCGCTCAATGTCAGTCCCCACCCTCCCATCCCTGACATTCGCCCCCAACCCGGAGGTCGGGCGCCTTCGCTGCCCGCCCCTCCCCAGGCGGGGGCGCCAGGCTCTCCCAGGACCAAGCGCAAGTTGGTGAGGCGCCACTCCATGCAGACTGAGCAGATCCGCCTGCTAGGGGGCTTCCAGAGTCTAGGCGGGCCAGGGGAGCCTGGGCGCTGAGAGGAGTGAGAGGAGCCAAGGAGGGTGGGGATCAAGACCTTGGGAAGGGTGGGTGGAAGAACCAGCTCACACACACACCTCGGACATAGGGGTCTGTTGCATGTGCTCATGGGCTCGGCGCACGCACACATGGGTAAACATGTGTCTACAAGCACAGTACTCGCACTTGCAGGGAAGGGTAAGTACTCTTATTTATTGGTCATATAGACACATGCACTCATGCCGTGGCCACTTCACATGCATATGGGAATTACTCACACACAGGACCATTTGTGCTAGGGCCCCAAAAGGGTCCCAAGCTCACTCGCATTTGTTCAGAAGCTTTAGGGAGCCCCTACTTATGGGTAGTCTCCAATTTCTTTGACCTCCTGCAATAGTAACCCCTTGCTTTCCATGTATGCCCTGCAACACAGCCCACTCATGATTTTGGACACTCTACCCTCTTCGTGAATATCCCACCCCATTCTGCAGGTCTTGCTTCTCTCTCCAGGCTTGGCTCCTTGTTCACACCCTGCTTCCAGCCCTAACCACTTTTCAGGATATCTTCTTCACTCTCCTTGGGAATTTCCTGCAGCAATCCCCAGCCTCAGTTCTGCTGCTGCCCTTCCTGCTCTCAGCTTTACTTCTCAGCTTCCTGCTTTTTCTTCCCATCCTGTTCCCCCAACGAATACAACAGGTTGTCTCATTTTTCCAGGAGGTGGGTCATGGGCTCTAAGCTGCTGTTCTGTCTGTCTGAGCTTATGAACACCCCCACAGGTAGAAGTGGGGAGTAACCCTAAATCACTCCTCTCTCCACTTGACATATCAAATAAATGTGTTCAGAAGTCTCTGTTTGGTCACTTCTGCTGGGGGTGGAGGGTGTGGGGAATGAGGAATAGGGAGGGAGGGTGATGCTGACTATAGCTATAATGATCTAGGGGATACTTCGAGGTTCCAGCCACCTTCTTTCCAGGAGACCAACTGTGGTTGTAGAAGAAAAGGCAAGTGTCCCATGTCCTGAAGGTTTTAAGCCATCTGATAGGTTTTCATTTCCCTCAGTCTCCCCTATGTCCATCCTCAAATTCTTTAACTTAAGATTCCTACAAAGAATCCCTCCCTCCACCATCAGCAGATATATCCCAATAGATTAACTGTCCCTCTTTCAAGCTTCCTATGTCTTGACCACTCACAGTTTTTCCTTGGGGGCCTAACTTTTATCTCACCAGGTGCATTTCATCCATTTTCTTCTACTTCTTGCTTCTGTTTCTGCATCCTTGAGTTCTGAGCCACTGTAGGGTGGAGAGAGAGAGTGAGAGAGGAATCGTATAATCTCGCCTAGGTAAAAATGGTATGATAGTCAACTGACAAACAGGGTGTGTGTGTGTGTGTATGCGCGTGTGTGTGCATGTAAGAGTAATTGGAGGAACCCAGCCTGACAGGTACCTGTGAACGAAGGTACCTGTCTTAATCTGTCCCCTTGGACCTTTCAGCTTGCTGGTTTTCTTCCTATAATCTAACTCTTCCTTGCTCTAATGAGAGGTATGGGAGCAACCCCTTCTACTCTTCCTTACTCCCTCCCTCAACCTAGAATAGGTGAAATCGGAAAATGACCCAACGATGTGGTATAACGAAAAGATTAAAATATTGGGGATCAGAAGATCTATGTCTGAACCCTCCTTTGCCATCTCCTGGCTATTTAATTTTGGACAATTTATCTAGCCTCTCTGTCAATTTCTTTATCCGTAAAATAATAAAGTCTAGTTAGTGATTGTGACTATTAGATGACAGTGCACTAAAGTACATTGTATAGTGTCTGACAAACACTAAGTATATGCTCATTAAATGCCAGTGTCTTTCCTTGCTTTAGCTCCACCACCAATTGTATGTGATCTTGGACAAGTCACGTCACTTCTCTGAGCCAGTTTCCTCATCTACATCTGTAAAATGAAGTGGTCGGACAAAGGCTCTCTAAGAATCCTCTCACTCTGTCTACAGTTCTCCCCAGCCATGCATCCAGGCCTTTTTTTTTTTTTTTTTTTTTTTTGCCTCTAGCCTCGGTCCTGGGGTCTGGCCCGCTTTCTAGTACTCCCCACAGGACTCCCAGAAACGCGCCCAAGCTAAGCTTCTCCGGTATAGAGGATATCGCCTTTTCTCTTTGTAATTGGTTCCTCAGAACCTCCGCCCTCCTCAGTAATTTGCCTATGGCGGAGCAGCAGCCGGCCAGCTCCCGCCCCCTCTCTGGTGATTGGCATAGGACCTGGCTCCCCCCAGCCCCGGCTTGACTGACGGCTGGGCTCCGGCACCTCCTTCAGTCCCTGGGCGCTCGCTGGCGGGGGAGGCTGGGACCGTTAGCTCGCCAGGCTGGCAGGCTCTGGGCCGCTACTCCACTGGCGGCCGGGATGGAGACGTTGCGAGCGCAGCGGCTGCAGCCTGGAGTGGGCACCAGCGGGAGGGGCACTCTGCGAGCGCTTCGGCCCGGAGTGACTGGGGCCGCTGCCGCCACCGCCACACCCCAGGCGGGCCCCCCGCCGGCCCCGCCGCCCCCCGCACCGCCCCCGCCGCCTCTGCTCCTGTCCGGGGCCGCCGGGCTGCCGCTGCCCCCCGGCGCTGCCGGCAGCCCCGCAGTGCTGCGGGAGGCCGTGGAGGCCGTGGTGAGGAGCTTCGCCAAACACACGCAGGGCTATGGCCGAGGTGAGTCTGCGGGGTCTGGCCTCCTGTGGGACACCCTCTCTGTAAGGGAGCTTTGCTCCCACAGTCCTTTGGATCGCTTTTCCTGGCGCAGAGCCTTCACATGCATTTCCTTTTGGGGAGTTTCCTTCTGGGCTACACACACACACAGAGACTCGCACACACACAGACGCACACATTCATACACACGTTTAAGCCTCCCACCCCTCCCCTTTATTGAGTTACTACTATGTTCTCCAGGGACCCCTTTTTACAGATATAACCCTCTTTTCTATCCAACCTTTTCTCCTTTAGAAATGGAATTCCTCTTGTAGCTTAATGCCTTAACATCTCTCTGCCTTTAGTCCCTGTTGTGTGGGATCCTATCCTTTATCTCAGATCCAAGACATTTCTTATCCGTATCCTCTCAATCTTTCTTCTGTGATCTCAGCAATTCCTGGGCTCCCTGCTAGTTTACTCCATCCCTTAACCTTGACTTTTAAATTATTTTCTTACTTATGTCACTCTGAGATTTCCAATGCAACTTCAGATTTGCTGGGGAATTAGGCAGTGCTTTCACAAGTTCGCTATAATTGTGCCTTTAAATCTGGACCCATACCATTGAGCCCACACCAGCTTCCTGTGACTTAATACCTCTTTGGTGTCTTTTTAAGTATGGAGCCTCACAACTCCAGCCTCTCTGTCTGGCTGGCTCTGTTTTCCTGGCCTTTGCCCAGGAACTGAGGATAAATCCCAGGCCTTGGCTCTCTCAATGTTAAATTCAGTGGAAATGAGCCAGGCAGAAACCCTATTTCCATTAGAAATCTTCATCTTAAAGATGTCTAATTTCCAGCGTTTCTGAAAAGGGGGATGTGAGAATTTTTTTTGTTGTTTTTGTTTAACCAGTGCAGAATTTCCTGGGTTTGAGTTCCAGATTTATAGTGTAACAAGAAATATATAGTGAGCGGTGTGGGATACAGCATTCAGGTCTGGAATTTCTGAGACATCACTTCTCTCTGCTTGGCTAGGTCCTGCCTGACCTGGAAGTGACTGTATCTTTAATTTTCTAGTTTAACATTAATACAGAGAAAGGTTGTGGGGCTTTCTCTGTAGATAGTAATGACTTTTTTTTTTTTCCTCCCTGAGAAAGTGCAGTGAAAACAGCACACACACACAGGCTTTGGAGTCAGACTAGTCTGGATTAAATCCCAGATTAAGTCTCTGTCACTTGCCAGCTGTGTCTCTGTGGAAGCAACTTAACCTCATTGAGCTTCAGTTTCCTCAAGAATTATGATGTGGACTAAATGAGATATTGCACCTGACACATAATGGGTACTTTAAAAAATGCTAAGTATTCTCTCAAATTTATTGGTTCATGTTTCTTTGGGAAGAACACATCATTTTCTCTCATTCTTAAATCCTAACAGTGTAAAACCAATGATGCCTATGAAAACAGATTTTTAGATCCATTTTGCTTTATTTGTGCAATGATACATTTCCCATCAGTCTCCCTTTGTTCTTCAGCATTTTGAACTCCTACCATGGAGCAGTCACTCTGCTAGGTGCTGGGAATGCAAATGCACATGATCCTGAAATTCATCATGAGGGAATATAATTGTTTTTCTAGTTTAATTCCTAGACTTAACAGAGCAATGTAGTGGAATTGCCATTAGCTATTGTCCTGTTGCTTCAGGTCTCTTTTAAGTCGAGACCAAGGGAAGGTCTTTGCCTCTGGGCATAGGGGTAGCCAGGAGTGAGCGCCCTAAATCTGAAGCCTTCTTCTTAGAAACTTATAGGTGTTTATTAAAATTGTAGAGGAGTGACAGTTTTCTTGTCTGGGTTACCTGGAGAGGCTCTTGTCTAAACTGAGCATCCTGTAAAACCTATTTCATTTCCTTAGAAAGGATGAGGGAACAAGGGGATTGTACTGACCAAGAGCAATCAGTCAGGATTCAGACTCTCCAGCAATTCTCCCTTCCAACCTCCCTACCTCCCACCACAGTCCTTCTCATTATTCTTGAGTTTCTCATTTCCAGTCTGGGTGTCCAGCCAGTACTTTGGGAAAGTTTGGCAGATAGTTTAGCTTCAGGCAAGCGGAATCTCTGCTGATTTGGCTCAGAAGTCCTTCACCACATGGAATCACTTATTCTGCTTCAATTAATAGGTAAAACTGCCATTGGCATATGTCCACATACCTTTGTGACTGATGGCATGGTATTTGGGGGCTGGCTGTATTCCCCTGAATATAATTTACTTTAGTCTTTGCCCAGACCAGTCCTCAATCCAGCAATGCTTTACTGCATCATCTTCAATTCAGATCTTTCATCATCTTCTTCCTGACTGCTCTAAATTCACCTTTTCCAGGCACAGTCTTTAGATTTACCTGACTCATGTAGGATCTCAGCATTTATTTTTTTAAATTCTTCTGTTATTTCACTTGTTTGTCCTATATCTCTCCCCACAGTCCCTGCCCAAGATACACACCTAGCTCAGTACGCTACAGGATCTTAATCAGTCTATAGTGCATAGGATTTGGAATCAGAGAACCTGGCCCTGTCAAATAATGGCTGTGTGATCTTGGATAAATTACTTTATCTCTCTAGGCCTCATCTGTTCCATTCATTCATTTAACGAATATTTATTGATCACCAGTGGTGAACAAGACAGGTACTCAGTCCCTGTCTTCATGGAGCTCACAGTCCACTTTATAGAGCCTCTGTGAGGATTAATGGTGCAATAAAACAGGATAGTACAACAGAAAGAGGGTTGGTTTTGGAGACAAACAAACCTTGGTTCTAAATCCTGGTTCTGCCACTGTGGCCTGTTCCTTAGCTTGTTCACCATTTGTGCAATAGGTATTATAATACCTATCTTAATAGTGCCACATGGATTAAATGAGATAATGAATGTAAAGCACGCAGCACATAGTTAGTACTCAATGAGGGGCTGCTATTATTATGCATGTGGATATGCTTTGATAACTGTGCATTTGATAGGTATTGTTAGCATCACCGTTTCCTTTGCCCCTTTTTCCACATGGCATATAGACCCCTTCTTCTACTGGCTGACAGCTGGTAGTCTCTAAGCTGGCACGATTGCCCGAGTGACCAAGTCACTTTCCTTGCTCTGTAACTTCTGTGTTGCCCTCTTCAAACCTATCTATTTTAAAATTATTGCTGTCCCTTTATATCACAGTATGGTTACATGATTGGAAATTCTGCCCAGCTACTCCACTAGGCTGAACAAATGAATCTTGTGTGGTATTTTCTGTTTATAGTTTTTCCTTTCCCTCAGAATCACAGACAGCTTCTTTGTTGTAAGTGAGTATGTAGTTAAAATGATTGATCTGAAAATGTTTCTAATTTTTGGAATGTTGGATTAGACCCTGTATTAGTTTCCTGTGGCTGCTGTAACACATTATCATGAAGTTGGCTTAAAACAACAGAAATTTATTCTCTCACAGTTCTGGAGTCCAGAAGTTCAAAATCAGTATCACCGGGCCAAAGTCAAGGTGTCACAGCAGGTCTGTGCTCCCTCCAGAGGCTCTAGGGGAGAATCTTCTTCCTTGCCTCTTCCAGCTTCTGGGGGCTGCCAGCATTCCTTGGCTTGTGACTGCATCATTCCAATTTCTGCCTCCATGTTCATGCTGCCTTCTCCTCTTCTGTGTTTCATCAAGTCTCCTTCCCTAAGGACACCTGTGATTACATTTAGGGCCCACCAAAAATCCATGATAATTTCCCCATCCTTGGGCCTCCCTGGTGGCGCAGTGGTTGAGAGTCCGCCTGCCGATGCAGGGGATACGGGTTCGTGCCCCGGTCTGGGAGGATCCCATATGCCGCGGAGCGGCTGGGCCCGTGAGCCATGGCCGCTGGGCCTGCGCATCCGGAGCCTGTGCTCCGCAACGGGAGAGGCCACAACAGTGAGAGGCCCACATACCGCAAAAAGGAAAAAAAAAAAAAAAAAAATTTCCCCATCCTCAGATCCGTAACTTAATCACGTCTGCAAAATTGTTGCCACATAAGGTAACATTTACAGGTTCCAAGGATTAGGACATGGGCCTCGTGGCAGGGGGCATTATTCAGCTTACCATAGTCCTCTCCCAAAGTCACATTGCTTTTCATTCCTTCCCTTCCATCCCTTCCAGAGACTATGCACTATGGGCTATTCAGGGATACCTTCTACAAATTGAAATAGGAAATGTCAGATGAAGTATTGTTAACCAGCTTCCCTATCTTCATAATAATGTGAATTAAGCCAGGCCAGACTATTCTCATCATCCTGTATGATCAGAGAGAACCTTCTCACTCACCTCTCAATTTCATTATCTGTTTATTATCTATTGATCCATGCTGCCCCACTACAAGATTGTATTTATTTTTATAAAATTTTTATTATAGTTTCATGTGGTGTTTTATTTTATTTTATTAAAAATATTTATTTATTTAGCTGCGCTGGGTCTTAGTTGCAGCAAGTGGGATCTTCATTGCAGCATGCAGGCTTTTAGTTGCAGCATGCAGGATCTAGTTCCCTGACCAGGGATCAAACCCAGGCCCCCTGCCTTGGGAGCATGGAGTCTTAACCACTGGACCACGAGGGAAGTCCCCATGTGTTGTTTTAATGTTTTTACTCTGGTGGGTATACAATCTGTCTGTCTTACCTCTTAGACATTCATCTAATATTTTTATCTCCTAAGGAAAAACCAAAAGTATTATCTTTCTTGTTGTTCAACATTACGGTACAAGCGCTTAAATATTCCTCACTATCTTGGTCTTTCGTGTCCCTTTCAGCCCAGCATCCATCAGTGACTTCCAAAAATTAATTGTAGCTGTCAGATATGTATGTTTCAGTAATTGCTACCCTCCTACCTCACTGTCTCTTTAACCATCCTTACATAAACCATTATATCCATGATTCTTCACTGAAAATCTGATCAAAACTATGAGCACCCTCCCTACACCCACACACACACAAATACTCATATGCACACCCACACACAGACACACACACATGCTTAATTTTACTTAGAGTTTTAGGGGACTTGTGAACCCCCACGAAGTTCAACCATGGACTGGACCTTGGACCCTGGGTTAAGATTCCCAAATTGGAAAAAACATTGGCATCAGAATTTCTACATTCATGCCCCACTTCTGCCACAGCTATGTGACCTCAACCAAGTCATTTCTTAGCCTGAGTTGGACTAGATAATCTCTAAAGTCCCTTTCAGCTCTAGAAATGAACGAGTTTTATGAGCATTTTCAAATGCAGATCACAATTCATTGCTTTTTTCCTGATCACTTTGACCAGTTTCTCATTCCATGCTCACATTTCTGAAATAAGACTCCCTGTTTCATTTGGCTTTGAGTAATCATTAAAAAATAGTCCTGTACTCTGTGCCAAAAGGGATTTAACTGGACGTGGAATGGACATATGCTTTTTAATAGGACCTTCCCCATTATAGCAGTCTCCTCCCCTTCCTCTTTATTTCAATATTCTCCCTGTTGTTTGCATGTCAGAAGAGCTGTCACCCAGCACATTGTGCTAAATTGTCTCAAAGAGGGAACTGGGCCTGAAAAGATCTCAATGAAAAGAACAAGGGTGGCTAAGCTTTCTGGGCAGCAGTGACCTCTGAAGAGCCTCTGCTAAAACCAAGGGTGGGAAAAAGAGAGTTTTCTTTTCATGCTGTCTTTTAATGGAAGAATGAACATTTTTAAAAGTCAGTTAAATGTATAGTATTAGTAAAGAGCTTATGCTGCTTTTCAAACCCTGGCTGGTACATGGAGTGCTTGCTTCAGTTGCAGAGCAGGTAAGATAAGTTATTATTGGCCACTAGCTTTTGAACACCTTCCTGGCAGGGAATGTATGTTCTTCATCTTTGCATCTCTAATGCCTAGAATAGAGCTATGCATCTATTAAGTGCTCACATTTTTGTTTAATGTGTGTGTGGCAGCCATGAAAACGTGTTTAATATCTCCTGCTGCAGGGAGCATAATTGACTGACAGCCTTAAACTGCTGTCCCCTCTGAGTTCATCACCACATTTGCACTGAGGCCACACATCCTGCAGGCTGCTCCCAGTCAATGACTGAGCACAGCAGGGGTACTAACTCAGGCACATCCTAGTGAGATGTGGGATTCCTTTGGCTTGAGGACTTCCTACTGGCCTGGCCAAACCTTTCTTGGAATGGTGCTGCAGTCTGAGACTCACATATCCAAACTTTCTGCCTTCCCTTTCTCCTTCCACAGGTGTCAGACCTAGAACATGGTCTGAAGGCTCTCCCTTCTCCTGCTTCCTCCCCAGTAAATCTCTTGCCTGTCTGTCCCATCTTGGTATCTTCTCCTTGTCCGATCTTAACTGATGTAATATAATAGAATTAATGAGTCCTTGTTGTAACTAAGAGTAGAGAGTGGTCATGTTGGAAGATATTGGAGAATGTGTGTGATGAATTTTTATTACGAGGCTTTAGTTAAAGCCATTTGAAATGTTTGGAACCTTAGAGTCAAAGAGATCCTTTCCAGGGCTTCCCCGGTGGCGCAGTGGTTGAGAGTCTGCCTGCCAATGCAGGGGACATGGGTTCGAGCCCTGGTCTGGGAAGATCCCACATGCCACGGAGCAACTAGGCCTGTGAGCCACAATTACTGAGCCTGCACGTCTGGAGCCTGTGCCTCGCAACAAGAGAGGCCGCGATAGTGAGAGGCCCACGCACCGTGATGAAGAGTGGCCCCCGCTTGCCTGCCGCAACTGGAGAAAGCCCTCGCACAGGAATGAGGACCCAACACAGCCATAAATAAATAAATAAAATTTTTTAAAAAAAGAGATCCTTTCCAAAAACAAACTGATTTTATCCCTCCTTCCATTTAAAACCCTTCAATAGATTTCCATTGCTCCTAGGATAAAGCCAATATTCTAACATGACCCACCAGGTCTGACCTGATCTGGTCCCTTCTGTTTTTTGTGTGTGTGTGTGTGCAACCTCACCTTGCATTTATACTACCCCTCACTCTCTCTTTTCTGGCCACACTAGTCCCTTTATTCACCATATTTCCTGCTGCTGCAGAGCCATCGTACATGCTATTCCTTCTGCTCAGAGCACTATTCTCTCATCTTTTTGCCTAGGGAATTCATACTTATATCTGAGCTTAAATATTACCTTGTCAGGGTAGCTTTCTTTGGCCTTCTTAATTAGTCAGATGCTCCTACATTTACCACCATTTACCACTCCTTTATAGCATTTATCACTGTTGCAATTTTTCATTTGTATGAGATTATATATTTGGTTAATCTCTCTCTCCCTCTTTAGACTGTAAGTTGCATAGGAAAAGGAACAGTGTATGGTTTTGCTCACTATTGTAGCCTAGCACCCAGCACACAGTCTAGCACAGAGTAGGTAATCAATACATATTTGTGGAATAATTGAATCCAAGTACTGAGGGATGAAGGGAACTGTTCTGGAATTTCTGGAATACAGTGTCAAGTCTGGAGTTTGATTTTACCCTATATACAACTAATAACATAGCTGGTTGCTGTTTCATGGATGCTGGCAGAAGTCAAGAGACTTCTGGGTCAGAGACAAAGGACTTCATTACTCATAGAACAGCAAGTAGCATGAGCATCCTGTTTGCTTGCATTGGTTTCCCTTGTCTCCCAAGTCTGATGTGGAGGGCTCAGGTGGATGCTCACAGGCCATGGGTTGCATTACAGGAGAGGAACACCGAGCTTGGGGAACCTGCCATTTTATAGCAAACAGTAAACAAACTTGTTCTTTGTCCCAGAGGGAGACATTACTTCATCCCTCAAGGTTTCTTGCTGCAAATTCAATCCTGAGAAAGGGCCCAAGTAAGGAGCAGTCAGGGCCTTGAAATCCTGGCATACCTAGCAAGATGGAAAGTAGTGCAAGAGACCTGTGGAGGAGTGTTTCCCAATATACAGTCCTTCCAAAGATCATTTATGCCTAGGGAAAGCCTCAGAATTCATTCCCTTCCTCCCTTCCCTCCTTCCCTCCTTCCTTCCTTCCTTCCTTCCTTCCTTCCTTTCTTTCTTTCTCTCTTTCTCTCTTTCTTTCTCTCTCTTTCTTTCTCTCCCTTTCTCTCTCTCTCTCTCTCTTTCTCTCTGTGTGTGTGTCTCTCTCTCTCTTTCTCATATATATATAGTATACACATAGTATTCCAGGATGGAAAAGGAATCTAGTCATGGGTTTGCTCACCAGAAGCACAGCCTTGAGAATGGCTAATAGGGCCATATTTCCTTGAGTGACAGTGTTATATAATGGTTAAGAACATTGACTCTGGAACCAAGACTGCCTGGGTTTGAGTTCTTGCTCTTCTGCTTTCTAGCTGTTATATCCTTGGGCAAGTTATTTAACCTCCCTATGCCTCATTTCCCTCATCTGTAAAATGGGGAAAATAAAAGTACCTGCCTCATACGGTTGTTGTGATTAAATAGGTAAAGCACTTGGAGAAAATGTGACATACAGTAGGTGTTCAGTCAATGTTAGCACTTATGATCATGGTGGTTATTACTATTCTAGGCCAGCTGACCAACTGTGGAATCATCTACTTGTCCTTCATCAGTCAGTGATAATGGTATGCTGACCTTGGAAACTCTGGCCTCCAATATTTATGCTCTTCTCCTTTAGTGTCTAGGACTAATCAAATGTGAACTAGGGAGGTGGCGGAGGAGGGCAGGCATACTCTGGTCTTCCTATGCAAATGGACTTAATCACAGCATAGGCTTATTAATTAAAATGATTTTAAATGGTAAGAGGTAGGGAGATAAGGGGGCTCAATTCTTAGTGTAAGTACAGGTTACAGATACTGTATTGAGGCAGAGCGCTGCTTGGAAGTGTTCTTACTGCTGAACTTAACTACTTCTCTTTTTGTAGTGAATGTGGTGGAGGCACTTCAGGAATTCTGGCAGATGAAACAGTCCCGTGGGGCTGACTTGAAGAATGGGGCTCTCGTGGTTTATGAGATGGTTCCCTCCAACAGCCCTCCCTATGTCTGCTATGTCACCCTGCCTGGGGGAAGTTGCTTTGGGAGTTTCCAGGTAAGAGTTCTGAGGCAACAGTAGCAAAGATAAACCCTTAGGTGCTACTAATGTCTTTCTCTATCACTTTGGCCATGACATCTCTATCCAAAGTCACATATTTGAGGACTTGGACCAATTCTGGGCAAATCATTCTGATAAGCATCTGAGGCTCATTTGAGCAGAAAAAACCTCAGTAGCATGCATTTCTTTTAACCATGCTCAAATTCAAAGTGGGTTTGGGTTTTTGAAGGCTGAAAGAAAAGCAGACTACTAGCATCTAACTCACATTCTAATCTGGATTTCCAACTTCCTGCTATCTCTTTTTGAGGACATAGAATAATACTCATTGCCCCCGGTACTTTTTCATAGGCTATCACTAAGGAAAGCAATGTTTGAGTTCTCTAAGAGATCAAAGGAGAGGGACTATATATGGTGGAAATAGTACTCATCTAAGAGTTAGGAGATCCAAATTCTTGTTGCCCTGACTGCTAACAGGGCAAGTCGAGTAATTTCTCTGGGCCTCAGTTTCCCCATCTATAATATGAAGGAGATAGATTAGATTATTTCTAACCAGTATTTCTCGTACTAGCATTCTACAATTATATGAAAGTCCTGTAGTATATGATGATGAAAAGCGTTGATGCTATTACAGAGTAACGAGAAATTTGACTAGTGTGAATATTTTCATCAAAGATGGATTTTTCACATTGCAGATAGGAAGGTAGCCTCCTGAAATGTCAACTTAGAGCCTGAGTAGGAATTTAGAGAAGAGACTAGACACTTTTGTTCTGTTTTCTGTATGGTTTGTATAACCCTTAGACAAAGTTATACCCTCTGCTCTGTGCTTCCATAGTGCCTTGAACTTCCCCTATCATATCATTTATCAAAACATATCATAATTGACTGTTTCTCTCTCCTAGTGGACTATGCTCCATGGAGGCAGAGGTAGTGTCTGTCTTCTTTCTTGTTCAGTTTTAAATCTCTACCATCAAACTCAGTGCCCAGCAGAGAATAGACACTTAATAAATCTGTTGCATGAATGAGTGCCATTGTAGCTCGGTTCCTGCCTCAAACGGAAACAGACCTAAGGAAGCTTCATTTCAAATCGGGTGACTAAATTTTTCTCTCAGAGCCCCAGCCATTTCAGAGAAATAAACATATGCCCAAGATGACTAATGTTTATCTTTTGCTACTAGAAAATAAGACCTTTCCTTCCTTTTCCCACCTCATCATACTGTTGATTAAAGATTTAATAATTTTATGGGGATGCCCCAAACTGGACCATTAGAGTAATTTGATTTCTGTTATTTCCTGAAAGAGTAGAATTATCTATCTTGGCCCCTTTTAGCTTATATCTTTTATATCCACTTTGGCAGGTGAAATTTCTCCTGGTGGTTTTCTTCATAGATGACTTTTCAGAAAGAGCACTATATAGTAGAAAGAGCAGCAGGCTAATAAATAGTGAGAGAAGTGGAAACAGAGAAACTGAATAAGCAAGAAGACAGGATTAATGTACCAAACTCCATATGTTGTTTCAGAGAGACCTGTCAGCTAAAGGAAACTGGGAATTACTGATATTATGGATGGTTAAGTAGCAAACATAACCTGATCTACTTTTTAAAACTATAACATCACTTTCTTCCTTTTCTCTCATCCTAATCATAAATGACAGAGGGCACAGAAGCCTTTGAGGCAGCCAGTGAAGATGAATTATAAAGGTGGCTAGGTATCTGCAATTGAGTGATTTAAGACTTTTGAAAATCAGTCTTGTTCTATGATACTACATACGTTGGATACAATGTAAAAACATGAATTAATTTAAAATTTTTTCTTGTTTTCCTCGGGTCAGCTTTCCTTTCCCTAGCCACCTCTCTTCTCTTTGCTTCTACTGGGAGGGGGTGGGGGAATACTATAAAATCCTTCCTCAGACCTTAGACTCTGTTCAGGGATAGCTCCGTAGCTGACTACATTATTGGGGAAACTGCCTGCACATAGTGAAAAGTCCAAGAATCCCAAATGGGTGCTTCTGATAGAGACTAGAGGGCTCCTCTGCAGAAGCAGCCTAGACATAGCTTTGTTTTAATCTTAGGTTATCTAGAGGGATGAAAAAATTCTTGCCTGTCTGCAGAATAAGAGAACAAGATACAGATTTCTAACAGACTGGCCAGAATCTGGCTTTTGAGTAATTAATTCTCTTGACAGTTTAAACAGGGGTATTTTTCATATCCAGTGATTATATGCTGACCTCAGCAGTCTTCTTCATCCTGCGTTCAATTTGGTATGAGCTACAGCTGTCTCCAGCTCCTTAATGACTTCAGGATGTTGAATCAAATTTATGTTTCCAAATGCCCCAACCATTTTACAATAAAAACTTTGGAGGGTGTGTTGAACAAACTGATTTTGCCAAAGAGTATCCAAGTGTCTTCTATCCCAAGTGTTTCCCTCCCACTTTTCCTTCCTCTCTCTCAGATACACATGCACACATATTTTCTCTGTCTCCCTGCCTAGTTTTGCCCCACAAAAGCTGAAGCCCGGCGGAGTGCTGCAAAGATTGCGCTAATGAACTCTGTGTTTAATGAACATCCTTCCCGAAGAATCACTGATGAGTTCATTGAGAAGAGTGTCTCTGAGGCCCTGGCATCTTTCAATGTAAGTTACTTGGAGTTGGAAGGGAGGAGAGTGGGGGATGGGAGAATTGGCTGATTGGGAAATCTTGTATATTCCTGGGAAACAGAGCGTGAATTCTTGGTTTTCTTTCCTGTCTGCATTTCTGTTCTTTCTGTTTATTTTCTGTCAGTCTTTTGTATTATATACTCCACATGTCTCAGTCTCTAATTCTATGTGTGTTTTTGTTTTTGTCATTTTGTCTCTTTCATTATGTCTCTTTGGTATCTAGAAACCTTTATTTCAAGATTTATGGAAGTTTAGAGGTATTACAAAATAAAAATTGAGCTTGAATTTCACTTTTCCCAACTTTTTTTTTTTTTAATTTTTTATTGGAGTATAGTTGCTTTACAATGTTGTGTTAGTTTCTGCTGTACAGCAAAGTGAATCAGCTATATGTATACATATATCCCCCTTTTTATTGGATTTTCTTCCCATAGGTCACCACAGAGCATTGAGTAGAGTTCACTGTGCTATACAGTAGGTTCTCATTAGTTACGTATTTTATACATAGTAGTGTATATATGTCGATCTCAATCTCCCAATTCATCCCACCCCCTCTTTCCCCCTTGGTATCCATATGTTTGTTCTCTATGTCTGTGTCTGTATTTCTGCTTTGCAGATAAGTTCATCTGTATAATTTTTCTAGATTCCACATATAAGCGATATCATATGACATTTGTTTTTCTCTTTCTGACTTACTTCACTCTGTATGACAGTCTCTAGGTCCATCCACGTCTCTGCCAATGGCACAATTTTGTTCCTTTTTATGGCTGAGTAATATTCCATTGTATATATGTACCACATCTTCTTTATCCATTCTGCTGTTGATGGACATTTAGGTTGCTTCCATGTCCTGGCTATTGTAAATAGTGCTGCAATGAGCACTGGGGTGCATGCATCTTTTTGAATTATGTTTTTGTCTGGGTATATTGTTTTCTTGGATTTTCTCTGAGTGGGATTGCTGGGTCATATGCAAAGCAACTGACAAGGGATTAATCTCCAAAATATACAGACAGCTCATGCAGCTCAATATCAAAAAAACAAACAACCCAATCCCAAAATGGGCAGAAGACCCAAATAGACATCTCCCCAAAGAAGACACACAGATGGCCAAGAAGCACATGAAAGGATGCTCAACATCACCAATTATTAGAGAAATGCAAATCACAACTACAATGAGGCATCACCTCACACCAGTCAGAATGGCCATCATCAGAAAATCTACAAACAATAAATGCTGGAGAGGGTGTGGAGAAAATGGAACACTCTTACACTGTTGGTGGAAATGTAAACTGATACAGCCACTGTGGAGAAAAGTATGGAGGTTCCTTAAAAAACTAAAAATAGAACTACCAAATCCAATATGGTTTATGTCACCTAATTTAGTCATATTTTATGACCAAACTAGTTTTTGCTAGATATATACATCTTCAAGAATATTGTTCTAGGGGCTTCCCTGGTGGCACAGTGGTTGGGAGTCCTCCTGCCGATGCAGGGGACACGAGTTTGTGCCCCAGTCTGGGAAGATCCCACATGCCGCGGAGCTGCTGGGCCCGTGAGCCATGGCCGCTGAGCCTGCACGTCCGGAACCTGTGCTCCACGATGGGAGAGGCCACAACAGTGAGAGGCCTGCGTCCTGCTAGTGTTGGAGGGTCTCCTGCAGAGCTGGTGGTGGCTGTGGCATACCATGGGGACAAGGGCACGGGCAGCAGTTCTGGGAAGTATTCCTTGGCATGAACCCTCCCAGAGACCACCATTAGCCCCACTAAAGAGCGGGGTAGGCTCCAGTGCTGGGTCGCCTCAGGCCAAACAACCCACTTTTCCCAACTTTGGTTTAAGACCTTAGTCCCTTCTTCCTTCACTGTTCTTTTTTTTATGACTGTTTTTATTGTCACTTGTTTCCTGCCTCCATTACTTCATCTTATTAATGAAGAACACTTTATAATACAAGTGTCTTTTCTTTTTATGTTTCTAGGAATGGGGAGTGTAATTTATTTACTCCCTTTAAAAAGAACATCTGTTCTTTCAAATGATAATGATAATGATGATAACCATAGCTAATCCTAATTGAGTATTAATTTTGTGCCAGGGACTATTTTAGGGGATTTATATGTATTTTATCTCATTTGATCTTCACAACAATCCTATGAGGTATAAGTACTATTATTACCCCTATTTTACAGATGAGGAAACTAAAAACACAGAAGTGAAGTTTTGCCCAAAGTAATACAGCTTGTAAATGGTAGAGCCAAGACTAGAACCCGTCAACTTACAGACTTTTCTAGCTTAGAGGTACATCTTAGAAATTAGCACTGCCTTCTTCCTCCCTCTGCACAAGACCATTGATAGGGAGATAAAGTCAGATCAATCTTCTGTTTATGTTTTCTTTGCATTTATGATGTAATTACATATACTAAACTCCTTCAGTTATCTGTTTTGTAGATTAGTATTGAACACTCTGAATCATAATCCCTCTGTAACCTAGGACCCATCTGTTTTTCTCCTATTACTTTTTGCCCCAGTCAGCAGTATCTGCAGGGAATAAAAACATTTTTATATTAATCAAATCAGTTAAAATTAAGAAAGCACATTTTTCACTCTTAAGTCACCTAGTGTATTATAAAATGAAACATTAGATTGGATTATAGAAAGCAGTGGTTATGAGCACGGGCTCTGAATTCATCCTTTTGAAATTATGGTTCTACTTGTTATGTGACTTTGAACAAGATATTTAATCTGTCTTGGTTTCCTCATCTGTAGAATAGGATAACAATTATACCTGTCACATAGGATTATTGGATAAAAGAGAATATGTTCCAGCGCTTAGTACATGTTATCTGTTTAGGTGCCTTTGGATGCAAGTAATAGAAAATCTCACTTCAAGTTGACTTAATAAATAAAGGAAGGAAATGTATTATCTAACATGATAGGAAGTCTAGAAGTAAGGCAGATTTCAGGGTTAGATAATTCAATGGATCAAGAATGTCATCATCTAGGATGGCAGCCCCAACCTGTACTTCAAGCCTGGAGACCAGTCCCATTTTGACATAAAGGATGAGTTCTGATGTCCCATCTGTAGGAGCACACTCTTGGGAGGGTGAGGCAGGGAGACACTCAGGTGCAAAATCTCCTGCAAAATTGGCTGCCTGGGCCTCTGGATCTGAATAAAGGAGACATTTAACCTGGGGGAAAAAAAAAGAATGTCATCATCTACTGGTCCAAATTCTTTCCATCTCTCAACTCAGCCATCCTCTAGATATTGGCTTTGCCCTTGGGCTGACTCCCCTCAAGGTGCAAGACAGCTACAGAGTTCCAGTTGTTAAATACAGACAAAACTAAACTCAGAGACAGAAAGAGACCATCTTTTCTCATGTCTCTTTAGTAGTAAGGAATCTTTTCCCAGAAGCTCTCCAGCAGAACTCCCCTCTACCACCCAATGCCCAGAATTCCCTCCCACCTTAAAACCAGTTACAGGCAAAAGGGATTAGGATTTACCTACTGGAGTTAGGATAAAATCACTCTTCTCTGAGGCAATTGGGAGATGTATAAGCACTAGAATAAGATTAAGGTTCTTTAGTAAGGAAGAAGGAAATAGATATTGGATAGGTCACCAGCAGTGTCTGCTACAAAGTGTTTAAGAAATGTAAACTATTATTCTTCTCATGCCACTATTCTTTTTTGATTAACCCCCCAAATTGAGAACTTAATGGATTTCTCATTAATATCCCAATGGAATTCCCATAGTCCAGAATAACAATTTTCATTTGATCTTAGCCATGGGCAGAGTGATGTCCACATTCTTTGCTTTTAGCTTTTGTCCTTCAAAAGTCCTGAATCTGACACTATATTATGTCTTTTGACAAATCACCTAGGCTCTGTGGGTCTGAGTTTCCTCATTTGTAAAATAAGTAGGTTAAATTAAAATTAACTCTAATTCCTTTCCAATTATATTCTAATGTTCCTACCACTAATCAAGTATTCTGTGATTAAATGTTTATTGACTAAATGGAGCTCATTTATCACCTTGTTAGGTGTAGAAGTGTCGTATGTGGTGGAACTTGCCAATGGTGGGTCATTCCACACTCGTGTACTCCAAATAGGTTACAGATGTGCCATGATATTGATTCCCCTCAACTCTCAGGGAAATTGAACAAGGCCTAGGGCAGATGGACTCCTCTGCCCCACAGCCTCTGCTGGCAGCTGCTCTGCCAGCAGCCTTCTCTGTATATCCCAGTTGGCTGTACAGATAGGGTCATTATTTTCTTTGGGCCATATCATGGAAAAGTTTGGAGGTACTGAATAAGGTATCGCATTGAACTATTATAGATAAAAATGAAAACTATTGCTTGCTTTAGAGCCCTAAATCCTAATGGTGAAAATTACCACCATTTTCCTTCCTGCCTCTAGATTTTCACTTCTAAATCCAAATTTTGTGATCTTTGCTTCACCACAAAGATTAACTACATGTGGCATGATTGTTTCTCATGAGCCACAAAACAAAGTGGGTTGACTTTGAGTAGTTCTGACTTCTTGTTAATTCTAGCACAGTGAAAGCAAATAATAATAATAAACTAGCACTTATGGTATACTTACTAAGTGCCTGGCACTATTTTAGGTGTGATACATATACAGTAAAACCTCATGATAAAGCATCCCACAATAAACTGAATTTGGATATAACTTGATTGGCTCCTGACCCCTATCCAGTCCCCTTGCTCAAAGAGAGCAGAATAAAGTTCTTATCTTGGGAGGTGGGGGGTGTGTGGAACTGGCTAGAAAGAGCAGGAAACCTCTCAGGAAGCAGGAGGAGAAAGTTGGATCCCTGTGTTCCCAGTAGTCTCCTGGCCTTACTCTTCTAGATCAGGTTGACAAAAGGGTCACTAGTAAACCAGGAGATGCCCTTATTTTGGGAGTCCCTGCAAGACCTAGGATCTGGAATTATCTCCAATAATATGAAACCACCACCAAATAGCACAAACCAGAGCCAGTACCTGAATGGATTTGGATTGTGTAACTGGACACCAGGTCCAATACAATAATGCACCCAAATTATATGATTGGAATTGTTAGACTGCATTTATCTCTTTTTAAGTTTAAATTTAAAAACTCTTTAATTCTTAAAACAATCCCGTAAGGTAGATCTATGATTGTTCTCATTTTACAGTTAAGGTAGCTAGAAACAGAGAAGTTAAATAACTTCACCAAGGCCGCAAGACTAGTAGGAGCTCTAGTCCATGCTCTTAACTTCTATACTGTATTGTCTTTTTGTACACACTAGGCTTGCAGGTAGGACAATGTATCTTAGTTCTACCCCTGCAGGGTCATGTCGCCAGTAGAAGACACACGAAGCAAATGTCCAGGAGGCCAAACTGCTACCCAGAATTTGCCATGCTATGACTTTTATTTTTGCCCTTTAAAATGCATTTGTCAATTGTCCTCTAGGCTAGTCCAATGCTGTATGCTGAACTCACTCTGTTATTTTAGCTAAATCAGGACTCTTCTCTATGTTTCAGTGTTCCCCCTTTTGTAAAATAGGGAAAACCAGGTTGACTTTTCTCTGTCACCTAAGTTAAAATGTGTGGTGACTTTGGAGGTCTCTAGGACTGTGCTGACCAGCAGAATAGCCACTAGCCACATATAGCTATTGAGCATTTGAGATGTGGCTAGTATGAATTGAGATGTGCTGTAAGATGAAAGAGACACCAGATTTTGAAAACTTAGTACAAGAAAAAGAATGTTTCATTAATAATTTTTATAATGATTATAGTTTAAATAATATTTTGAGTTTATTAGGTTAAATAAAATATGCTATTAAAATTAATATTTATTGTATATTTTTACTGTAATGTGGCAACTACATTAAACATGTGGCTTGCGTTTATATTTCTCTTGGACAGTGCTCTTTGAGGTGATAATCTTGATTGAAAATCTATTTGTCTTTTCCTTTCCTCTGTTACCAGGGCAACAGGGAAGAAGCTGACAACCCAAATACAGGGATTGGTGCCTTCCGATTCATGTTGGAATCCAACAAGGGCAAGTCAATGTTGGAGTTCCAGGTACTATACTATTCCACCTACTTCCCTGGCTCTAATAACATGGGTCAGCCTGTACACACACACACACACACACACACACACACACACACACATGCGCGAGCACCTCCTACTAATACTGAATTGGAAAGGAAGGCAGAAAAGATTATTAGGATATTTTTCAAAATATAAATATCTTCCTTCCCCCAAGGACGTATCAGAGTTGGTATAAGAGATGCTGCCACAAATACATTTTGTGAAAGTTTCCCCATTTAATTCTGATGCAACCCCCCAATATATATGCCACTGTCCTGGCACTTCATATTTTCTTCCTCCAGGAGCTAATGACAGTTTTTCAACTGCTGCACTGGAATGGCAGCCTTAAGGCCATGAGAGAAAGACAGTGCTCTCGGCAGGTAAGAGTTCCTATGGGTGAGGGAGTCTGGCAGAAGGACTATTTTTTTAAAAATATGTATTTATTTATTTAGGTTGCACTGGGTCTTAGTTGCGGCACATGGGCCCCTTAGTTGTGGCATGCGAACTCTTAGTTGCAGCGTGCACGTGGAATCTAGTTCCCTGACCAGGGATTGAACCCGGGTCCCCTGCATTGAGAGCACACAGTCTTAACCACTGTGCCACCAGGGAAGTCCCAGAAGGACTATTTGGAGGTGGCTGTTGTGTTAGAATAAGCAAGCCTACCGGGTTGTGAATCTTAAAAGCCTTACTTAAAGGCTTCATTCCCATAATCTTTCCTTTTAAAATCTTAACTGTGATTCTTTTACCTGCCTTGCTTCTCCCACCAGGAAATTCCCCATAAGAATCTCCTCAAAGGACTCTAGTGCTGACTTCAGTTACGACTCAAAGGCTGAGAGTTCCTATTCCCAGTTGGGTCAATGTGGTATGAACCTTTACTTTGTCCGTGACCTTGACATTCCTCTCCCCCTCCAGGAAGTGTTGGCTCATTATTCACACCGGGCCCTAGACGATGATATTCGCCACCAAATGGCATTGGACTGGGTGAGCCGGGAGCAGAGTGTGCCAGGAGCGCTGTCTAGAGAGCTGGCCTCTACTGAGCGGGAGCTGGATGAAGCCCGGCTGGCAGGCAAGGAGCTGCGCTTCCACAAGGAGAAGAAAGATATTCTCATGCTGGCTGCTGGGCAGTTGGGCAACATGCATTCTTCCAATTGCTAGGCATCTACCCACATACTCCCCATCCTCTCCAGGCCCGTTTTTTATATGTCCTTTCTAAGACTTAGTGTGATTTCTGTACATACTTTCTCAATTTTATACTTTAAAGTACATATATATATATATATATATATATATGTATAAATTCTACACCTGGATTCCTACTTGCTGAGAGATCCCTTTTCTTACTTGTAGTTTTTGGATGTAGTTGCTTTTAAAACATCCCCACACCACTTTACAAGAAGAGCAGGCTGTCTTTGGAGCTTTGTTAGCTCTTACACTCCAGTAACTCTGTGTAGTCATTTCAATAGCACAAAATGATTGATTAATTGTTCATGTCTCCTTCTTTTAAAGTAACAGGGAGCTTGAATAAGGACTGTATGCCCCACCCTCACCCTCATTCCTGCTTTCTCTTGGACCCAGCAGGACATGAAAATGAAGACTTCGGCTTTGGTTTCTCTTGAGCTGGGGCTACTTGGTACCAAGTTGTTCCTCCAGTAACTAGATATTTCCTAACCTACACCCCGCCACACACACCACTACCTTACTCCTCCTCTGCCTCCAAATGGTACTGCATTTTTGGGGCTTCCTTACTTTATTATTTGGAAGGAAGTGGAGATCTGGTTTCTTATTTTTAAAATCATTGCTGAGAAACTGCCCAGAAACAAGAGAGGGAGTATAAACACAATCTGTAAGGGTTTATCACCTATGTTGCTTCTGGGGCATGCATACCATACCATACCAGTAGTCCAGATTTCCAGTATACTCTACTGTACTGAAGGGGTCAGGGCTGAAGTTGCTTACCTTTCAGTATTCTTTTTTTACTCCTCCTCCCCTGCTCACCTAGCTTAGTTAAGCCCTGGCTATAGATCTTCCTGCCTGCAAAGATTGGTAGAAGATAAAGCATATTTCCCTCCTTTTTGTCCTCCCATCGTTTTGCTCTTTGGAAACATTATCTGTCCAATTTGGTGAGGGCTATGTTCCTCCTACTCCCACGAAGTGGCTGCTGTTTACGACCTTAGATGTATATACCTTACATTCACATTTGTTTTCCCTCTTTTCTTTCCTCTTCCTCCACATTGATTATTAGAGCATGAGTTGATCAGAAAAATTAGATGAGACTTTGGCATTATGGCACTTCCTAATTGGAACCATGAGAGACTGCAGGAGGGGAAAAAGAAGCAATGATCAGCTACCTGTGTTTTTAATACTATTCTCTTCCCCCACCTCTTTCCTGGGTAAAATAGGAGAGAAATGATCTGGAGTACAGCTAAATCATTTCCCTTTGGGAGAATTTTTTGTAGGTCTCTCTAAGATATATTTTCTCCTTGTTTCTGTAATCGCCTTTATACTATATTATGGGTCAGTGCACTTCGTAAACTGAGTTTGGGAAATTTAATGTTCCTGCAATTACACTTTCCATTTAACAGTTATACACTTGGCTTTTAGAAATGGGTTAGGAGACAGGCTACAGTTTGCTCTTTTGGATCAGATAGGGAAAAGATGAAAGTCAGCTTTCTTGCTTTTGAAGTCATCTTAGTGACCAGTACATATGGGATCAGAGGCAAGGAATCTAGCAACAACTGTATTAGTGCTTGAAAGGGATTTCCTTGAATTCTCCAAGCTCCATCTCTGTATTCCATGAAGCACATGTAGGGTTGGAGCAGAGGCTCCTACATTAAATAATAGGTGTGTCTATTCAATTTTTATTGATATTTATAATCCAGATATCATAAACCCTCATTTCTCCTTTGCTCTTTTCTCTGGGAAGTGTTAAGGGGTGTTGAGTTACGGGAAGAACTTGTCTTTGCACCCCCTGGATTATTTTTCTCAAATACCAACCAGTAAGATCCCAAAGAACTTGAGAAAAATTGTTCCCTGATCTGTCTACTTTTGGTGTTAAAGTTTTACTTACCTTTTAGTACTTTTTATGTATTTTATATGTATAATTTTATACAATTAAAAATAGATTTTTGTCTAGTGAGCCAGATTGATTCTTTCTTGAGACCTGTGTATCAGAGGAGCTCCAAAATGACCCTTTCTTTTACATATATATGAAAAAAGAACTTTTCTTAGTATTTTTTGGGTGGTAGAAATAAGGTTGTACTGCTGGGGGAAGGCATCTGCCTCTGCTTCTCCAGACATTTGAGGAGGCTGGACTTTGTTCTTGGCCCTTTCTCCTGAAGCTCTGCCCATTCCACTGGCAATCTCACCCACTATCATACAACGCTTAAAACTATTCCTCCCACCCCAAACTGTTTTGAGCTTTTACATCTATATTTCCACATATTGGACATTACCACCTGAATGACACAAACTCTTTGAACTTACATATCTAAAATAAAACCATTTCTCCCTACGTGCTCCTCTTTGACTCCCCAGATCTGCTATTGAAATTATTATCTGCCCAGCTACCTAAGCTAGAACCTCAGATCCATCCTCAATGCCTCCCTATTATCATCTAATCAGTCACTTACTGTTGAGTTTACTTTCTGTACAAACTTCCCAATCTGTTTTGTCCATATCTACTGTCTTAGTTCAGTCCTTTATCATCTCGGGGCTGGACCACTGCAGTAGCTTCCTAATTAGTCTCTACCTTCATTCTTAACATCCTCCACACTACTATCAGATTTCTTTCTAAAATATTTATGACTGTACCACTCCCTTGCTTAAACCATCACTTAGCTATCTGTACCTTTAGCAGCACTTCCCAAATTTTATATGTGAACCCTTGCTATTATCTGAGAAGATTTTAGGTGGTACATGGCCAAACATTTTTCATTTTAACTAGTTATGCTTTTAGCTGAATTTGTAATAGAAAAATATGTTTTCCATTTATGGCAGTGATATTTAAATTTAGTGTAAATTTGTTTAAAACGCCAGTCTCTTTAAGGAAAAAACACAAATTGAAAATAGTATGGGGACTATTTGCAAATGTTAAAAATTATGAATACTAAAATATTGAATTAGAAAAATTTCTTGCCTATAGGGTAAGTTCCAAATCCTTAGCATGACATACAGTTTGGCCCTAAACTATATTTCCAGCTTTATTTCCTGATTACACAGCATCAAGCATATAGAATTTCTTGCCATTCTGATATTCATTCAATAATATTTACCAAATGTCTACTATGAACCAGGCACTGGTCTAAACTTTGAGGATATAGTTGTACATAAGAATCTCTGCCATAAGGATTATATTCTAAGGGGAAAAACAGAAAATAAACAAGTTATAAAGTAAACAAGGTAATTAAAGATTTGAATTTAAGTTCTGTGAAGGAAATAAGAATGCAAGATAAGAGAAGACCCCTCTGGGTGACAGTAGTATCTCAGGGAGACCTACAGGACGGGGTTGAACTAGCCATGTGAAAAGCTGGAGCAAGAGCATCAGGGACAGAGAGCTACAAAAAGTCCAGAGATGGGAGAGAGGAGAACACAGTTGAGGGAAAGTATAGGGAGAGCTTAATGGGTGAGAGGGAAGAATGGTGGTGGAAGAGTTTGGAGACACAGGCAGAGCAGGCTGTGTGAGTCTGAACTTTATTCTAAGTGCAAAAATAAGTCAAGTAAGGGTTTTTAGTAGAGATGTGACCAACTGATTTTTTAAAAGATCACACTACATACTGCAGAGAATGGATTAGTGTATCTTAGTCTCAATACAACTCCTTTGCCAGGAAAACTACCCAGACTTAAAGGCCCAGTTTAAATGGAAGCCCTCCCTTAAATGCACTCTCCTTACTTCCTGTCCTATTAGAAACTTTCTTTGTATTGCCTTAGTGCGTTGTGATGGCAACGATCACTTTCATAGTGTTATAAATGATTGTTGATAAGGCAAGTATTTCCCCTTGTCTTGCTAGCACCTCTTCTAATATTAGACACATATAGGCATTCTTAACTGATTTAAAAATTAATAAGTGAATATGCAGTCCACTATTGTTTGTGTAAGGCCTACGTCGGATTCCAGAATGTGGGGGCAATATTTTCCTTGCCTCAACTCCTGGGTTTTTAAACGTGAAATATCTGTATTATCCTCAAAGAAGCTAAAGCCCCTATTTTGTTTAAAGCCATGATTCTTTAATTCCCAGAGGTGGTAGGCAGAGTTTGAGATATTTTTAGTTTTATTTTTTTGGCCGCGCCAGGCAGCTTGCAGGATCTTAGTTCCCTGACCAGGGATTGAACCCTGCCTGCAGTGAAAGCGGGAGTCCTAACCACTGGACCACCAGGGAATTCCCAGAGATTATTTTTTAAAAAAGAAAAGTTTAGGCTTCCGTGGTGGCGTACTGGTTGCGAGTCCGCCTGCCGATGCAGGGGACACGGGTTCATGCCCCGGTCCGGGAAGATCCCACATGCCGCGGAGCGGCTGGGCCCGTGAGCCATGGCTGCTGAGCCTGCGCGTCCGGAGCCTGTGCTCCGCAACGGGAGAGGCCACAACAGTGAGAGGCCCGCGTACCGCAAAAAAAAATAATAAATACATAGAATTAAAAAAAGAAAGAAAAGTTGATATCTGTCTCATCAATCAACACGGACACCCAGGTCTGCTGATTTTCTGAGAGAGAAAGCCCGTGCTGCAGTACGTTCCAGAAGCAGCTTTTTGAGGCAGCATTGCTGACTGAACAATTTTTTTTTTCAATGCTTCCATCACAGATCCGGCTGCTCCTCGGAACAGTATAGGCCTGCAAGTTTTTAGAGAAAAAACTTTCTTCAACTTCCATTTCCTGGTATGGAATGAAAAGAGACGAAAAGCAACCCTCTAATAAAATTAGGCTGGGTTTCACTGTCAGTAGTGTTTCTCGTCGTCTGCTCTAGGTAAGAGGAAGTCACTAACTCCGCCCACACCCCCAGCGTGTCCCACACGGGATTGCCCCCTTCTGCTAGCGACCCGCTCAAGATGGCTACAGGAGCACTTCCGGTATCTTCCCAAAGTAGGCCCTCCTCCTTGCGTATTATTACCGCGCCGAGGGCAGGACTTAGAGTTAGTTTTTAATTGGTCAACTTGACTGGCGACCTTTCCCATCCGCGACAGTTTCCCGAGGAGCCAAGTGCTTGAGCGTCACGGACGAGAGTTAGAGCTTAGGCAAGATGGCGGACGTACTGGATCTTCATGAGGCCGGGGGCGAGGATTTCGCCATGGATGAGGATGGGGACGGTGAGGACAGTGGAGGCGGCCGCGGGAAGCGGGGAAGGTGCGAGAGAAGGACGTATTAGGAAAATATAATCTTTCTCCCCAGCAGGGAGGATGGGAGCCGGGGAACTGGGTTTCGGTTGGTTGGAGACTCCGCCCCCGATGGGAGCAATGGGGGCGGGCCGGGAAGGGACTGAGCCTGGAGGTGGTGGGGTCTGGTTTCAGATAATGTCTTGGAAGGAGACTATTGTTGTAAATAACTATTATCTTTCTCACTTATTCTTTCACTTCTGGGGCTGCAGAGAGCATCCACAAACTGAAAGAAAAAGCGAAGAAACGGAAAGGCCGTGGCTTTGGCTCCGGTGAGTGTTTGTGGGTGGAATGGGGTCTAGAATGGCGAGAGCGACGAGTTTTGGAGTCCCCATAAAGACTCATGGTGAACAGTGGGAGGAGGGGGATTTCCGGTGATCTCCTGTGTCTTTCTAATAGAAGAGGGGTCTCGAGCGCGGATGCGTGAGGATTATGACAGCGTGGAGCAGGATGGCGATGAACCCGGACCACAGCGCTGTAAGTAAATGGAGCCTGTCTGTCTGTAGAGAATTAGGGGCCAATGAAATAAAACCCAGTAGGAATGGGGTCAGAGGTAGCTTAACCAATCTCTGTGGAGTCTGCACACACTCTACTTCTGTGATCTTGCTTGAAGTTTTTCTTTCATGTGCTCAAACAACCTTCCTCCCTTCCCAAACAGCTGTTGAAGGTTGGATTCTCTTTGTTACTGGAGTCCATGAGGAAGCCACGGAAGAAGACATCCATGATAAATTTGCAGAGTATGGAGAAATAAAAAACATCCACCTCAACCTGGACAGACGTACAGGATATCTAAAGGTATTCTGAGTGATACTCCATTGCTTCTCTTCACCCATAACCCTTAGACAGCATTGGTAGTTCTCCCGTGTTTGCTGTGGTTGGCCAAGAGTAAAGTTGAAATAAAATGACTTTGGGAATTGATTTTGTTAGACATAGCAAAGAGACAGGCAGAAACAGACAAGTTGTATATATAATAGGGATATATGATGTACATTTGTTGTTTAGAGTTTATGGATTTTTCTGTTTGAGTAGAAAAAAGCTTGATGGAATAGGAGAGTGTTGATAATCTGTCTTTTCACTTGTTCCAGGGGTATACTCTAGTTGAGTATGAAACATACAAGGAGGCCCAAGCTGCTATGGAAGGACTCAATGGCCAGGATTTGATGGGACAGCCGATCAGCGTAGACTGGTGTTTTGTTCGGGGTCCACCCAAGGGCAAGAGGAGGTAAAGTGGAGAGGGGAAACACTATCTTAGTGGAGGAAATATGAGCAAAACAGAATAAGGACATGGTATTATGTCCCTCTGATGGACCCTGCCCCTTTTCCTTCTCCCTAGAGGTGGCCGCAGACGCAGCAGGAGTCCAGACCGGAGGCGTCGCTGACCCATCCTCTGTTGTCCAGGTGTTCTCTCCAGATATTCCATTTGACTATGCAGCCTTGGAGAAATAGGGCTGGGGTGGAACTCACTGTGTCTACACTTAATCTCTTACCCTACCTGCTTAGTGTTTCTTTTGAGTTATGAATAAATGTCCAATTTTTGTTTTCTAAAATTACTTTCCTGTTCTAACATTGCAAGCTCTGAAGCACTATTTACAGTAAGACACTTTGGGTCACTGTGAAGATACTTCTTCCAGGGACTGAATTCTCTGTGAGTTTCTACATTAAATATAGTCTCAAGTCTCACCTAGGGTCAAAGTAGAAACACTGCTCAGTATTTCTCTTAGTTGGAAGCTAAGGGAGCAGGGGTACAAGTGAGATGTTCTCGTGATACTAGAGAGTAATTGTTCTTATATATGCTCTCCTGAGCAAATGGATGTCGTAGGAATGTCTCTTGTTTCTCCTGCCTTTCTTGCTGCCACATTTGTTTGTACTTTCATCTGTCTAAGGGCCTGAATCTCCTGTTGGGGCATTCTCCCAGAACCTCCTTCCCTGGAGGAGTCTATACTAAGTTCTTGGTGCCCTCTTCGGCAGCCAAGGGTGAAGGCCCCATAAGAGGAGAGGATCCAGAGGAGCACTGAGGAGGCCAAAGAGGAAGAGGATGTGGCTGAGGCTGGGAGGCACTTCAGTTAGCATGGTGGGAGAGAACCAGTACCAAAGACCCAGCAGGTTATAAGATGTCCAGCAGAGGACGAAGGTCAGCAAGACAAGCAGGGCCAGTCACAAACCCTGAAGATGAACATGGGGGCGATTGTCTTAAGGAGCGGCAGAGGGCAAATTCACTGGCAGGGGCTGGGAACTTAGAAAATACACTCAAATTCAGAACCACTCAGCTTCTGAGTTGATGGATGGGCAGAAATAGTGAGATGGAGCTCTCCCCTTATAAGGAAGAGAATGGTACAAGCCCTTTTCCCCTTCCCATCCTGGGATTATACGCTCCCCTTCCCAAGCTGGGATTATACGCTCCCCTCCCACCAGAGATTATGACAGATGTGCTGCAAAAGTTTCGATTGAGGTGCTGTGTTACATGAAGCTACAAAGTCTATTTGAAGTCTTGTTGGTGTTCAAGAGCAAAGGAATACTGGTCACCCTTCTTAATTCTTGCCCAGCTAACTCCACTTCAGAGAATGATGGCTAGTGGCTGGTTAGAATTGAAGGCATTCAATAAAGTTATGTGCAGCATTAGCTGCTAGAGATACGGTTAGCAACTCACTTTTGGTTTGATAGATAGCTATCAAATTTATGAGGCTAGAGGCAATAGTTTCAGGGTACGGGTTAGGGCCTGGGGGTTGGGGTCTCACCATGGTTTCCCTTCCTTGTCTGGGGACTGGACACTGAGGACAGTGCGGCTATAGCAGACGGTCATGGCAGTCAGTGGCAGCAGAAAGAGACAGCAGAAGGTGAAGAGGTGGTCTCTTGCCATCGAGCCTTGAAGCTGCCTTTGGTGACACTGAGTGAAAGGGACTGGACCAGCTCAGCGGACAGTATGGAACAGGAACAGCTGGAGTGGAGTCAAGGACTATTAGAACTGGTCTACCTTTTCCCTCCCATGCCAACCTACCCACCAGTTCAACACCATCTCTTCCCAATTCATTCATTATTTTTTTTTTTAAATGAGATTGTTGAGAAAACTTGGGAGCTAATACAGTGCATAATCCCAATTCGTTCTTAATTTCCTGCAGTGCTGAGTAATGGTACATTCATGGTGCCATATTTAAAAGGTTAGGAATGTATCTTGAAAATCCCTATCTTCCTCTTAGGCTATGTTTGTTAAATCTGGGACTTAAAGAACCCTGTCTTCTCAAGTACTGTTCTAACATTGCATTTTATCAAAGGATAGCTCTACCACCTAACCAACATTTTTTTTTCCCTCACCAACATTTTTAGCTGAAATTATTTTCCTGATGTGTCTGTGATTCTGTGGAAAAAAGAAATCTTGTGTAAAATGGGTGCTGCTAAAATTTCAGGCCATTTTGCAGTCACTCTGTAAAGTGACCTTTAGTAATCGTTACAACTATAATGGTGAAACAACGTTAAATAATAAAATTTAACATTTTCTAAATGCTGTTGGCTGCCCCTTCTCCTTTTTGGTAAACTGCTAGGTTTTTGGTTTGAATCAGTAATGAGCATTTTTCAGTTGAGAGCTTCAGGGTTAGTACCTTGGTTTCAGGTAAGGTAGATTGAGTCACTACTAGTTTGATAAAAGGCAAGCTTAGTAGGTATCAAATTTCTAGATACAAGGAAGGCATTTGGAAAGTGATTTCAACAGGCATGAGGGACTTTTAGGAAAGGTGAATAGTATGAGCCACAGACATACAATTTTATGAACTGCTTGGAGTTACGATCAGGCTATTCTGAGCTAGTTGGGAAGTGGTCTTTCCTCTTCCCCTATCTTGAGTCCATATGTTTCTGGCCGTTTTCTTGTGGGGTGGGGGCACGATTTTGCACCGTGCCTAGAAATACTTGACACGTTGTGAGAAGGGGTTTAAAAATAGGCAGGACAGGACTTCCCTGGTGGCGTAGAAGACTCCACGCTCCCAGTGCAGGGGGCGGGGTTCGATCCCTGGTCAGGTAACTAGATCCCACATGCATGCCACAATTAAGAGTTCGAATGCCACAACTAAGGGGCCCACCTGCCGCTACTAAGACCTGGCACAACCTAATGAATGAATGAATTAATTAATTAAAAAAATAGGCAAGTCTCCTGGACTTAAACTTTGGTCCATAGCCATACCTCTGACTCTCCTTTCCCTATTTTATGTGCAATTTACCACCTACTGTAGAAGTCTTTACCTCTGATACTTGAAAACTTGAGTCTACAAAAATAATTTCTAACTACACCAGTATTCCCTTTACCATACTAACAATTTTTTTTTTTTTTTTTTTTTTTTCTTTTTGCGGTATGTGGGCCTCTCACTGTTGTGGCCTCTCCCGTTGCGGAGCACAGGCTCCAGATGCGCAGGCCCAGCGGCCATGGCTCACGGGCCCAGCCGCTCCGCGGCATATGGGATCCTCCCAGACCGGGGCACGAACCCGTATCCCCTGCATCGGCAGGCGGACTCTCAACCACTTGCGCCACCAGGGAGGCCCCCTAACAATTTTTTATTGACACTAATATTTTAAATGCAACATATGGGCAATGCAGAATTTATACAAGAGGTCGCTAATTTAGAACCCAAAATAACACCTTTTGCACCTGAATCATGTTACCGTCAGTTTGCTATTGAAGCAAATAGAGATTGCATTGTTGTCGTCGGATTGTCAGGCTCTAAGAAAGGAGGAAATGCATCTTCTATTCCATAATCTTGTGGCCTATATGTTTCAAGTGATTTATCCAAAGTCATCCAGCTAGTTAGTGGTAGAGCCTAGACTCAGGAAAAACAGAGCAAAGTAATACAAATGAACAACAAAAGCAATCCTAATGCTAATTCCCAGTCCACATCTAAAATTTGCTTCATATAAACCCAACTATTCCTTTTGCACGGAGGCAACATGCTGCTTTTTAAAACTTTGGGTAGCAGAGGTCCTGTTTGCAACATATTGTTGGAAGCAACATTTTTTGTTTGTCTTAGAACTGCAGTCAGACTAACTGTTGTTAGTTATATTTCTAATATTTGAGGATTTAAGGATCAAATCTTAAATCTGACTCTGTAATGCATTATTCCAGAGACTGAAATTTTAGCCCTCTCCCTTAAAATCCTAACCCTAGACTCAGAGATGCTGCTTTACACCCTCCTCCCAGATGGTGGTAGTGGTTTTGGTTGTTTTGAAGAAATTGCTTCATATTTAGCTTTTTTTTTCTAGATTTCTAGTTCATTTTCAATATTGAGATTTGATTAATTGGTACTCAAGTTCAGATGCTCCCTTTTGTTCCAGTTTTGACACCCACAATAAAGCTAGAGTAAAAAATACATATCTGATTATGTCATTCTCCACCTTTTACTTTAGTGTCTCTCCACTGCCCTCAGGATAAAGTACAAACTTAATATTTGTGATCTGGTTCTTCCTTCCCCTCCAGGCTTATTATTCACCATTTCTAGTCCTCAACTTTAGCTGCAGCTACTTTGAGATCATCCACCCTCCACCTTCTCCAGCATTCCTCCTGCTGTAATTTGTCTTAACACCTATCTCTCAAGAATCAAATTGTAACATCTCTGGGAAGTCAGGAAGCTTTCCCTGACTGTCCAAGAGTGGGTCTTGGACAGTTTAGTTCCTTATGCTTACCTTTAGCATAATGCTTAACTGCACGCTGTATTGTAATTGCATACTAATTTGACTCTGCACTAGTCTATAAATTTCTTGAAGGCAGGACTTTGTTGCTCTATCCTTGATAGAGCATTTGAACGCATCTGGGGGATGCACATTAGTTTCTGAATTGATGAATGAATGTACCACAAAGTTTTACCCAAAGCCCCTGATTTCACTGTCTTCTTAATGTCTTCCTGTATATGTTTCCACCATGCCCTAGAGTTTTTCTGCAATAATCTGAAGAAGGTGGGACTCGGAGGAGGCAAAAGGTGGAAGTCAAGTGTAGTAAAAACAAAGGCTCTTAACAGAAATACAAATTAACATGCAATGATCTTAACTTGCAAGAGAGATAGCAGAGGCCCCCACGCTGAGGATTAACGGTGACCACGGCCAAGCACACCCCTTGAATCCGAAGGCTCCTGTTGTGTACCCAAATTCTTATCCAGTCTAGCCCTGAGTTCCGACAAGTCACTCACCTTCCAGGCAAGCGGGAAAACGAGTACCCAGGCTGCTCCCAGAAGTTTCCTTCCAGTTGAGCGGGGTCCAAGCGGGTGGAGTACGGCTGCCTGGCGGTCGAGCCCAATGACCACAGGCAGGAAAGCTGCGGCATACATGGCCATTAGTTCAGGAACATGAGTGTCCGACATGCGATGTCCCCGGCCAGCCATTGAACAGTGATATTCCAGGTGGCATAACTATATCTAGGGTCATAACCACAAAAGTGACCAGTAAGTCGGCAGCTGCTAAATGGGCAAAGAGAGTCGTCTTACCGGAGAGGGGCGGAACTGGCTGGGTTGCGGCCGTGTCACTGACCACAGCATGGCCAGGTTCCCTCCAGCCGAAGAAACAAACAGCAACAGTCACTCCCACTCGGACCTTGGCGGCAGCTGAGAAGGTGAGCAGCTCTGCGACCTCCACCTCTACTCCTGATCCCGCCCAGATCTCCTCCCCCGCTGCTGACCCCCAAGGGGTGCCGTTGCCTGCCGACATGGTGACCTGGAAGGGAAAGGGGTAGGGGGATGAAGTGTGGGTTTGAAGAGGTTAGCTGCGTCCACTGTTTCTTCTCTCTCCTTTTAAGGATATGAGTTGGTTATTTTGCGAATTTCGTCCACTAAAGCCTCTGTCTCTGGAGACTCTCCTTCTGTATTCTGGAGGTTACCTGTCCAACTCTCAGGGTCCTGCAGGGAACAGGGATCTGGTGCTGGCTTCTACTTCTTTAGCCCCTACAGCCCTGGATTCGGTCGGAGCGTGCGAGTGAGTGTGTGTGTGTGTGTGTGTGTTGGGGGTGTTCTGCTGGAAACACCCCAGGGTTGGGGGCAACTCTATCCTAGCGGCCCTGGCGGGAGCACTGCGGCGCCGTCTCCCTACGCCCGGACTCCTGCAAGCCCCGCCCTTAGTCCAGAATATTTAAAGAAGAATGTGCCTCTGGAGGTGTGCTTAGGAAACAGAGATCATCTGATTAGAGGACAAGGCGACAGAGACACGCACAAAAAACACGCAGGTATAGGCCCAGAGACAAGGGCTTCTCGTTCTGAAATTCCGCTTCAGGGGCCGGCTCCACTCCCTTTATTTTCTGATGATGTTTGTCCCTCGCGCGGCACCGTTGGGTCGTCCAGGAGGCGTGACTAGGGGCGGGAAGTGGGGCGGGAGCGAAGCTGTGGAGCCGGGGCTGCCGCTGTCATGGACGCCTGGGTCCGCTTCAGCGCTCAGAGCCAGGCCCGGGAGCGGCTGTGTAGGTGCGGCCCGAATAGGAATGGGGGGAGGGCGGGCAGAGGAAGATCTTCTTGAGGCGAGGTCAGTTCACACTACGGGGGTCAAAAAGGGTCAAATCGGGCTACGGGGGCCCGGACGGACTGAGAGGGGCTGATTTGAGCCGGCCGTGAGGCCATGGTTCGTTTCTGCTCACGGGAAAGATGGGGAAACTGAGGCACGAGTGGGCCGGTGGGGAGGCCGCTCAGGGTTGCGTGTTCACCTAAGACCAGCACTTTCCTCACTGGGCGATGGTGGAATGAGGAGCGTTCGCCCCGTGGCAGATAGCGACCTGGACTCTTCCCAGAGCGGAGCAGGCACTCCGAAGTTCCCGTGTCCCCTCACCCTACTGTCACCCGCTAGCTCCTCTGCCTCCGCCTTGCCTTCTAGTCTCGATTCATCTCAAGGGCCTGGAAAATCTCTTAGTTCACCTATTTTGAAGAATAATCTGTCCTCCAACTATCCCCCACTCCCTCACATATCACATACATGCTCACACTGATGTGCTTGTGATGGACCCCCTGCCGCCTTCATTGTCCTCTTCAGGCCTTACATTATCAGATCTCTTACTTCCTCAATTCGAAGTAGTGCTTCCCAACCCCTTCTAGGCTCCTTTTTATTCTTACGCCTGTCTCTTCCCCTGGCCTGGAGGAGAAACAGTGAGATATGGCCATGAAGAGGAGGAAAGGGAATGGTCTCAAACAGGGGAAGGGGGAGTCCATACTTGCCTTTTGAAGTACATTTTTGAGGGGGAGAGGAGGGAGGTCTCCACCTTACCTTAACTCTTTCTCCTCTCTCTCCTCCAGGGCCGCCCAGTATGCTTGCTCCCTTCTTGGCCATGCACTGCAGAAACATGGGGCCAGTTCTGAGTTACAGAAACAGATTCGACAACTGGAGGGTCATCTGAGCCTAGGGAGAAAGCGTAAGTAATTGTGCCTTTCCTTTTATTACCTCAACACTTCCTCCATCCCCAGTTCTTCTTCCTTAGTCCCTCCTTCTTGTTTTTGACCTTCTCTGTCGATTCTCCCTCATTTGCCTCTGCCCATATCCTCTGCAAGCCTCCCGATTGAGGTGAGAGAACAGGTGTAAGAGTAATGAAGGATTGGGAAGAATGAGGCAAATTTGAGAAAACTAAACTGGGACACAAATTAATAAAAACGATGTAAAAAAATTGAACTATTTCTACTCTTTTTTAAAAAAAATGTTCATTATTGTTTCTATCATTTGCTTGACTTTCACTCTCTTGCTTTCTCTCTTTCTCTGTGTCTTGCTCTCTGTTTGCCTCTCTACTTTCAAATCCTTCCTTTTCTTTGCTAATCCCCACAAGTTCTACGCCTCGGTAACTCAGCAGATGCCCTTGAGTCGGCCAAACGAGCTGTGCACCTATCAGATGTTGTCCTGAGATTCTGCATCACTGTTAGTCACCTCAATAGAGCCTTGTACTTCGCCTGTGACAATGTCCTGTGGGCTGGAAAGTCTGGACTTGCTCCCCGTGTGGATCAGGAGAAGTGGGCCCAGCGTTCATTCAGGTTTGATATCCTTTTATCCTACAAGACCTATCGTATTCTCCATACTGCATAGCTTGCCTTTCATAAGAGAATGATCTTTTAGGGTCTTCCCATAATATACCCATCTTAATCACTTGGCTTCTAACCTTCATTTAGATCTTAAACCATCAGAGAATAATGAATGGGGGCAGATGGAAGACAGATGCTCTTTCATGATGAATGACTAAGATCGGACAAGACTAAATATTCATTACATTGCTTTAATTCCGCTTTTGTCTCTACCACAGGTTTATGCCCCTCACTGCTTACTCATTCATTCATGCATTCTAAAAATACTTAGTAGCTGCTTACTATGAGCCAGGGAATAAAGCAAAGAGCCAAAGAGCTGTAGTTCCTGCTCTCATGAAGCTTCTAGTCTAGTGGGGGAGTCAGATATTAAAACAAATCATCACCAAACCAAATATTTGTGGGAAGTACAGGGTGTTAAGAGATATATAACAGAGCGAGCTAATTTCGATTGAAAGATCAGAGAAGAACTCTTAGAGAAAATTAAATTTTATTTCAGACCTGATGTCTGAGTAGAAGTTATACAAAGCAAACAGTAGCAGAGAAGACCATTCCAAACAGAAAATAGCTCATTCTAAGGCCTTGAACCAAGAAAAACTTCATGGAATTAGAGCAGTAGAAAGAAAGCCAGTGTGGTGGGTGGTATTGAGTAAGGGCATAAGTTCAAACTGGACAGGTAGACATGGGCCAGATCATTCATGCAAGGACTTCTAGGTAATGGTAGGATTTTTTTCATTTAGTTTTGTTTAAATTTTATCCTAAGTACAATGGGTTCTAAGTAGGAGTGTGACATGATTCAAATTGCATTTAAAGAAGATCCCTCTTGCTGTAGTGTGGAAAATGGATTGCAGTAATGCTAAAGAGGAGAAGATGCCCTAATATGGCCAAGAAATGATGTTGGCTTGGACTAAGGAGCAGGCTGTAATGAAGGTGGAAAGGAATACGATTTGGGAATAAAATGATCTCTATACATATTATTTGTTTCCCTATGATTTGCTTTGTTATTTTACATTATATTAGCATCTTTCCATCTCCACTTACGTCTCTCTTTTCTCTTCATCTTTCTCAGTGATTACAGTTATAACAAGACTTATGGTGTATGAAGGGTGGGGGCAGAGGCATGGCTGGAGTGGTATGGAAAAGCAACTCCCTAGAAGAGTTTATATGCCATGTTTATACTTTCATTCAGTAAATATTTATTCGGCTCTTACTATGTGCTAGGCACTGGTCTAGACAAAGGGATACAGTGGTAAAGACAAACAACATCCCTGCTCCTATGGAGCTTACATTATAATGGGAGGGGACAAAGAAACAATAAATAAGAAAAACATCAGAGAGTGGTAAGTGCTGTGCAGGAAATTAAAATAGGGTCATGTGATAGACAGTAAATGGCTTGCTACTCTAGAATCGGGGGTCAGAGAAGGCTTCTCTGAAGAGGTGACATGTAAGCTCAGACCTAAAGTGCGAGGAAGAGCCAGCCATTTGAAGATTTTGGAGAGAGATTATCCCAGGTTGAGGGACGAGGTAGTGTAAAGGTCCTAAAGCAGGAACAAGCTTAATGGGATCAAAATATAGAAAGAAACCAATGTGGCTGGAGCATAGTGATTGAAGGAAAGAATGGTACAAGATGGAATTAGAGAGGCAGGGTCAGATGTTGAGTTCTGTAAGCCTGTCTAAGGTATTTTATTCTAAATGTGATAGGAAGGAAACCATGGAAAGTTTTAAGAAAGGGTATAATGTGATTTACGTTTATGCCAGCTACTATATGAAACTAGATTCTTGGGGGTGGGGGACAAGAGTGGCAGTGGAGAAACCAGTTAAAAGACTAAAGTAGTAGTTCAAGCAAGAGATGTTGGTGGCTTAGACTGTGGTGGTGGAGTACAATAGATAGATGTGGATTCAGGATATGTATTAGAGGTAGGGCAGTTATATTGAATACAGACCACTGTTGTCAGAATGGATTAAAAATCAAAAAAGGTAGACTGTTCTTAAGGAATTTATAATCTAACACATTTGGCAAGCTAGGTGTCATTTTTTTGTTTGTTTTCTTTTAACAAAAGTATTGGATTTAAGTGGTCTATGTGTTTGAGTCTTTGAAACAACTGAAGGTGTTTTTTTTAATAAATTTATTTTATTATTTTATTTTATTTATTTATTGTTTCTGGCTGCGTTGGGTCTTCATTGCTGTGCGCGGGCTTTTCTCTGGTTGGGGCGAGTGGGGGCTACTCTTCATTGCGGTTCACGGGCTTCTCATTGCAGTGGCTTCTCTTGTTGCGGAACACGGGCTCTAGGCGCGCGGGCTTCAATAGTTGTGGCACGTGGGCTCAGTAGTTGTGGCACGTGGGCTCAGTAGTTGTGGCTCGCGGGCTCTAGAGCGCAGGTTCAGTAGTTGTGGCACACGGGCTTAGTTACTCCGCACATGTGGGATCTTCCCGGATCAGGGATTGAACCTGTGTCCCCTGCACTGGCAGGCAGATTCTCAACCAGTGCATCACCAGGGAAGCCCTGAAGGTGTTCTTTAAAAAATTTTTGCATTATTGTAGTTCAAGTTGAATGTGTGTGTGCTAATGCATTGCCAAGTGGACAAGTGAAATATGAGGTTGATCTTGTAATATTTCATGATGCTCATTATTGTAAGCCAGGATCTTAAGGTACACATAAACTCATTAGTTACGGAAAGGTGGAAGGACATTTCTAATAGTGGGTAATAACATTCACTTCTGGTATTCTAATATGTAATCCTTTTGCACTATGGGGGAAAAAGTTTAAATGTTCTCTTGGATATGCTAAGTGGGTATATGTATCTGTACTGACCTTTCTCCCCTGTGTATCCCAGGTACTATCTGTTTTCCCTCATCATGAATTTGAGTCGTGATGCTTATGAGATTCGCCTACTGATGGAACAAGAGTCTTCAGCTTGTAGTCGGCGACTGAAGGGTTCTGGAGGAGGAGTCCCAGGAGGAATTGAAACTGGGGGACCTGGGGGTCCAGGGGCTCCAGGAGGAGGTCTGCCCCAGGTGGCTCTGAAGCTTCGGCTCCGAGTCCTGCTCCTGGCTCGGGTTCTTCGAGGTCATCCCCCTCTCCTGCTGGATGTGGTCAGAAATGCCTGTGATCTCTTCATTCCACTGGACAAACTAGGCCTCTGGCGCTGTGGTCCTGGAATTGTGGGACTTTGTGGCCTCGTGTCCTCCATCCTGTCTATTCTCACCCTAATCTGCCCTTGGCTCCGACTCAAGCCCTGATATTCTGGTACAGGATAAGGAGGGGATCTGAATTGGTGAGATGGAATTTTAGATTGTCCCCATGTACCGGCCTCATTCTAACTCCACTCCTTGGTTAAAGCTAAAATCCAGAGATTTGGGAGTAAGAGGAGGAGCTTTGGGGAAGATGAGGTGAGGAGAGGTGACTTGTTTAGTCACTTGGATGATTCACATGTTCCGGTCTGCTGGAGCTTTTGTTCTTTTCCTCCTTCATTGCATTGTCTGTGTCTCTCTTGACTCTTTTTACTGTCTCTTAAGTCTATTTAAGATTCTGTCTCTGTATCTCTTTTGTACCTTCTCAGTCCCCTGTCATAGGGATTTAATCAGCAGGATTACTTTTTGATATGGAAGGTAGAAGGTATGGTCTATAAGGTTCTAACTGCCTTCTTCTTTTTCCTCACAAAGGTGACTTGTGGCCGTTATTTTCCCCTTCAGACTCCAGATTATAATTTTGAAGGCTTTATATCCCAGTGGACTCTTCCCACATGCACCAGAAGTAGTTTCATGCTTCCTTTTCCTCTCTCATGTCTACCTCACCAACCTTTCTCATGATTTGCCCTTACCTTTCCCTCCACTCACACCTGCAGGTTTCTGCTTACACTTTGATTTCAGGGCTTTGTTCTAGCCTTTCCATACCCCTTCTTTGCCTATCCAGAATGATGCTATGTTTAGCATCTTGTTGTAAATACTGTACAGTGATTCCGTGTAAATAGCTGAGGCCCAAGTCCATGATGGATAGCAAAGCCTTCCAGGTTAGCAAATTAAAGATCAATTTGCTCATTGATGTTTGGTCTGGTCCCATGTGTTCTGGTCATCTGAGACCCCTGTTTCTGTCACTATGGTTTGGGTTTTCCATAGGATTAGCCACTGGCATCATTACCCACAGGCTTTTACTGAACATCTACAGTATGTAGGGCATAATACTAAGTGGTAGAGATACAGAAAGCTAAGAGGCTCCATGGTCCCAACTTCAGAAGTTTATAGCTTAGTTGAGGAGATGGGGGTCTAATGTTAAAGTAATAATACTGGTTCCACAAAGCATACCCCATACCAGTTCATGGTTTATAGTTTCTCCAAAAACTATAATGCCATAAGGTAGCATAGGCTAAGAGTCACAGAACTAAGTGGAATGCGGATGGTAAGTCTTGGTTTGTGGGTGGGCTGTGTCTTCACATGTTGGGACTCTGAGTAGGTGGGGAAATGATACCACTGTTATCAGCTCTTTCATTTTCCATATTCCAGGTCGAGATAAATAAGGTTAGGAGGTAAAAATAATCTATCTCCCACTCCTACCTTCTATTCCAAACCTGAGGATAGCATTATTGCTAGGCAACAACAAAGGATAGAAAAAAAAGGAGGAGAAAGAAAGGACAGAAAGTCAAGAATTGTGTTCTCTTTGGATACTGAGATGATGCCTCCAGGGGGCAGCACCAAGGCAGAGAAATACACTAAAATCGCTCATTCCTCCTTTCCTTGGTCTGGGGCTCCCCACACTTCCCCACCATTACTCCTCCCATTCCTTCCAACTTTATTTTTAGCTGCCAGTGGGAGGGGGCAGGATGGGAGGGAAAGTACAGAAAACAGAGAAGGAGAGGGACAGAGGCACAGAGGACTTCTCACGCAGACAGAGACCATCCAGACATGGAGTTCCCCCTCATCCCCCACCTGTTCTTGCCTCTGATGTTCCTGACAGGTGAGGGAGGTTAACTTCTTGGTTTCTGGTGGGAATGGAAGATATATGGATTGTTTAGCATTGGGATCTTTACGGTTAAAATTCTTTGGGATTTAGGTTAAGAGGTTAACTGATTGTATGTTTCGTGTGTGTGTGTGTGTGTGTGTGTGGTGTGTGTGTGTGCGCGTACACATGCGCATGGGTTTGCATTCTTTTGCCCACACATATTACTGCCTGGCAAGGGCTGAAGCTGTCCAGTGCCTTGTGTAATATTTGTGTCCAATTAAATAAAACTTTGTCCCAAGCCCTGGAGGAGTGAGGCGACCAAAAAGAAACATGATGTGAACTTCCACATGGCTAGTCTGATTACTATTATCTCCCTCCCTACTTCTCCCTGCCCTTGGTGGTCTCTGGGTTCCTGAGACATAACTGACTAACAGTGTGGTCAGAACTCTGGGTTTATCTAACCAATGAGCTACAGTTCCTGGTCATACAGCCTTGCCAGTTTCCTGGATGCAAAAAGGCTCACATACAAAACACTTTTCTGAAAATGAGCTTGGTTTGAGACAGAGCTATAGCCATTGGTGAAAGTGGTGGTGGGGTGGCCTGACGGGGTTACTTGAAGGAACAAGCCACAGGAAAGGAACCGTGGGAGGGACAAGAGGCCTGGAATTTTTCCTCATCAGTGCCCTGTAATCTTCGTTTCCTAAAATACCAGCTCTGATTTTAAACAGATTGGGGTTGGGAGGGAAGAGTCAGCAAGAACATGATTGAGGGGGTCTTTAGAGTGGGCTGAGAGTTAAGGAAGAAATGCAAGTAGGCAGAGGGCAGTTGGGAGGGGGGATGAATTAGAAAGGAAGTGGATCGTGAGAAACTTTGGGAGTGATGGGACCCTTGGAAAGAATGTATGGCAAACCATGTATGTAGGCAGGCAAGTGGCTCCACCCAGTTAATTACCACTGAGGTTTCCAGGGCTGGAATCAGCCAGAGACCTAGACATTGGAGAAAGAGAGTGAGAGTGTAACAATGATATTGGGAGTCCAGAAGAGACAGGAAGAGAAGAAGAGACCCAGACATGCAGTGTTCACTAACCTCCTCTTGTTTTCCCTATGGTCCTGGGTTTAGGAGAATTTTTAAGGATTCACAGCTTGGAGAGGAGGATGTGTAGGAGGAATGATGTAGAAAAGAGGAACTTGACCCTTCCAGACATGTCTGTAAATGAAATTTGGGGGATAGGAATGGAAATACATCTGTGCAACAGCATGGCAGAGGGCCACAGTTTAGACATCTGGACCCAAACACAGGAAGAAAATCATCCTTGCTTGGAGTACATGACATTCACAGAGTCCAGGGCAGCTTATGAGTAAAAAGAAGGGAGATAGGCTGAGATCAAAAAGTTCCCTTCATGGTTTCTCTCTGGTTGTACCTCTGGGCATTCATTAGGCTCTCTGGCTGATTCCTGCTAACCTTATGATCCTGGCCCCCCAGGTCTCTGCTCCCCCTTTAACCTGGACGTGCATCACCCACGCCTATTTCCAGGGCCACCGGAGGCTGAATTTGGATACAGTGTCTTACAACATGTTGGGGGTGGACGCCGATGGTGAGGAGGAAACCAGAGGGCCATGGGATTGGGACTGTGATAGAGCTGTTAAAAGGGAGGCAAGGTAGATGGAAATATAAACTAATCTGTTTTTTTGGAAATGGCTGGGGCTCTAGACTTGCTGTCACCATGCCCTTTCCCTCTGGCCTATCTCAAGTGTCATATTTACGCTATGCTTGTATTCATTTCCTCCTCCCAGGATGTTGGTGGGTGCCCCCTGGGATGGGCCTTCAGGTGACCGAAGGGGGGATGTTTATCGCTGCCCTGTAGGGGGCTCCCACAATGCCCCATGTGCCAAGGGCCACTTGGGTAAGAAGACCCCTCACTCTTCCACTCCTAACCCCTAACATTGATTCACTAATAGCTTTGACCCCTTACACCTCACTTTTTTTTTATTTTTAAGTTTTTTGGAGCATAGTTGATTTACAATGCTGTGTTAGTTTCAGGGGTACAGCAAAGTGATTCAGTTATACATATACATATATTCATTCTTTTTCAGATTCTTTTCCCATATAGGTTATTATAGAAAACTGAGTAGAGTTCCCTGTGCTATATAGTAGGTCCTTGTTGATTATCTATTTTATATATAGTAGTGTGTGTATGTTAATCCCAAGCTCCTAATTTATCCCTCCCCCCTCCATGTTTCCCCTTTGGTAGCTGTAAGTTTGTTTTCAAAATCTGTGAGTCTGTTTCTGTTTTGTAAATAAGTTCATAGATAACATTAAAAAAAATTAGACTCCATATATGAGTGATATCACACCTTACTTCTTTACCTCCATATCCCATGTACTCCTCTTCCTGACTTGATCTGGACCTCTTCTCATCCTCTTCCAAAATCACCCTGAACTCAATCACCCCATCTGTGACCCCATGATCTCATGCTCTTCCACTCCACTCCAACCAGGTGACTACCCACTGGGAAATTCATCTTGTCCTGCTGTGAATATGCACCTGGGGATGTCTCTACTGGAGACAGTTGGTGATGGGGGATTCATGGTAAGCTAAGGAAAGGGTGGTGGTGGGGTCTCTGACGGTTTGTGGTAGAGAAAAGGGTGGTATGATAAGGGAAACTGGTCTATGTGGAGGGGTCAAGGAGTTAAAAACCCTAGAAAGCAAGGAGGGGCGTCTTGGGGAGTGGTCTCAATGCCTCTTTTGACAAAGAGCATGTTCTGAGGGTGCCCTCCCAAGCCTGGGAATAACTGTTTCCTCTACCCATCCCCAGGCTTGTGCCCCTCTCTGGTCTCGTGCTTGTGGCTCATCTGTCTTCAGTTCTGGGATATGTGCCCGTGTAGATGCTTCGTTCCGGCCCCAGGGAAGTCTGGCACCCACTGTACAACGTGAGCCAGGAGAAGGGCCTGAGGACTCAGTCCCTAGAACGGGGTGCAGGGTGGGAAAAAGATGGGGCCACAGGGTATGATGCTTGACAGGGGAACTGCATGGCTTATCCTCACTGCTACCTAACATGTCCGCAAAAGCTCCATGTTTCCTAACAGATGAGAATTCAGACTCTTTACCAGGTTGTGAAGGCTCCATGAACTGATTTAATCAACTTCAAAAACTCAACTCTCACTATATCCTTCATACCCTGCACCTTGGCTATAGCCTTCACCTCACCATTCTCCTATGTGTCATCTATTTTTATACCTCCATCTCTTTTTGTTTAAAGTGTTCTCCACCCAAATGCCTTCCTGTTTAGTCTCCTCTCCTCAAACATCTCCAGTCTTCAGTATCTTCTCAGTCGCTGCCTCCTTTGATTCTCCACCATCAGGACTGACCCTCCTTTTTTCTCTCACATCATATAGTGGTGCTATGTTTCTACTAGCACTTGATTCCTTCTTCTTTGTTTTTTTAGTCAATTGTATATATGCCCATCTTCTCTTTTATTCATTTTTATATTTACCCAGGACCTGGCACACTATCTTCCTTATATGTAAGAAGTGCCTAATAAATGTTTGAATTAAATGTGACCTCTTCCCTTGTTGCCCCCATGCCCAATGTCCTTTACCCCTCTGTTCCCCATCACCATACCCCTCCTCCTAGGCTGCCCCACATACATGGATGTCGTCATTGTGTTGGATGGCTCCAACAGCATCTACCCCTGGTCTGAAGTTCAGACCTTCCTGCGAAGACTAGTAGGGAGATTATTTATTGACCCGGAGCAGATACAGGTAAGAGAAGGCAACATGGATGGGCTTGGAGGGGGAGAGACAGGGAGAGAGGAGATAAATGTAGGTAGCATCTTCAGTAGTATCCAGGTGCTCATCTCCCCTCCCTCGCATACCTTCTCCACCCCCCACCCCCATACACACACTCCATTAGAGTGCACACTTTATTCTCAGGTGGGACTGGTACAGTATGGGGAGAGCTCTGTACATGAGTGGTCCCTGGGAGATTTCCGAACCAAAGAAGAAGTGGTGAGAGCAGCAAGGAACCTGAGTCGGCGGGAGGGACGAGAAACAAAGACTGCTCAAGCAATAATGATGGCCTGGTGAGGCACTGGGAAGGGCGGGTGGGAAGCCAGAAGGGTTAGGGGAGGCTTTGGAGTGCAGTGTGTACATCCCAAGATGTCTTGCCAGCTTATCTTTGTTTGCACACTAATGTAGGTGGGGGAAGGCTAAATTGGCTGTCATCGCACTCATTGCATTTCTACAAATTGTCTGTGTCTGTGTCTCTCCATGTTTCTGCTTTATTTATCTCTGCAGACAATTCTCTCTGGCTATATACCTCCACTCCCGCTTTGCTCTTGGCCCTCGGGTTTTCCACCACTCATGTCCTAGCCCATTTTCCAAACGTGACAAAACTCATCTCTGGGAAGACTCCCCTGACCTGACCATTCTCCTTTATTCTACGTTCCCTTAATATTTGTCTTCCTAAATACAATATTTGCTGAATGAATCTATGAGTGAATGGATTTTATACTTACTTGCATTGATGATATGCTGCTCTACATGTTCTATGACATTCAGACATTTGAGCTCTTACTGTGTGCCAGTCTCTACGCTAGACAGTTGGGGAGATGGGCTAAAAGGCAAGAGGCCTGGCCTCGGTGAACTGCCGACAGTGTTAAGTACTATGTGTATGTGTATCTATCTGCACACATCTGATCACACCTCACTCCTTTCTCTATCTTCTCAGCACAGAAGGATTCAGTCAGTCCCATGGGGGCCGACCAGAGGCTGCCAGGCTACTGGTGGTTGTCACTGATGGAGAGTCACATGATGGAGAGGAACTTCCTACAGCACTAAAGGCCTGCGAAGCTGGAAGAGTGACACGCTATGGGATTGCGGTGAGAACAGCTCTGGATCTGGAAGGATAGAAGGGATTGGGGAGGGTGACACTGAGGACTGGGAACTTAAGGAAAACGGACATTGACCACTTCCCAGACATCAGCCATATTCCCTTTCTTCTCTTTAGTTGGCTGTGTCCTGTACAGCTCTACCGTCTCACAGCACACAGCTAGCAGACCCCACCTTTATCTCCTGGCCCCAGGTCCTTGGTCACTACCTCCGGCGGCAGCGAGACCCCAGTTCTTTCCTGCGGGAAATCAGAGCTATTGCCAGTGATCCAGACGAGAGATTCTTCTTCAATGTCACAGATGAAGCAGCACTGACTGACATTGTGGATGCATTAGGGGACCGGATTTTTGGCCTTGAGGGTAATGATTACCCTGGAGAAACAGAGGACAGGGTAGGGGGAGTTCTGGGGTATAGGTGGGCTTCTGGAATAAGTTCAGAAGGTCAAAGGGGAAACTGTCTTCCCTTATATTGCCTCATGATGTTTTCTCACACTCAAGGGTCCCACGGAGAAAATGAAAGCTCCTTTGGGTTGGAAATGTCTCAGATTGGTTTCTCTACTCATCGGCTAAAGGTTGGACAGACTCTGACCCCTCTCAACATCTGACTCCTTCCAGCCTCTAACTCAGACAGCTTCAACCCCAGGGCTCTTCTGGATTCCTCCTTTAACCAATGTCCATGCTGACCTTCCCTTACCTCACCAACTAACCCCAGCATGCCCTCAGTGACCCTCTCACTCCTGGAGAGCTTTTTCTTCTTATTCCCCACTGTCTTTTTAGCGACCCCATCTGGTTCTGCCCTACAGGATGGGATTCTCTTCGGGATGGTAGGGGCTTATGACTGGGGGGGCTCAGTGTTATGGCTTGAAGAAGGTCGCCGCCTCTTCCCGCCACGGACGGCCCTGGAAGATGAGTTCCCCCCTGCATTGCAGAACCATGCAGCCTACCTGGGTGAGTAGCAGAGAGCTGCAAAGGATTAGACGGTGGAGGGGGGGAAAAATGCTTCCTCAGTGGGGGGTGGGATGGAGGGTATAAGGTACTCACTCTTAACTCATGCAATTTCTCACTGATCTCCTGCTACCTTCCTTTGGGACCCCCTTCTGTGCCTTTAGGGAAACCTCCTACTCTGACCCCATCTTCTTTCCCTTTCACCCCCGATTCCTTGTCCACTTCTAGGTTACTCTGTTTCCTCCATGCTTTTGCGGGGTGGACGCCGCCTCTTTCTCTCAGGAGCTCCTCGGTTTAGACATCGAGGAAAGGTCATCGCCTTCCAGCTTAAGAAAGATGGGGCTGTGAGGGTCGCCCAGAGCCTCCAGGGGGAGCAGGTAGGGCATCCAAGGGAGGGTGAGACCCTTGGCTTCGGAGGGACCTTCAGGCTGTGGGGGAAGAGAGTGAAGGGACAAGAGAGGGGCCTTAAAAGTCTGTGTTGAATTCTGGTTGGCAGAGTCTGTCAGGGATGTGAGGAGCAGATTGGCAGGTGCTTCCTAATTGTCCATAATCTTGCCTTCCCTTTCCTCTGGGGTCACCACTACCCACCGCTCTCCAGATTGGCTCGTACTTTGGCAGTGAGCTCTGCCCATTGGATACGGATGGGGATGGAACAACTGACGTCTTGCTTGTGGCTGCCCCCATGTTCCTGGGGCCCCAGAACAAGGAGACAGGACGTGTTTATGTGTATCTGGTGGGCCAGGTGAGACTTGCTGGGATACCCTAGAACTTGTCTGTGGGGGCAAAGGGAGTGAGGGAAGGCACACACATTTGAGGGCTGGCTGAGAGGTTGGGACTGTCAAATCAGCATCTTCTGTCTTCTCCTCACCTCCACCAGCAGTCCTTGCTGACACTCCAGGGAACACTTCAGCCAGAACCCCCGCAGGATGCTCGGTTTGGCTTTGCCATGGCTGCCCTTCCTGATCTGAACCAAGATGGTTTTGCTGATGTGGCTATGGGAGCGCCCCTGGAGGATGGGCACCGTGGAGCACTGTACCTCTATCACGGGACCCAGAGTGGAGTCAAGCCCTGTCCTGCCCAGGTCAGGAGTGCCCCGACGAGGCAGGGACATGGTGGGAGGAAGGGGAAAGGAGGTGCACCCTTTGGTCATCATTGCTCCCCTGGGCTTGAGACCCAAACGGAACAAGTGCCTTTTTCATCAGTAGTCAAAAAGGTGAGGCGGTGGGGTAGGAAACATGTTGTTGTACTAGAGACTCCTGAACACAGGCAAGTTTCTCTCATTCCTCCTCGTGCCTGAGGGGAGAATGAGAAAAAGCCAGGCGGGAGGCCTGGGAAACCAGCTGTGTGAGTCTCTGCTCAGTGTCTCCTCTCTCCCTCTCAGCGGATTGCTGCTGTCTCCATGCCACAGGCCCTCAGCTACTTTGGCCGAAGTGTGGATGGCCGGTTAGATCTGGATGGAGATGACCTGGTAGATGTCGCTGTGGGTGCCCAAGGGGCAGCCATCCTGCTCAGGTGAGTGGCCCCAGCTCAGGTGGCAGTAGACAGCACGGCAGCATGGTTAAAAGCGAGGGCTTTGGAGTCACAAAGTTACATTTGGCTTTCTTGATCAACTTACTCTGTGCCTCCGTTTCCTAGTTTATAAAATGGGAATAATAATCGTACCTGTCTTAGAGGTTTGTTGTGAGGATTAAACGCGATAATCTGTGAAAAGATCTAAACACAGTGCCTAGCACACGGCAAGTGCTGATTAAATGTTAGCTATTGGGACTTGCCTGGTGGTGCAGTGGTTAAGAATCCGCCTGCCAATGCAGGGGACATGGGTTCAAGCCCTGGTCCGGGAAGATCCCACATGCCGCGGAGCAACTAAGCCCGTGCGCCACAACTACTAAGCCCGCGTACCACAACTACTGAAACCCACACACCTAGAGCCCATGCTCCGCAACGGGAGAGGCCACTGCAATGAGAAGCCCATGCACCAAGGCCAAGAGTAGCCCCTGCTCGCCGCAGCTAGAGAGAAAGCCCACACGCAGCAGTGAAGACCTAGGCAGCCAAAAATAAAAATAAATTAATTTTTTAAAAATGTTAGCTATTATCTTACTTCTGTCAGAAGGTTCAGGGGAGGCGGACACATGTGTCCCCTAGCTCCTTATTCTTTCCTTTGACCTCAGGGAGGCAAACACTGGGGACTGCCTTTCTCAAAGGGCTTTCTTCCCTCTGCTGGACTTTCTTTCCCACCCTGTTCCCAGCTCCCGGCCCATTGTCCACCTGGCCCCTTCACTGGATGTGACCCCGCCGGCCATCAGTGTGGTTCAGAGGGACTGCAAGCGACGCAGCCAGGAGGCAGCCTGCCTATCCGCAGCCCTTTGCTTCCAAGTGACCTCCCGCACTCCCGGCCGCTGGGATCGCCAATTCCGTGAGTGACTAGCGTGCGTGCTAGGCAGCTCTCAACCCCTTGCCTGCCATGGTCTTGGGACCCCTCTCCACCTGCGCTCTTGCCTGCCCCATTCAGATGTGCGGTTCACAGCATCGCTGGATGAGTGGACAGCTGGGGCCCGTGCAGCGTTTGACGGCTCTGGCCAGAGGCTGTCCCCTCGGCGGCTCCGGCTCAGTGTGGGGACTATCACTTGTGAGCCACTGCACTTCCATGTGCTGGTGAGGAGGGGGCAGGAACTGCTTTGCATCAGGGCCTGGGAGTGAGAAGAAGACTGGATCAGAGGGAGGACTTTCTGCTGGATCGGCAAGAAAGCCAGAGTCAGGAAAGTGAGAAAGAGCAGACTGTGGAGTCAGGCTGATCTGGGTTTGAATCCTGCTCTGCCGTTTACCACCTATGAATTCTGGCAAGTCATATAACCTGCAAACCTTAGTTTCCTTGCCTGAAAAGGGGGGATAATAATAACAACTACAAAATAGGAGTTAGCTGTCTTAGAATTAAATGTAATAGTATTGATAAAACCTTAGGACAGTGCCCAGCACCTAGAAAGTGCTCAGTAAATATCGCCATCATTATCACATTCTGCTAGGATTCCTGGGTCGTATCCCTAATCCTGGCTCCCCATGATCCTTGACTCTGGTTTCTCTCAGGATACATCAGATTACCTCCGGCCAGTGGCCTTGACTGTGACCTTTGCTTTGGACAACACCACAAAGCCAGGGCCTGTGCTGGATGAGGGCTCACCCACCTCCATACGAAAGCTGGTCAGAAGTGCCAAGCCCTGCCCTGCCCTGGGTCCCAACACTGCCCTTCTCAGTGAATTCAAGAGAAAGGGGAGGGAGGAGACATGAGATCACAGTGAAATCTAACTTGGGCACCCACTCTTTTCACTTTTCCCTCAATCCCATTCCTTTCTCCCACGCCTTCCTCTCAGCCCTCAGCCCCTTCTCTCTCCTCTAGGTCCCCTTCTCGAAGGACTGTGGCCCTGACAATGAATGTGTCACAGATCTGGTACTTCGAGCTAATATGGACATCAGAGGCTCCAGGTGGGGTGGACGTGAACTGGCCAAATGGGGGTGACCCGAGACAGATCAGAAGGGACTTGAAGGGAGATGGAGAGTTGTTTCTTGCCCAGGAAGACAGAAGCGAGGCTTCTGGCGCTCCTTCAACTCTGGGCTCTCTTTTATCCACGACTCCTAGGAAGGACCCATTCGTGGTTCGAGGTGGTCGGAGGAAAGTGCTGGTGTCAGCAACTCTGAAGAACAGGAAGGAAAATGCCTACAACACTAGCCTGAGTCTCAGCTTCTCCAGAAACCTTCACCTATCCAGTTTTACTCCTCAGGTGCCCTTGGAGGAGGGAATATGGGAGGAGGATGATTGGGGTACTGGCTGTGAGGGGCCCTAGGGAAAGGCTTGCAGTGTTTAGAGGCTGCAGGCAGGAGGGCAGTTGCAGCCCCACCTTAGCCTCCACCCCCCTTCCTCTGCTCTCAGGGGGACGGCCCAGTGAAGGTGGAGTGTGCAGCCCCTTCCCCTCATGCCCGCCTCTGCAGCGTGGGGCATCCTGTCTTCCAGGCTGGAGCCAAGGTGAGTTGGGGCCCAGGATGAGAAAGGGCCTCTGAGAGATCAGGGGCTGGAATCTGATCTAAACTCAGATCCTAAACTCCCAGGGCCTGGGAGTTTAGGAAAGGAGGCACACAAGAGCTCCTGTTCCTCTGTAGTTGTCCCATGAGGAGACATCTACCATGTCCCTCTCCCCCAGGTGACCTTTCTGCTAGAGTTTGAGTTTAGCTGCTCCTTCCTCCTGAGCCAGGTCCTTGTGAGGCTGACTGCCACCAGGTGAGAACAATGGGCATTTCCTCCCAGGCCTCTCCTGTTGGGTCTTGGTGGTGGTGGTGTGCGGGTGGGAGCAGGGGTGGAAACAGCGTGACTCCTTTACTCTAGAGAGGGGTGTCTGAGACAGGGCTGGGATGCGAGCCTCTCCCCCTGACCCTACAGCAATAGCCTGGAGAGAAATGGCACGCTTCATGATAACACAGCCCAGACCTCAGCCTACATCCAGTATGAGCCTCACCTCCTATTCTCTAGGTATGGCTCAGCTCCCCCACTGAGACCCCATTCTGACCCCAGACTCATACTCTTTATGTTTCCCCCCTCTCCCTCCATGTGCTTCAGTGTTCCCAAACACCAAACCCTTAGGGCTGCTCTATCTTTTTGCCCTCAGTCCCACTCATGCTGAAGCTTCTCTTAAGCACCTTTCTTTCTTAGGTATAGGTATACCTATGCATCCTAGTTGTAGGGCTTTGCTGGGCCCTGGGGGTTGGAGCTGGTGTGATGGGATATGGGATGTGGCCATAAAGTTTGTACCAAGTCTGTGTCATGTCTCATTTCTATCTTCTCTATGTACCCCCATCTGTTTATCCATGTGCTGGCCCTACCTTCCCTGAATCCATGTCTGTGTGCTGATCATGTGCCCCTGTGTCTGTGTCATGGCTGTGACCATGTGCTTCCTGACTTGGTGTCCACGCAGTGAGTCCACTCTGCACCGCTATGAGGTTCACCCATATGGGACCCTCCCAGTGGGCCCTGGCCCTGAATTCAAAACCACTCTTAGGGTGAGAAGCTGGAGGGACCTTGGCCTAAGCAGAGGGAGGGGGAGGAGTTCCTGGGAAAAGGATGGGAGGAGTCTCTCTTAGATTTCAGTGGTATCGAGGGTAAAGGGGAACAGATGAGGAAGGGTCTTTCTCTGTCTCTCACCTCTTCCCATTTCCAATCCTCCTTTTAGGTTCAGAACCTTGGCTGCTATGTGGTCAGTGGCCTCATCATCTCAGCCCTCCTTCCAGCTGTGGCCCATGGGGGCAATTACTTCCTGTCACTGTCTCAAGTCATCACTAACAATGTGAGTCTGGGCTAGGGGCGTATGGAACCCTGCCATCTTGATTTGGTGGACTCACCCAGCTCCCAGTGTCCTGGGTCACTGCTCTCAGGGCTCCTCCCTCCCTGGGGGCGCCTTTCTTTCACATATGTAGCTTCTTTGAGAAGAAAGAAAGGGATCACCCAGGGGAGAACTACAAGAGTGTGGGTGGTGTGCTCCTGCTCAGCCTGGAGTGGCCGGCCTCTCACCATCAAGAGGGTCCCTCAAGTTGGATCTTCCTCTAGGCAAGCTGCACAGTGCAGAACCTGACTGAGCCCCCAGAGCCCCCTGTGCATCCAGAGGAGCTTCAGCACACAAGCTGGCTGGTATGAGTCACAAGAGGGTGAAGAAGTGTCCAGAGTGGGAATGCAGGGGGGAGCAGTAGAGTTTGGAGCCTTGGGCTGGAGAGTAGAGTGGGGAGTGAGGGATATTTCCACCCCAGCGTCCTGATCTGTCTCTCTCTTCTGGTAGAATGGGAACAATTCCCGGTGTCAGGTCATGAGGTGCCACCTTGGACGACTGGCAAAGGGGACTGAGGTCTCTGTTGGACTACTGAGGCTGGTTCACAATGAATTTTTCCGAAGGGTAAACTTTTCCTTTTCCACTGCTTTCCCCTGCTGCTCCTATCTGAGACTTTAGCATAGCCTTTTCCAGTAGACAGACTCATGTTCAAGTTCGAGCTTTGCCTCCTACTCACAAAGTTATTTCATTTTTCTAAGTTTCTTTCTCCTTATCTCTAAAATGGGGAAGAAAAGACCTACTTCATGGGGTTGTTGTAAAGACTAAGTGAATAATGAGATGAACTCACTAGAAGCTAGTTACTATTCTTGTATTTTCCTCCATTTATCAACTCTTAGTGTTATATCAATAATCAATCAACATTTATAGGATACCTAAATTCAATCAACCCATCAAATGCCTGCTATATAAAAAGCCCTCTATTAGGTAGACACTGAGGAGAATATCCCCAACATTTAGCACCATGCCTAACTCATTGTAGTGATTTAATACATTTTTATTAAATGAATGAGTAAATAGTTGATATTACATGCAGGGTAAGCATGGAGGGTAGTGGGAAGTGATATTGTATAGTGAAAGAGATCTAGATTATGAAAGTTCTTTAAAGCCGGGAAGATGAAATCGAACCTAATATGATAGGCAGTCAGGAGTCGTGTGAGTTCCTGAGCAGGGAAATGACCTCTTAATTATAACAGCTGTTTAGTACTAGGGGTTTATATTGTGCTTTCCCGTGTTCCGTATACTTTGAATTACACAAGGTCCCTGGGATGTAGGCATCTTTCAGGGAAGTTAAGTCTGACAGGCCATGCTTCCCTAAGTCTGGTTCTCTCTTTATCTCTCTTTGGTATCCTTTTTTCATTCATTTATTTATTCTTTTAACAAAGATTTATTGAGAAACTGTGCTAGGCACTAGGGACACATAAATTGCTAACACACAACCCTTGACCTCAAGGATCTTATAGTTCAGAGGTGAAAGACAGAGAAGTAAACAGAATATTATAACCTGATCCAGGGTGATGGGGGTTAGGAGGGAACACTTCCCTACTTCCCAGAGGGGATGACATCTAAAGGAAGGGTAAGAGTTAGCCAAAGAAAGAGGAGTTGAATGCATTTCAGGTAGAGCCAACAGAGTATATGAAGGGCCATAGGCTTTCCATCTGTTACCCTTCTTTTCTTTCCCCATCGGTCTCCAACCTTTTCCTCTGGTTTTGAACGTCCTGGAAGTTGTGCCCCTCAGCCTCATCTTGGCCATTAGGGTTCTGAGAGCCTTATCACCTGATGATGGCTCACTTTATTTTTTAAAAATTTTTTTTGAATTTTATTTTATTTTTTTATACAGCAGATTCTTATTAGTTATCCATTTTATACATATATTAGTCAATCCCAATCTCCCAGTTCAGATGATGGCTCACTTTAAATGTCTTTCCATTCACAGGCCAAATTCAAGTCTCTGACAGTGGTCAGCACCTTCGAGCTGGGAACTGAGGAGGGCAGTGTCCTACAGCTGACTGAAGCCTCCCGTTGGAGTGAGGTGGGGCTGGAGACTGAGTCTGAGAGTTGTGGAACTAGTAAGGGTGGCAGTGGCCTAAGGGCACCTGTGAGCTTTTTCAGAACAGAGGTGTCTTCACTAGGCAGCAGTCAGGGAGTCAGAAGCGATAAATCAGAATGGTGGGGTCCCACTGCCTCCATTCCTACCTCAGTCTCTTTCCTTTTAGTCTTCTGTTTTGCGGCTGGCTTTGCTACAATGTGGGGTGAGGCTAGCTGGGCAAAAGGGTGGAAATAAAAAACAACTCTCCTTCCTATGCAGAGCCTCCTGGAGGTGATTCAGTCCCGCCCTGTCCTCATCTCCCTGTGGATCCTCATTGGCAGTGCCCTGGGAGGGCTGCTTCTGCTTGCTCTCCTTGTCTTCTGCCTTTGGAAGGTAAGCACTGCTGTCGTGGGGAGTAGGGGGCATGGTGCTCATGAATTAAGGAATCCTTGATTATAGCCGGGAGAACTGGATTTGTGCTGGGCAGCTAAGCAGGCTGTGGGTGTCATGCCCAGATCTCCTTCACTGTCCTCCACAAATGTTGGTTGAATTAAACTAAGCCAAATAAAATAAATTTGAATCTCAGTTTTGGAAGCAGAACAAAATTGAAGACTTCAGATACATCTGAGGGCTGTTGGCCGGGTCCCCAGGCAGGGCATTTGGTGAAGACTCTTATCTCTTTCCCTACAGCTTGGCTTCTTTGCCCGTAAGAAAATCCCCGAGGAAGAAAAAAGAGAAGAGAAATTGGAGCAATGAATGTAGAATAAAGCCCTAGAAAGTCCTCCCTGGCAGCTTCTCCAAAAGACTTGCATAACAGCAGAGGTTTGGGGGCTCAGATGGGACAAGAAGAAGCCTCTGGACTATCTCCCCAGACCTGCAGCCTGACTTGACCTTTGAGTCATGAGGATGCTGCTGGCAAGAGATGAGGCCTTACCTCAGACGAGAAGGGCTGGCACTAAACACTCCTACCCTGTGCTTCCCTCCTTACCATCCTGGTTCCAGAGCCAACACTGGGGCCTTAGTGTAGGGCCCTTTTTTCCCCATCCCCAGGAATCAAGAATTTTTTGCCTAGGTCCCTGACTTCTTTCAGTTTCCCTCTACATCCTCCCTCACAATTTGGAAAGAACGAGGGTTATCTTCCTCCATTTCCCACCTCTCACCTTCCTGCCTTCTCCCCACTCCACAGGAGAGAGCTGACGTTGGCTTGAACGAAGTAAAGTCAACATCTGCTGCTTTCCTGTGGAGTCTGGTGATTCAGAGGGCCGGATGGGGAGAGTCAACAGGAAAAAAGGAGGGAGGAGGAAAAGCCACAAGAGACATTCTGTACAATTCCAAGGAACAGAGAAGCCTTTAGACAGGCAACTGCCATCCCCCTGAAACCTGAGACTTTGGTGGTGCACTCGCCCGCCCTCAGGTGCTGGTGAAACGGAGCTGCCCCAGGCCTGCTGGGTAAGGGTTTCCCAACTCTCCAGCCTTCCCTGGGAGCAAAGCCAGAGCTGGGTGCCCGATTCTCTGGAGCCAGGGGCCCCCACGTGGCTAGAGCTGGAATAACAGAGAAGACTGGATACCCTAGGCAGTCTTCTCTCTCAGGCCTCACACACTCATGAGCCCTCCTTGGAGCCTCCTTATAGAAACTAGAGAGAAGGGAGTTGATGGTGGGAAACGCTTTCACCTTACTAGATTTGGGAAGCAGCAGCTCCATGGGGTCTGAATTAAGGAAGAAGCTGAAGTAGGTGGCAAGAGGTCTCTGGGAAGGAAGCCCTTACTTACTTGGCACTGTTTATGTAGCACAAATAGCTCCTAGGAAAAGTTTCTGGGGCATCTCCAGTCATACCTTGTAGGGCTTCTCTGGTACAATCAGTTGGACAGCCCTTGCTTGATGTTTACTGGAAATTCTCAAGTTAGTTTCTATCTCTGGACCACCCCACCACCTGCCTCCCATTTTTTGGTCATGGCCAGTAAAGAGAATTGGTTTCTCATTGACAACTGGGTAACACTGTTCTCTGTAATCAAGACTTTGGACACCAAAGTTAGTTACTGGTCTCCAGAGGGCAGCTCTGACAGCCATTTAAAGAATTAGCACCCATTTAGAGCTGAGAAGAGAGGGGACCCGATTGGGCAGTTGACTAGCCGCCACAGACTCTGTCCTCCAGGGCTGTTCTTGAGATCTGGTCACAGTGTTTATTTTGGCATGTCTCTGGCCTTTTGCAGACAACATTGTCTCTGTTTCCTAGCAGGGTAGACAGTATATCAGATGGTCAGAACAAATAAAAGTTCAGTGTCAAATGACTTCTGGCTCTATTTGAGTTCCCTGGGATATAGACTGTTCACAAAGGGTGAGAGGTGGAGTCTCGGTTTACCTTGAGACCTTATACAATTGAGTCCCTGGAAGGCAAGGTTATGAAGTATTTGAAATGTTTTCTGTGACTCTCCCACTGGAGATGTACTCTAGCCTCCTGCAATCCTCACCTACTTAAGTGAGCGTAGAGTGTAAAATGTGTAGGTTTGGTAAACACATAGGCCTATACTGAAATCCCAGGTCTGCCATTTATGAGCTAAGCAGCTTTGGGCAAGTCATAACTACCCTGAGGCTCAGATAAAAGGCTGTGTAGAGCAGTGGTTAAGAATGAAGACAGAGGCTTCCCTGGTGGTGCAGTGGTTGAGAGTCCGCCTGCCGATGCAGGGGACACGGGTTCGTGCCCCGGTCCAGGAGGATCCCACATGCCGCGGAGCGGCTGGGCCCGTGAGTCATGGCCGCTGAGCCTGCGTGTCCGGAGCCTGTGCTCTGCAACTGGAGAGGCCACAACAGTGAGAGGCCCGCGTACCGCAAAAAAAAAAAAAAAAAGAATGAAGACAGACTTGGGTTTAAATCTAAGCTTTACCACTTAAATCCTGCTTGACCTTGAACAGATTTAACTTCTCAATGTCTTGACTTTCTTGACTTTAAACTTATTAGGGTTGTGAGGACTAAATGAGATGATTCAAGTGAACATATAGTAAGTACTTAATAAATGGTAACTATTGTTATAGTTACCTGGCCTATTAGGCTGGGACAACCATTCTGTGCCAAGCTGGTGAGTTATTTTGTGGCAGGAGGATCCATGGTGGCCCTTAGTACAATTCATATAGGCTATAGTTTGATCAACATTTATGCAGCACACTTGTTTCTGGGGCAAGGACTAAGGCCATGGTTATGTTGACAGATTTCCCCTCTTTATCCCCAGTCAGCCTGCAAAGGGTGATGGATATCCTTGAGGACTGGTTCATCTAATTCTCTCTCCACATGATTAAAAAAGCACTTTTAATATTTTTCTCCACCTAGAGATCCTTCTCTTCTCTATTCCTCAGCGCCAGAACGGGACTTTCTCTAACCCCAACCTATTCTTCAAAAAGCCTGTTACCTCTTTCTTCCTTTGAAGCAGAGCCAGTTTGAGAAGCAACTGTAGAAACACCAGGCTCTCCTCAGACACACAGGTGTTGCTTTCTTCTCATCGTTGCTCCTTTGTTCCTTTATTCATTCTTTTGTTCATTTACTCATCAGACATTAAGCACCTAATATGTGCTAGGCAATTTGAATAATATAAAATGCAACTCCTACCATCAAAGATCCCAGTCTAGTAGGGGAAACAAACATGTAAACATATAATGGAAAATACAGAGAGCTGGTTGCTAGACGACATATCAGTATTAGAAATGTGTCGCACACAAGAGGCACACTTTTTTAGGTGAGGTTGGAGGGACTTTAAGTTTACAGAAAAAAAAAAAAAGTCTTGAGGGGCCACCAAGTGTGAGAGGAGGCATTCCAGGGAGGATTAATCACCAGTCGGGAAGGGAATTGTAGTAGATTAGAGCAGCCTGAGCATTAGACTGTTTGTGAAAGTAGTGAGAGATGAGACTTGAACAGGCAGAGTGCAGCTCCTGATAAGCCTAGTAAACCAAGTTAAGAACTCTGACCTTTCTCCTGTAGGCTTTCATATGCATCTGAGTGTGCTCTCTTTAGCTGAAGGGAGGAGAAAAGAGAGCCGGGTAGACTGACTGTTCAAGCATGAATTGCTGAGAATCTGAATTTAAAGGGCAGTGGAAATAGTGAAGACGGTTTTGTGAGTATTTTTGTGGAAGGGAATGCTTAGAATAAAAAGAATCCCTCCTCTCCCTGTGCCCTCTTCTAACGTAGAGGTGCGTTGGGATATTAGGCCTGGTCCTCTTTCTCCACGTTGCGGTGGGTCGTGCATCATCGACGCTCAGTCCCTTGCTCGGCACTACAATCTCCTCCCGTTTCCAAACTGCTCTCTTCAAATCCTTCTTTGTGCCCGGGTTTTTGGCCGCGGAATGGGGGGAGGAAGCAGAGGTAACTAAGTTGGCAAACGTCTCTGGATATAATCAAATCGTCGTCACCAGTGGTTAAATGCGACAGTTGCTAAGAGGCTTGCACACCGGGAGACTCCTGCGGCTGCGCTCCGGGGGGCGGGGCTGAGGCGGGGCTGGGGGTGGAGCCGCAGCCTGGAACTGAGGGGAGGGGAGGGGAGGGGAGGGGAGGGCCGGGGCAGGGGGAGGAGTTTTAGTCGGAGCCCGGGTCTGGGGAGCGGAGGTCCCTTTTACGATTGAGCAGGTCGGAGCTGGGGGCGGGTTCGGTTTGGGAGGGTGAGGTTTGAGACCAAGCCCAGGCAGAGACTGCAGGATTTTTGCCTCCGCAACGGCAGAGTGCGGCTGGGCCAGGGGCGGAGTTTTAAGCCCAGCCCTCGGATTCTTGCCTCTGATTGAACGGGGTGGGTCCTGGGGCGGGTACCGGTTTGCTTTTGACAGCTCTCTTACACAGCTGCAGACGAGTCCGGTGGGTTCAGGAACCTGTGACCCCGCTCTCCGCGCGTCCCCGTCCCCCCGTGGCCCCGGCCCCGGCCATGAAGCGCATCTTCTCCTGCTCCAGCTCACAGGTGGCGGTATGTGCTGCAATGTCTGGGAGGATGGCCATGGGGCTGGGGTCCAAGCCCTGTGGTGACAGAAGTCTTGAGTCCCATCTCCACGCACCGTCGCCTTTTCTCTTTATCGGTCTTTCTAGCTCTTCCGCTCCCGCAGTTCAGCCCTCCCGCTCTGCCTTCCTCAAGACCCTGTCCGCCACAAGGTCCTTTCCCTTGGCCCTTTCTTGTCCTCCAAGCATCTACACCCCCAACTTCTTCTGATATGTTTCCGGCAGCCCCTGCCCCCTCCCAAAGGCTATATTCTCTACTTCTTCTCTGTTTCCCAGTACTGAACTACCTTCAAGCATCTGTCCTATCCCCAGCCCCTGCTCAGCCCCAAGCCCCTTTCTGTCTCCCAAGTACTGCCCCACGCCCCATTTACCAGCCCTGCCTTGTCCTCACAAGCCTGCCCTCCTATATGTCCTAATCCTTGCTCTCAGTCCAGCAAGTACTTCCAGCCCCGTGCCTTCCCCTAGCCCTTCCTCACAGAGTCTTCTCAGTCCTTGCCCCCATCTCACCCCATGCCGCTTCCACTTCCATTCTCTCATCACCCCCACTGGCTCTCAGACATCACTCCAAACCTCTTTCCAATCGGTGCTCTGACAGCAGCCGTCTTCTCCTGTTCTCCCCTTCAAGCTCTGCTCCTCTCTGTCCAGTGGCAGTTCAATTCCCCGACCTCCTTCTGCCTGCTCTCTGTGGGTTAATCTTGCAGTCCGGCCTGGCCAGCCCGACAGAAACTGCCAGAGGAGGACAGTTGCCTGGCTGCTCCCCAAGGAATGGGTAAATTGCCTGCAGAATCCACTCTGGCCAGTTCACTGCAGTGCCTGGTCATCACACTGGTTCTTGGGCCACTCAAGGCCTTCTGCCTGCTTCTCCCCAGAATCTTCCTTCATTCTAGACCCTCACCCAGTTGTTTAGGGCCTATACTCTCTGCTTCCTTTGACTGAGCTGGGGAACGGTAATGGTGAGAGGCGAAGAGGATAAAATGGATTCACTCTGAGAGTTCCCAGTAGAAGTCACTGTGCTCCCAGAACAAAACACAGGGAGGAAGACTACAGAAGGGAGTGGCTAAGGGAGGGTATAGCTTCTTCTTCTCCGAAGATCTCTTACAGAGAGACCCCCTATCTAGGGATGAAATTTTGTGTGGAGACTGGGATGACGGTTCATTTTGAAGTGAAGTAGCCAACTACCTGTAGTAATATTGCTTAGACTAACTTGACTTTGTGGTGTCATTCATTGAGCAAATGTGAGAAATGCTCAGCTCACTCTGCATGGGCAGGCCACAGAAGCCTGGAAGTGACCTACGAGGCAAGAGTAGGAACTCTGTTGAGGCCTGTCCTCATCCCACTTAACGTTTGCTTCCCCACTTAGTTTCCACACATTAATCAACCAATCAAAAGGCATTTACTGAATGACTACTAAAAGTACCAGAAACTGAGGCTGCCCAGAATGTCTTAACTCAGGATGATTTTCTTATTCACGTGGACTCTTCCTTAGTTACTGAAAGTCCTCCACATTGCCCTGCCCTTTCAGGTTTGTGGAGTCTGCCTGCTCCTTAGGAATCAGGAAACTATCTCATTCATCCTGATTCTCCAATTGTTGGTCAATGCCTACTTTCCAGGATGCTGGGATGAACAATGGGCTAAATGTTGGAATTCTAAAGCATTCCTCTGTCCTTCATCCCAGCTCTACAGAGGTTTGGCCATGAAGAATTTCTACCCATTCTAAACTCTTCTTAGTACAAGATTATAGGTAGTAAATTAGGTGGATTTAGAACTACTTAGC